>NW_027467208.1:4130000-4680000 GCF_046128005.1 Genypterus blacodes
GATTAATTCTGTGCGTGTGTGTGTGTGTGTGTATACAGTGTATGTGTGAATCATTGACTCACCAACTGATTAATCAAATTAGCCATTTACAGGGAAAAAGGCAGCTTTAATTTCCCCTTCGTGTTTCCGCCCAGCGTGCAAAATCGCTTTCACCGAAGCCACGCTTGCACGCAAAGAATATCAAAGTGTGTTTATCATTACGGGTGTCGTGCCACAGATGTGCTCGTTTGTCTCGTAAACATACGGCACGGCGACGGATTCCGCCGGTAATTAAAGGAGCCCTGTCCTCTAAACGAGTGCGAGTGTGTACGTGTGGCGAGTGTGTAAGTTGAGGCGTATTGTTGCGCGTTCCCACGAGGGCGCGACAGATGTGCGGGGCTAAGTGAGCCGGTGGGTAAGACAGGGGAGGGGGGGGGGGCATCTTTCAGTCCTGACTAACTGAGATAGAGTGCGTTTGGTGAGGGTGTGTGGGCTGCTGCGACAGCTTCCACATCAGTCTGTGTGTGTGTATGTGTGTGTGTGTGTGTGTGTGTGTGTGTGTGTGTGTGTGTGTGTGTGTGTGTGTGCGTGTGTGTGTATGTTTGTGTTTGTGCATGATAATGGCTGCGTGCAGTAACAAAGAGAAGTTAGAGAAAAGAAGAGTCGCTGGCGTGTGACGGAGCTGTGTTAGCGTGTGCGCGTGTTAATCCTCATCCTCGCATTTCTCCCCCCTGGCAGCTATGTGTGGACGGTGTGTGTGTGTGCCCAGATGTGTGCCGGTCCATTTTGTTTCATCATCATCCTCCTCCTCCTCCTCGCCCGTCACTCCTGCTGTACGCCTTTTGCATCTAATTCATTAGTGCTAATTAGCGCTCATTAGCCGGCTTACGCTACTTCCAATTAGCTTCCGGGCGTGGATTGACCCAGAGGTCTGTGCGGACAAACAAACAGCCTTACTGTGGACGATCCCATGACGTCCCTAAAGTCTGTCCAAGCAGCGGACAATCTGATTACACCCACTCATGAAAGTGTACAGTGTTTATCCACTGACAACCCCAGAAAGCGGTTGAAGCCCTGTTTAGCTAGCAAAGCACATTAAAGCAGCACTGGGGAACAAACTAAGAGGAGCGAATGAGGACGAAATCATGTCTGCAGCTGGTTGAACTGCAAACTACACCCAATTTCTTTCACTATCAATTTACAGCGACAATCTGACGCCATTTTAAACTATGTGAGAAACATTTGTCTCTTTTTCTGTCATTTTTAGTCTTTGTTTGCACAAAAACAATTTTGTTGCTACCTACTGGTGACTAAAACAACAAATACGCAACCGAAAATCAGCTAATTTCTTTACTTGAGGATATAAAATGTAGATTATTCAGTATACAGCCTCACATGTTGGTTGCTTTTGCATTATAAATTCATTTCCACCAGCCTCTTTCATCAATATTGATCCCTGTGGATGACGCCTGGTCGTGCAGGGGTGTCGGAAACAATTTCTTGATTAATTGCTCCATGGTAATGTCTCCTTTATAATCCTCCCCAACCCCCCGTAGCTCTGTCTCAGCCTGAACACTTTATGAATATGAGAGATCTTACAACCTTTCAAGTCAAAACTAGCAGAAGAACTAAAAGTATCGGTTCTTAACGCTGCAGAACAGCTTCAAAAGTCACAGAGTTACAGGACTTACTTGGGTTTTTGCACTTTTTTGCTGCACTGAATCCATATTACCATTCAAATGAGAGCTGGGGGGAAGTATAGCTGCGGGAAGTGTGTGTGTGCGAATTGCATAAGCTTCCGTGAAAAATAGAGCATAAAAATGTCCACACATACTTCATGGAGACGGAGTTCACATATGTGCAAACTTGCGCTCTGGCACAAACTTCCAAATCAGTTGGAGTGGAGTGAGTAATCTGTTCTCCCCCTGTAGCCACGCCCCCTGCTCCCCCATCCCCCACCCCACGTGTAAGCCTGAATATTTTACAAATATGCCGATAACGAGAAGTCTTCCCTGTGCGATACTAATTCACTATGACGGCTTTATCCTCACCATCTTTTCAATTTGTCCTCTCCCGTTTTTTCCCCTTACTGCCAACAGATGGAGTTAATTTTTCCGCTGCGTTTAGCCACTGCACAGTGGTCTGAGTCCCCGAATGCCCACAAACACACACACACATTCGACTCTCCGGAGTGTTGAAGTGGGAGACGGAGGGGTGACTTCCTACCAGGCGGCTCCTATTCCGCCCACGTATCCAGGAATATTTGGGGAATTTGTTATTCGTGGATCAATGGATGTCTACACTCATGCTTCACACGTGTACGCACACAAACACACTTCAGTCTGTCTGTGTGAGCTGGAGGGGTCCAGACTCTGTGGACGTCCACTGGAGACCAGCTGTGCTTTTCTCAACGCTTCCAGATGGCCTTTGGGATGGCTCATGTTGTATGCGTGTGTGTGTGTGTGAGAAAGACAGTCTCAGATTTAGACATGTCAGCACATGTTCTGCGGCCGCCTCCTTTTTAAACACTGACACAATTAGTCATCAAAGCCACTGAGATGAGGAGCACAAGCAAGCAAGATGTCCAATAACCCCTTACCAAGCTGTCCTTTGCTGTCACACACACACATACACACACACACGGCTGCCACATGGATCCTCCTTGTTTAGGTTCTCAAGAAGTAAAGCGATTCTCAAGATGCTTTCATGATAAACGACTCAGCCCACAGACATGCACGCACATACATTCATATAAACTCTCTGTCTTGCTTACAAATGAATTCCTATCCATATGCATGTACACACACACACACACACCGACGCGCCCAATTTTCAGAACCGCCACGGCCATTACAGGGGGCCCCATCTGCCGGCAAACACTAGAACCCGCTCTCAACCAATAGGTGAATGGAGACTTAATCACATATAATTTCTTGTCTGCAAAAACGATTCTAATGTATTCCCAACCGCTCCGTCTAAATCAAAATATAAACCCCGGGCCTGGAGCCATCTGGGTCCCCTCGGCGGGGAATGGAACGCCGCCAATCACGCCGCGCTGAAAAATCCCACTCAAGAGTCGATCCATAAATATCAAGGTAAGAGGAGAGTACGGGGTGTCAACTGTCAAGATGGTGAGAATCGCACAGACACACACAGACACACACGTACACACACACAGCCATGCATTAGTCAGAGCTCGACTGGGTCTTTGAACAGAACCGTGGAGTCCCTGGGGGAGATGAAGCCTGAGCTTTTCCCATGGAGGCTGATGTGAATCGTTACCTCCAATGCGTCACAAAGACTCTGAGAAGTTTTTCCTCCGTCTTTCTGTTTTTCGAAGGCCACTCATCGCTAATAGAGTTCTACTTCTTGAAATTGGTTATAAGTGGGTTCGTGGTTTCTGGTCGGTAACGTGGAGGATTACGCCGTTACTGTTTCGCCATGTGTCAATGTGAAAATCCCACAGCGGGATTATCTCAGACAGAGAGTTATCATGGTGCGCCCGTATCCAATTGACAATTACTCAAATGGGATTAACATGCTCACACAGCGCTGAAACTTAATATAACCGAGCAACGCTGCGATTGGCAAAGGCGGTGACAGATTTTTGTGCCTCTGACTGACATTTATATGGAATTCTGATGAAAGTATTGTAAAGTCGCTACAGTGGAAAGTCTAACTTCTCCCTTGATGAGAGGAAAAGCGACCCTGTCTTTGTCGAACAAATTGGCACTCGCATCGTGAGTGCGACTGATTGAAGCGAGAGGTTTGCATTTTTTTTGTGTTGCTTATCATCCTTTTCCTACTTAATAAGAAATGGATCCCCCCACTATCCTACACACACACACACACACACACACTGATGTCAGTGCGAGTTTCAGCATCAAAGGTAGTATATATCAGCACCGCACGACACTGTAGAGCCACATGTCAGAGACTTGTCAGTGTGTGCACGTGTGTGCGTGTACGTACGTGTGAGTGCAGGCGGCGAGGGAAGAGAGGGAGGTACGGCTGTCAATCACGAGCAGACAGGCAAGCAAAGCGATACACTACCCAGTGGGTTCATCAGTACCATGTGTCAGTCACACCCCGAGATCGCATTGATTGTCTGTCGGCACCCATCTGAGCGCGTGTGTGTGTGAGACAGTAACGGCGTAGGGGGCATATTTGGTATTGAGAGGAACATCATGTGGAGAAGGATAGAAAGGACAAGAAACATAATGAGAGAGGGAGACGGCGAAAATATCCAACAATGATGCAATTATGATTCAATTTAGATCCCCGCATCAATTATGCAAATGTATTCCTGAGACATGTCAAATATTGATATGCTCCCCTGCTCCTCAAACTCTATCGGCAACGGCGCCAAAACTTAACCCGGGCTCTCACATTAATCATGGATAGATGTCAGCTGGAGGTCTGCATTCAAATTCAAGCGAGGTTACAACGCCGTACCTGTGTGTGTGTGTGTTGATATTACGTGTGTCAGGAATGTAGGTGTTGTCGGTTCTGACCCGCGCTGACCCATCACGTCCATCAGTGTGCGCATGTGTGTGTGTAAGGTTGGCGTGGGCCGTGTGTGTGTGCGTGCGAGCGGCTGTCTTGTGCGGTTTCATATCATCGTGAGAATTCTGGTGTGGTATGATATCTGCCTATCACAAAATCAGCACAGCACATTCTGTTATTGCAGGCTGTGATGGGAAAAATAATAATAAAAGGATTACAGGTGAAAGCTTGTGTGTGTGTGTGTGTGTGTGTGTGTGTTGTGTTTGTGTTCCACTCTGCCTCACCCTTTGTGCTTTCCTTTGTATTTCTGGGATAATGACACCAGAACGAATGGGCCCTTCGGCTAGAACCAATACATCTTAGTCATACGACACACCTCTGACGGGGCTAACCTGCTCTCAGGTGACTGAACTAAGGCTCTAATGCTGGGTGGGGTCACAGCTCGGCGGGTCAAAGGGCACGACGGTCCCCGCCCAGAGGAATAAAAGGGAGGTCTGAGCCTTTAAGCCCTTGGTGGCTATGGTTTAGGCTGACCAGGCGAGTCCTGCAGTGTGTGTGTGTGTGTGTGAGAGAGAGAGTGTGTCTAGAAAAGAGCATCCAGGGGTAAAAATGTGTGTATGGTGAAGCGCACAGGAGATTTCTAATATGTGTGTAATGATGAAAATCCCTGTGTGTCGTTCTCTCACGCGCATGTCAGAGACCATATGCCCGTGTGCAAGTATGGCAACTGTGATCATGAACTTGACGTGCAGCCTCTCTGCCCCTTCTGCCGGCCTCCCCCAAAGCACCACACTTGGGCTGTGTGTGTGTGTGTGTGTGCAGGGAACAGCTGTTCTCCAGAGCAAAACGGGGAGGTCAGGGGAAGACACGGCCATGCTGCAGCTGTGGCTTCGCGGCTTGTGGGAACTGTGGCTTAAACAATGTGGGAGAGGAGAGGAGGAGGAGAGGAGACGGCCAGATGAAGCAGCACGAAACAAGATGAGCTACATCAGCAAACTGAACAAAGAAGATGGCGTGCCAAAATGAGATCTACCAGTCTGCTCGTGACTTCTGGGGGAAAGTTCGAGACCGGCGGGCGACGTGAAGCACGCCATGTTCCAACCACGAGGTAACACAGAGAGACATCGGGAGAAGAAGCACGTACGGCGAGGGCTCATTCCAAGGGTCTGATCCAAATCCTTCCTCTGCCAGTTAGCAAATCTGAATAAAGGCTTTATATTTTAAAAAATGAATCACGGCTATAAGCTCATAAACAACTGGCTTTCCCGGCACACAATGGGACTCCGTGCCAAGAATGCGGAGCCACTCGAAAGAAAAGACCCACTGTTGCAGATAATGTTCAGTTCAGGACAGCACATAATGTGATAAGTCTGAGGAATCACTTTATAGTTTTGCGCAGACAATCATGAGCTTCAGTCCAGAGCAGAGGCCCTGCTCCTGTAGAGAGAAACTAGCAGCATAGAGGAAGAGGAGGGGGGGGGGAGTTTGACAGTGAAAACTAATAAGCCTCGTGCACCGCGAGAGAAATGGGCTCATCTCTCCAAGGCACCAAGAAAAACTATTGAAGCTGTTGTACACCATTTCCAAGAACAAAAAAACTCTCATCTATGCTGAACCCCAACACTAAATCCCTTCTGCCTGACAGATTCGGCAAAAGAATAATATCTGCTGCAAGAATAATATTTGCAGCCTACATTAGAGGCATACTGGGGATATAAGGCGAGAGGTGGAACTAGGCCAAAAGCCACTTTGTGTCTTTTGTGGACGCTTGGATAAAAAAAAAAAAGTTCTGCCAAGGTGCCGCTTGCAATCGTGTCTGTGAAGAACGTCCCATCAACTCCCTCTGCAAGACGCCAATGCCATCTGTGAGGCCACCGAAAACTAAAATCATTACCCCAAAAATCTGCTAAGATTAAAAACAGGATGGCGTGTCTGTGAGTGGGCGAGAAAGACGAAGGAGGGAGGGAGGGAGGAGAGGAGAAGAGGTGAGATGGAGGTTCGTTTCTCAAACTCTGGTATTAAGTGAAGCGATTATCTCCGTGCGGGCAACAGATAAGCGAGTCAGTGAGGCGAAGGTAGCTGCACACCGTGTGTCCGTGGCTGTGTATCCTAAGCTTGTTGCAGGGGCGGCGGTGGTGTGCGAGTAAAGTTACTAAATAGTATCCTAGCAACGTCCTGTCATATCAGAGGGCTAGATTTCCTGTGGCTGATAACGAAACTGCCAGGAGAGTCACGAGTGTTCCGAGTCTGCCGAGGGCTTGTTTGAAGGGGGCAGGTGAGGGCGGGGGAGTGGGTCACACATGACACAACACACACACACTCGTGGGGATAAGGGCTCATCTTCAACTGTCACTACTAGACCAAGAAAGGCTTTATTCACGCCGGCGTCCTTGTACTCTCTATCTGTACACTCTGTTAAAGCCAAAGCTGTATAATATCTGCATCCATCAGCTTCCTCCGCTTTCATTTGAAATAAAAGGAGAGTTCGCTGGTTTCAGAAAATCCAAGGTTTTTTTCTCTTTTACATACAACCTGGAATTTCAGTGAAGTGGAAAAATTCCGCTTGAGCCTCAGAAATTCAGCGACACAAAGCACACCTGAGAGTAAACAAAGGACCAAAAGGGAATTAATTGCTGCAGAGTAAATGCTCATTTCTAACCCAAAAGAAACCTTTTTTTCTGAACGATTAGCAGCGCGGACACATTCATCTTCCTAGAGTACGAGGACGCGTCTCATCTCGGTTTACAGTAAACAAGGACATTTAGCGGTGAGGACAATTCCCCCAACAGCTCACGGTCACAGCAAGTGAAGAGAAAAATGGAGAGACGGTGCAAAGGTGCTGCTGGTGATGTGGCAAAAACAACTCTGACATATTTAGACGCAATCTAATGCAGATGTTGGATTAGATCTAATCCTGTTCCCCATGAGTCTGCAAGACCTTAAACACCTTAAGGCATTTGATTTCTGAGTCCTAGTGCCTCTTGCAAACTGTTTGAGACGGGTATAATAAAGTCTAGAGCTGGTTGGCTTATAGATGAAGGTCAGATTGTTGGTTGTACATTTTTGCTCGTCTAGTCGATAGAGAGCAAATTGGGTCATCGCCGTTGTCTCACCCTGCCATCCAAGTCTTTGGATTAAAGTCCTGATCTCAGTTCTCTCACAATCCCACCCCCGCCACAAAATCGCTTATGCAGAACGCTTCGAATCCGACCCTGGGCTGATTTTCAAATTCGGGATTGCGTCCGAGCCCCCCAAAAAGAAAAGCCCAGAGTCATTCTTATCAACAAAAAAAAAGGAAGAAAAAAAGAAGCCCTCATTCTTTAACGTGCTGCGAATGAAGTCGGGGGAAGCAAGAACCAACATGAACAGGCAGTCCCCTTCGAGACTCGTTGGCTCGACGCTGGAAATCAAACGATACATGCCAGAGTACATCAGCGCTGTGGGACATTCCTCCACATTCCTGCCTGATCTCTCTCTCTCTCTCTTCGTCTTTCCGTTTTTCTACGGTGGCTCTTTCCAAGTATCATCCCCTACGTCTGTATGGGTATAACGTTAATGTTTTTCTACAGGCCACCGTCTCTCTCTCTCTCTCTCTCTCTCTCTCTCTCCCTCCCTCTCCCTCCCTCTCTCTCCCTCTCTCTCCCTCTCTCTCTCTCTCTCTCTCTCTCTCTCTCTCTCTAAGAAGTGATCGGGACAACAAAGGGAGAGAAGAGATACAGACAGAAATGAATAGGTGAGCTGTGTCCAAAAGACCCCTCCAAGATTTTAGGGAGGAGGGATGAAAATTCCCCGTTGTCTCCCAGCTTTCTCCGTTTACACTTGGGAAAAAAAAGCATCCCTGTTTCGACGTGGACAGAGGAGACACATTTTTAATGCCAGGCCTAAATGGAATGAGGGATTAATCGTATCTGGATACAATCTGGGTGAGACGAATGTTAATGTGAAGGTGTAAAGGGGGCCTCTGTCTCTCTCTCTCTCTCTTCTCCCCTCTCCCTCCCTTTTCTTTTCCCAGATTCCCACTGAGAAGCGGCCGCGCTCTCAGGCATTTCTGCAGTGCAGCCGAGCAGAGAGCCAGGCCGTCTTCCCTGTAACCTGCAACAGAGGGATATTGTTGCGGCGGATTGGCGACTTTGGTTACCGAGCATTCCTGCCTCTTCATTTCAAAGACGGAAAATGTTAAAAGGTAAGGCGAAGCCCGGGCAGGAGAGAACAAACGAGCTGGGAAAGAAGAGGGGGGGACAAAAAAAGGAGGAGGAAGCGCCACAGAACGGAGGTGAAAGAGTCAGAGAGAGAAAATATTAGCCCCAGCTGCGGTGCAACAAGGACATCTTTTATACACACAGATTTAGACTCATCCCCTTCGCTTGAATACAACAATGGCCGCCTATTCCTCTCGCCTAAGTGAAGGAGAATAATCTGCCGGCTTTGATCTGACTCAGTAAGAGAATGTCATTTCCAATACAAGCATGTAATTCTCTCCAACGGGAGGCCGGGCAGCAGCTTTGTGCTCTTAGTCACCCGCTCTGGAAAATGGCACACTTTCGACTTTCGGAAAGTCATAACAATCCTGACACTACTGCCGCATTAACCACCCGCGACAAATGGACCTCCGTCTGGCAAACTGTTCTCACACACACACACTCACATACACAGAGTACCGAGATACGGCTTAATACGTGTTATACTTACTCGGCTTAGGTGGCAATTCCATGAATGCGCAGACGCATGAGGGTGAATGTCTTGGTTCAAAACATTGTGTACTCATTCAGGCGATAATTTCATGAATACACTGTCTCTTTCTCTCTGACACACACACACACATGCACACACACACGTAGAACAAAACAATTTCAAGAGCTTGGGTACCATTTAATACACACAGTAATGGCTTTACCTCCAACTGAGAGTCCAATTACCACAGCTATAAATGCTAATGGTAGAGCTAATCATAACAATAGCGGCGCATTGTGGTATAAAACTGCTAAGCTAGGACACGGTGCTTTATCCTGACAATACCGCCGCACAATTACAACTGAAGACATAAACCAGGCGACTCCGGCTGATTCAATCTGTTATAACAGCGCCCCCCTGCCTCTGCTAAGGCCCCCCCCCCGCAGTCACACCAAACAGCTGTCGCTCCAAAGGGCCGCGCGTTCAATTTGCGCACCACATTTGGGAGGAAAATGTATCATTGTGCTATCAATTCCACTACATTTACCTGATGACGGTATTTACTGGTTATGTTGCAGATTATGATTCAGCTCAGAAGCACAACGCATCATTCTCAAAGTGTCAGAGCTGATTGGGAAGAATGACATTCCCCCAAATTGTACATCACAATTTTTCACACAATAGGGTCAATACTCATTTTGGACAAAGACTCACTTCATATTAATACAACAATGAACTGATACTTCTTCTGTGCTGAAAGCCGCAGTTACACTTCTTCTGTCCTCTCGCTTGTGGACTCAGTCAGAAGGTAAACGTGTGTATACTGAATGCCATCAAAGAGAGGAGGGGGTAGTGTGTGTGTGTTTGTGTCTTTGTGTCTTCGTATGTCATCATATGAACGGGGAAAACAGCACACACTTTCACTTAAGGAGAGGGGAGGGGCTATTGTCTGTTACTGTCTCTTACCTTATATGCTCCTTTCCCCAAGTGTGTGTGTGTGTGTGTGTGTATTGGATTAAGGTGGACAGCTAGATGGGTAATAAAGTACAATTGTCTATTACCTTGAAACAGCTTTTTTGGAGGAAACACACACACACTCTTAAATGAGTCTGTACTTTGCAGAGATTGGGATCTAAATTTACCTGCCTTATTCTTATCACGACCTGAGCAGCGCACCGAATTAAAAAAGACGGAAAAAAAATTCTCTATGCAGAAGAAGTTGGCGGGCGCTGAGAAGAAATATCGATTGATTTGCGTTTGCGGAAACCTCAGCAGAAATCAGGTTGGACTCTTAGGGGGGAAGCGAACCTATGAAGAAATGTTGATCCTCAAATGGAAAATCCAATCCCACATCTCTCCATTCATCTCTCCGCTCACGTATCTCTGCCTTGCCTCCCGTGCTCAATGTTAACTGGGTCATCTGTGGGAGAGGCATGGCTCTCTCCTGACACACACCACACACACACACCTTAAGCAGGAGTAGTTCAAAGGAACCCAATAAAACATTTACAGCGTGGTTAAGCCCTTTCTCCCCCCTGTTCACTCTCACGCTGCTTCGTCGGCCTGCTTTGTATCTCTCCTCCTCCTCCTCCTCTCTCTCAATCGCTCTGCGCCGTTACGAATCCGCACCCCTCTCCCCCTTCTCCTCCATTTCTCTCTCTCTCTCTCGCTCTGTTCTGCCAATGACCTTGGGGTTAAACACATTTAATTAGCGCTCACAGGATCTTCACCCCCACCCGCCTGCTGCCAGCTCAAAGACGAGCCCCCTGGACAACCGGCTCCATCGTGCACGGGGTGCGTTCGGGGGTTGCGGCGTGATGGAGAGAGAGAGAGTGTGTGTGTACATTTGCTCTACGAGTCAAGAGGGAGTAGATGATGTCAGACTTTACATGCACATACACACACTTTCCTCGGGCCTCATACTTAAACCTGGTGTGGGGTAAAGCTCCAGGAATGCTAGTAACCAGACGAGAAACGCACACAAACCAGTGTAGCCATCAATCCATTCTTCTCCTCTTCCACCTTAAGGCCTCTTTCAGTCCTCATAACACAAAGCCAGTGCTTTTTTCTCTCTCTTCTTCTTCTCTGTCAGGTCTCTGCCATGCAAGACGCAGTAAAGTATTTCACACAGAGCCGAGTCGGGACCATCCACAGACACAAAAACACAGTGGTCTTTCATGTTTCTGACAGTGAGAGTAAGTAGTTATCTGGAGACACACATGGAATATGCTTACAGAGAATATTCAAAGACCTGCCTGCGGTGCCTGGCTGCCCGCTAATGAACAGCATACAAAGTTAGAGACAAAGTCCATAAACTGAGGGCCCAGTTAGCACAGCGCAGCGCAACACGGCAGGTTAGCAGCTTAGGGCGTAACATGCAAGATGTTGGGAGCAAAGCAGAGAGCAGCACCCACCGAAGCACAAGGTTTACAGGCCCACACATCAAGGTTCCCAACCCAGCCTGAGCAAAACCGATGGGGTCCTCAAGGCGAAGGTTTCGCCCAATGCTTATCAAATTCTAGAGAGCTAAGAAAGAGGTAAGAATAGGACGCATAGAACATAGTAGTTTCAAATCTCCAGGTCTCCCTGGATCCCAAGGCATTCTGAGGCCAGATGGGATGAACAATCCTTACAAAGTATTCTAGGTTTGCCTTGTCATGCTTTACTCCAGGCCTGGTGTGTATCCATCAGTGTACTCAAGATAACAAAGGTATGCAAGTTCATAGCAGAACAGTGTAGACGGATCTCTCCTGAGGGCGATCAAGACAAAAGTAGGACATCTGGTTCAACAAAAGTCCAAAAATTCCTTGAAAATTGGCAACATGTCTTGAGGCTGAAACAGACATATGAACTATCCATCCGAATAAAGTACAAACCCCGAAACAAAACACAAACTTCCTGTCTTTGCTTTTTTGGAAAAACACATCACCCTTGCTTGGCTTCAAAATGAGAAAACAGCAATTTACTTGACGGGATAAGAGAAAATAAAGCTGCACCGTTCTGTTTGTGAGCTGATGAAATCTACTTTGCACTGAAACATCTGGGGAAATAAAAAGGTCACGGATTTATATTTAGATGCCGCAGGGGGGGAAACACACACATCTCCAATCTGCTCTGCATGCGGCAGCTAACAATGGCCTGTTATGAAGAATCTGCATTAAAGATCCTTTAATGGAAGCCCACTTTACGACCTATAAACGCTTGTTTTTTAAAGCAGCTTATCAACATATGTTAGTTTAGATGATTACAAGTTAAAGTCTGTCGATAATTAGAGAAATAAGAAGCGACCTCTCATTAATTCTGGAGGTAAACATGAAACCCTCAGCGTTCTAAGTGTGTCGTGCATGTGTCTGAAAGTGTGTTTCCACTTTTCACCGTCCTTGACATTGTGGAATACTAATGCAGAGTTTGTTTCAAAGTAATCTCTGTTCTGATTGATGAATGTTGATCTCTGTCGCCCTCTTGTACATTCGCCTACAATATTTCCAGTTACTGTGACATCATCAATCATTTTACACTCTTGAGCTTGTCATACGATCAGATCAAATGTGATTTGGGCCGACCCGTCAACCTAACCCATCATGTACAACCGCACTTGACCTTGTCAGTGGGTGGCTGCGGTAACCGACGGGGCTGTGTGATAGTGCGGAGGTGTATGTTCGGAATTCTTTTGGCAAAAACATGACATTTTGCAATACGTCTCCAGTGAAATGCACACTGTGTGAGAGAATTTCTCTGTACTGATGGTTTCACAAATGTACGACAGATTGAAGTGAGCAACACTCTATATCTTTGCCTGACAGAGATGGCTTGGGGAGCGATCCAGTCAATCCCTCCGGGCATTATCCCACCAAAATATCTGCTTTTATTCTGAAAGATATAACAGTCAGAAACTAAAGATGTTTCACTGGGTCTACAACATTTGATGAAATTTCTTAACTACTAATGTCTCATGAAGATTAACCTTTTCTCGCTGTTACAGGTCATGTTAGTGTAGCTCTTGGCTTGACATTAAGTCTAACATTGGTTATTAGCCAATAGCGCTGGCCAGTGTTTATGTCTTTCTCAGCTCAGATCTCATTAGCTCATCTTTATGACTTATTTGTGTTGGAAATCTAACTCCCACGGGGAACGTTCTAACACTTGAGTGAGAGGGGGAATAAACATATGGAGAGGGACAATGAGAAACACCACAGAAACATGGCCTGGGAGGAATCCAGGGAACATTTCAGGCAAATACAGATCTAATTAGGGTGTATGCAAACACCCAAGGGTGCCCACAAGGCCTCGCTTTCCTCTTCCGCTTTGAGAGGCTTAAAGGTGCTCTCTGGTAAGTCATGAAGGCTTGTAGACAGCCTGTGATTAATGCTTAAGACTTCCTGGTGGGGCCTCTCCTCTGCTTACGATCCAAAGAGGCAAACTTTTAACCTGTGATTGAGCGACGGAGACTCGCCTATAATAAGTCAAAGGAGGCATTCCACCTCTAAGCTCATTGGGCAAAGCAATGCATCAGTTTATGGCAGTCAGGGGACGGCGGCGAAGCACTAACCCTGTCAAACGCTCCATCTGTCGGCTGTCTGTTACGGGAGGCAAGGTTGTCCTCAGACGGAGCCGAGAGGTATCATCTTACAGCCACCATGGGGTGAATATACAGACAAGGCGAAGGAAATTAATCTGTGTTTCAATATTTACTCGGCACCAAATGTTTCCAAGACTGTCATTGTGTATTGATACCAGAGGTGCTGTAGAAGATATTGGCCAACGCTGATTTGCCGCAGCCTCAGGTTTATTTCAAGACACAATATGTGAGATATTGCATAAAAATGTGAAATGAGATGCGTCTTTACAAACAGCCTGGAGGTTGAGGAAATCCAGCAGTGCGTGTGTGTACTATTTTTAATAAAACATAAAATCCAAGCTGGCAGATAATAAATTATACTGGTTACACAAGGTGACAATAAAACAACTAATGTCACAAATTTATTCCAGATCCCAGCGTATTAAATCCATTACATGGTTATCCCGCTTTGAAGTAAATTAAATTTGTTAATCAATTTAAGTACTGCCTACTGTTAAAATACTTTGATACTTAAAAGGGTTCAAAACAACCATGAAGTCCAATGCGATTAACATGAATTTACAATTAAGTCGACAGGATTCCCTTCCTGTGGGGCGGCTGTGACTAAGCACTATATTTTACTTACATTGGTGCTTCAGCAAAAGAATATAACCACAGCGGTAATACATCATTGTGTGTTTTTATGTAATAAAGATTTACTACGATCAATTAAGCTAATACAACAACATTTCTTTCATCGTACTGGCCATTGTTCAGCTGGGTGTGTGTGCCAGCGTGAGTCCACACTTGCGTATTTGTGCACACACCTGTGTACAATGACTGGCTTTAACAATGCACCCAGTCAGCCACTCCAGGCCCAACATGATTCACCGTGTTATGATAAAAACAATGACTTGTCAGACTGAACAATGTCGTGCACAGACCTGGCGTATCTGTGAAAACCCAAGGTTCTCCTAAAACCGTGGCGGAGAGTGAGCTCGTCTTTGAAGGAGAGGTGTTAAAGTGAGTAATGCCGGCCTCTTCATCCGCGCTCGTTACAGCCGAATTAGACCGTATCGTTGCGGTAAGCTCCAGTAATCAGACTACCTCGGCAGCTTGGCTTAATTGGCTCATCACTCAGCCGACGCTTACTCAATGCGCATTAAGACAGAAGGGACTCCTGTCAGGGTTTCCAAAGCCTAGATACACAAAACAAAATAGAGGAATATTGCTGTTTTCCAGAGGGGTCCTTCATAATTTCTAACATGGCATCGATGTAGGTGAAAGCAAAACCAAGACTGAATACGAATGTTGCCTTCATTAAGCCTCATTGTGATTCATATCGCTTGTGTTTCAACCACAGCAACAGACTACTAAATCGCAATCTTGTGGAAAAACATTTCTCTCTTCTGTTAAATAGACAAATCCACTTGGGACTGCGATAACTAATCAGAATCTGTCATTGGAACAGTTCGTCGTCCAAACCTACTCTTAATTCTCAACCTGCCGCGTGTTGAACAAGTATGCAAGTGAATTCAGGGTCCTCTCACAGGGCGTCGGGAGAAAGATAAAACAGGAAATGGGATGAGTTGAAGAGATGGAATCAGACAGAGCGAGGGCGGAAATGAATGAACAAGGGTGGGAGAACGAGGTAGAGGCGGGGCACTTTTTGTTGGCGGGCCTGGGGCCTCCCTGTGCCAGCAGAGATATCCATCAGGTCTGCCTCTCTCCGTGGCTTGACAGCGGGTCTACAGAGGGTCCTTTTTACAAATCAGGGCTGCCCTACCAATGGCACAGTTCCAGTTGAAAAGGCCCCACTACTCTGGAGGGGATTCCTCAGCCCACGGACCTCCGCTGGGAAAGCTCCTAAGACGGGCGAATGAGCTGCTTTTGTGCGACGGAAGAGCGGGGCATGGCGGTCAAGGAGACGGGTAGAGAGAGGAAATAAACAGGGAAAGGGGAGAAAACACTCACAATCGCACACAATCCCAGCCAGGCAGACACAAGCTCGATAGGTGGTCCTGTGGGGACCTATTCGCCATTTGTTCAATGCGTCCTATAGACGATTGTGCCACGTATCTCAATGCATTCCCTACCCTCCCGAGGGGCGACGAGGCCCATACTGTGAGCCGTGATGTGATTATGTGAAGAGCCGCGGCCATTCATTGGATATCTGGGTAAATAAAACACAACTCTGGATCTGTGTTGTGTTTATCAATGAGGAAGGTGGCTAACGAGTGCTGCAGCTTGCAAATCCCGACAGTGAGCAGCGATATAAATACACTTTCCAACATTCTGAACCACATGGTATCACTGATTTCACACTTTAAACCCGTTGGGTACTTCTCAAGCCTGTTGGAGCAGTAATAGAAAGCCACACCGCTCATCTTTCACCATCTCACTCGATATGACTTGTCAGGTGGTCCGATTCTAGATGAGGCCTCCTGAGGGATGACAAATGGCATCGGTGTTGACTGAAGCTAAACAAACCCTATCCTGTGCCATGCTTGCTAAACAGGACGCCATAATAACCACTCACCACTCTCTGCTATTTAACGGACGATGTACCTCTGGGACCGGTTCGGTTATCTGTTCATGTAGACCAGCTGACAGCCACTTATGCCCGAGTTAGCTCAGCGACACAATGGGGGGAATATTCGCCAGCGTTTCCTCCATAAGCCCCTGGAGAGTGTTTACTTATCAGCGGGCACACACCCCTATCAACGTCCTTGCTCCAGCGCACCAGGAGCCGTGGAGTGACAGAGGGAGGGCAAAGCCAGAGAGAGAGACAGGAAAAGAGGCTCTCTGGAAGGCTTTGATATGTACTCAGGAACATACATGGCTGCTCCACGGGCTCGTGCTGTGATTTTTGTACACATCTGTGTGTGGGATTGAGAGGAGAGGAAGGGAGGGAGGGAGGGTTTGGCTTATGAGCATCAGGAAGCAAACTCTTCACTCTCCTCGCGTCCCTTGAGACCCATTCTGCTGTCTGTAGATAAGTGTGAAATTCAGGATTGGTGGCAGGCGTGCGGAGGTGAAACGGATGCCGCGGCGTCGGCTCAGGGAGGCCCGCGGTGATCACTGACCAGCGGCCAAGATTGAAGCCTGCCAGCATGAGCTGACAATGGAGGGGCCACTTACAAAACATTATTAACAGGCTTATGACAGGCCGGCCAGGAAACCAGCCACGTATTGTGAACTACATGGGCCAGTAAGAAATATATGGGCTCTAACAATGTCAAGATGATCCAGTGAGCAGTCTGGGCTTCATTACTTCTGCTGGTGAGATATCCCCCCAGCTACTGAACACAATGAAGCTAGCACTGCCGACTGCTGTCTCCCTTCCACACATCTCAAACCAAAGCACAGTCACTTCTAATTACATTTATAGGGATGGGACAGTTGGCTCTGACAGTGCGTTGTGTGTGTGTGTGTGTATGTATGTGTGTGTGTGTGTGTGTGGTGCAGTGATAAGGAAGAGAGAACAACATACTGCTGAAAAGGCCCGTCAGACATTGTCCCTCAGCAGAGGAGCCAGCTGAGGATATTCAGACACACTGCTTTCCTTCTCCTACCATGAAATTGCATCAAAACTTCCTTATACCTTGCCGGGACGAGGCGAAGACTGAAGTAGTGAGGTACAAAAAGTGAAAAGTGAGGAGATTTGTGTCTTGGTCGGCTGAATGAATATCCAAAGTTGCAGGTGGTTTGTCACAGCCTCTGTCCAGCCAAATGCAAACGAGCATCGGCAGAGTGAGCGCGGTGCGGCCTAACGTCGAGGCAAAACCAGACGTGTGGGAGATCCAGCAGGCACTGTAGCGTTGTTAACACGGGTAAGCATGGGAGGCGCGTAGGAGCGACTGTGTCGGCCCTCGGTGAGCCCCGTGAATGTCGCCCGCCATGCCACCTCGACCACTTCGTCTGACTGATGAGTTCAAACAGGACATGGTAATAGCCTGTCTCCAACATTCCCCTCGCCATAAATCTCTCTCCAAGAAAAATGGGAAAGCAATCAGGTGGGAAGAGGAGGGTTTTCTTGTGCGAGTGTGTGTATGTGTGCGAGAGAGAGAGAAAAAGGAAAAGAAAGGAGGCAAACCCAGACCACGAGTGAGTTTGTCCAACATGAGCACTTATCATACGGCTCTCTGTGATGCGCAACTGTGGTCAAAGGAGACATTTAATACGCCGCACTTGTTTCACATGTCCTAGCTACTTTGAATCATTAGCATTGCTAACTAGCACTGCAGCTACACAGTACCTTTGCCTTCTTGTCTTTAAACACTTTTGGACAGGGCAGTTTTTGCATTTCCCAATTAATAAAAAGGGTAATTAAACTTTACCTCTAACTAAGCTGGTATCACGGAAGCAGCAAGTAGGTTGGCTGTCATAGTTAACATTGTTTACATAGCAAAGCAATTGCTAGGCTAGCATAGATGACCACAAAGGGACTATTTCTCTTAGCTGAAGCTTGTTGTTCAAATGAATGTACTGTGTGTAAATATGTCTTTGGTAAGTATCATAAGCAGTATAATGTAACACACAATAAAAGGGCATGGTATTGTGTTTGTCGGTGCGTGTGTGTGTGAAATGAGATCCAAAGCCAGGCAGTGGCAACGTGTGGGCACTTGAGTGCTCAGGATATGAGACAAAGTCCTAGTGTGCATCAAAAAATGAAGTTGTCCTTTTTGCTGAGCACTTAATATGATTAAAAAAAGAGAGACAATAGCGAGCCTGGCCCTTTCCTTCCAGCCATAAAACCATTAAAGCAAATGGGCCAGGAAGAGTTATTTTGTGGAGACTTCTGGCAGGCAGACTTGGCGTAGAAGCTCAAGATTTAGGGGAAAGAGTGGGAGAGAGAGAAGGATGTGCCTTGGATGTGTTCCTGTGCTTTGCTGAGGTATTGATCAGACTCTGACCGCTCCTGATCATCATTCAACACATAATCGCGACAGACTTTAATAAATATCTCCACACCTTTTTCCCAGCTGCCTTGGGGTAAATGTTACTGTGTTTTCACTTGTGTGTGTGTGTGTGAAATCTGGTGAGGGCATATAGGCGAGCCCTCCCCATCAGCTCCACATACACAAACACACACACACACGCAGGCTCTTGAGTGACTAAGATGTAGGGCCTCATCAAAAGCACAATGCAGCCAGTGTGCTCGGTGCGCCGCATTCAACCATCACAACGCGCGACAGGGCCGTCAGGTCTGCCAAACGGCCTGCTGCAACACTGTGGCAAATGAAGTCGGAGTTTATTGAACAGGGAAAGGGGGACTGGGCGCGAGAGGGGAGGGGAGGAAGAAAGAGTGTAAGAATGAGATAAAGAATGAGGAGGAGGAGGAGGAGAGAAAAGTTTATTGTTCGCCGCAATGGCTGAGCGAAGGGAAGGAGGAAAGAGGGGACGGTGGATATGTAAGGAAATCGCAATGGCATTGAGAATGAGCCAAACGTGGATCAACCATTCCACTAAACAAACACGCACTCACACACCCTCCAACTCAATGGGATCAGGGTGCCCCAATTCGGTCAAAGCAGCAAGGGCAGCGCGACCGCCGTATTCCGGCGACAGGCATGGGACAGAAGTGGACGGCCCTCTGGGCTTTGTTTGTCCAGAAATAGCAGACCAAACACCTTCCCTGTGCCACAGAGGAAGACGAGGTGTGGCGTCAGGTCTGAGGGGAGGAAGGTGTGAGGTAGGGGAGGGCGTTGAACCTGAGATGAGGATGGAGGCGGGCAAGCGAGCGTTTAGATGGTTTAACACCTCGGAATATTAACCTCAGTCGGGGGAATTGTAGCCCTTGGCATCTGCTTAATATGCTAATGTGTAAGCCAAACATGTAGGAGTACGTTAGTCATGAGAATGATGTGCAATGTTATTAGCGCCGCCTGTGCATGCGAGCAAATACGCATGTTGACTGACAACCCTGTCATTTTCTCTGTGAGGGTTAATCTGCGAGCCATATGCGAAACATATATATGAATACATTCTAAAAAAAAAACATTTACCCACACACACACACACACACACCATTGCTAACATAGATGACATAAATGAAAATCCCGCAGCCGATACCAAGAACGAACACAAACACTCGTCTTGTGTATTGCGACGCTGTTTTGGGATTTTTCCAGTAAATCTCAGGAAGCTCTGACACATTTTCAGAAGCGATCAATTTTGACATTTCCTACGAAAAGCCCAAACAAAGGGAATTCTTTAATATCTCTTTGAATTATTAATCCCCCCACAACACTGGAATGACCCAGTGAACCAGCTGCTGGCTGAGCGAGTCGGCTGTCAGCAACCACCGCGCCTCACCGACTGGCAGGCTGATGCAGAGTGACAGCAGTGAGAAAGAGAAACACCATCAGCAGTTTAAATCCGAGATGCTACATTTGTAGAAATCTCATTGTCTTTGTTCTATTATCATTAATCTAACTGTGCTTTGTTGAGCAGAAGGAACGGGCATACAAGACTAATTCATTACTAATTCTAATTATATTTTGAAGTCATCACTGCGCCTGTTCCTCTCTCAGGAATCGTCTGACTCCTGTGTCACAGCTTTCCCCACCCTTATTTCGACAAGAAGGTGGCGGACTGGAAATCTGTAGACAATAAGGAACAACGAGAAGAAATCCTGTGAACGCTTTAAGTTTATCTGAGCCTGAACTTACAACCGAATGGTCATAGTTGTAGATGAAGAAGAAGAAGTAGCAGGCAACTTTGTGCATCCTGTGATCCTAAAGCACATCCTTCTTGTCGGAATACGGGTGGGGAAAAGAAGAAGTCTTGCAGGGTGAACTGAAGAGCAACAGTCTCCCAGAGAGTCCCCAAGGTTAAGATTTGCTAAGTGGACACAATGCAAGCAGGTATTGCGGTTTCACTTTGTGTATTCAGTCTGAAGTCTCTCTCCCTCCACTTTCTCCTGTCTTTCTTCTGAACAGATAATCTCTTTTTGGCAGACGGTGAAGGACGAAAGTGTCTCTTTATTCAGTCCGCTGAAAGGGCTCCATGAGAGCTGTGACGGTGGCGCTTTGACAGGAATCTTGCCTCCTATTTACTTGTGTGTGTGTGTGAGTGTGAGTGTGAGTGTGTGTGTGTGTGTGTGTTTTGGACGCCATTGATATTCCGGGCAAGTTCGCTATGCCACCCTGCAGACAGCCAGTTCCCACGCCCCACCCTATGTCCACACACACACACACGCACACGCACACGCACCAACACCCACACAAAAGCACTAACAGGTACACAGACAATGTATCAATTAAGTCATGACTTCCAGTTTTGGTTTGCAGCAACAGCAAGAAACATACACACACACACACACACACACACAGGAATGAGAAGAGAAGTTTTCTTACCTAGATTGTGTTGTACAGCCAGGAGGAGGCCAGGCGGTGCAGGAGAGCCAGGAGAGAGAAAACACAAGAAGAAAGCTTGATTAGTGTGTGAGTGCAGCACTTGTAACCTCTCCTGGAGCGAGTTAAGCTGCTCTCTCTTGTTCGACTCTAACAGGTTGATGCCGGGAGTACGCCTTAACAAATCCACCGTGCACTCCTCAGGGTAAAACACACTCTCCCTCCACAGCGCCGCGCCTTCTCTCTCCTCTCCCCTTTTTTTACCCGGTACCCCTCCTCGACAAAGACGAGGCCGTTCTTAACTCATCTCTTTAAATTCACCCCACATTCTCCTCTCCTCATTTTCTCATCCTCTCTTCCTTTTACCCTCTACTTCCCCTGCAGCCATTTGATCCTCTCATTTTCTCCCCTGGCCTTCTCCACTTTCCCTCCCTTCTCCACTTCTCATCCTCTTCTTCCTCACGCTTCTTCCTACTATACACACACTATGGAAAGAAACTGTCGGACGCTTCAGTTAGACAGCAAAGTAAGACAACAGTGAAACCAGCAGGTGGGCCTCTTTCAAACTGCAGCCCCGTGACAGAGGCGACCTCATCTCTACACCGTGAATCATTTCATTTCCTCCACTCGCCGTCTACAGCCTTCTAAAGGTGTGCCGCACTCCTCCTCTCATCACTCCGGAGGGAGTGCATCAAAAAACCCACAGGCCGAGGGTCAAACACGCGGGTGGATTGGGAGTGGGCCGGATGGAAAGCAGAGTGTGGGCTGAACAGAGAAGGTGAGAATTATGAGACGGCAACCAAGGGAGATGAGAAGTGCGAGGATTTTGTATTTATAAAATGCACATTTGCCATGAAGGTTGACGCTCGCTGTTGCAACGTGGAAGTTTCTATTCACCCGAGCCGATTTCAGTAACACTTAAAAGGAAAACCTGTTTTATTCATGTTAATAGTTTATTGAAGGGTTAGGAAGGATCTTGTCAACAAAGCCCTATATCTGCACGAGGAGGCCTTGTACGCCCTTAGTCTGGTTTCTAAAATGTTTTCTGTGTGTGTATGTGTGTGTGTGACATAAACAAGAAAAAAAGACAGGAAAAGTGTAGGTTGCGGTGGCAGCAGCATCACAGCGGGACTCTGGGAAATCTTTGACATAATCACAGCGGCTTGTTGCTGCATCAAACACTTAAAAGGCACTGAAACAAAACTGAACAAAACTGCATTAATCTCCAGGTATAAAATGAAGAGTTGTCGACCGGCGTCTCCGGTCCCAAAGCGGCGCAAAAACAGGGAAAAAAACGCAGAGATATGCCAGTATTGCTTTCAAAGATATAGCTGCATAATTAAAGTAAGGGGGGGGGAGACAATGGAACAATCTGATTACACACCAAATGCTTATGTCAGACTCAATGATCTAATGTAAACAAATTATCTAATTTCCCGCCTTGTCCTGAGCAGTTAAAAGCAAAGGATTTCTTAATATGTGTGTTTCCGTGTGGAGAAAGATGTGGCATATCACAGCTGAACAGATGTTGGTGAGCCATCATGCAGATTTCCTCCAAACCTGAATCCAGGCCCGTCTTTGATGAGACCTTTCCTTCTTTCTATTCTCATAACAAATACAGCGACACTTTCTTTATTAATTCCTCTAATAACATTGTGAGTAGATATTATCAATGACCCAAACACACTTTCTTCAGTGGCTACTAGCTTTACACTGTAAATATTCCGAAATGTCTTTACAGGAGACATTCTGAAGAGCCCTCAGCCCTACCAATTACTGTAAATTGTGACCACTTAGCATATGCCTAGGGTCCGAAAGTCCCTTTTAAGACAGCCGGATAGTTACTCGGTCGCTCAGTCAGCCGTTCAGAGAGCCTGCGGCGACGGAGGAAAGTTTCCTGTGGTAAAAACAGGAAGAGAGCACGAGAGACAGTTTGCTGAGGAGACTGGTGTGGCTTTACATGTGGCTACAGAAAAGCCATTAGATGACACACGAGTACAGAAAGAGGAGAGCGCTGCAGCTTTGGTTTCTTTTACACAGAAGAGTGCATGTTAGCGAAAGTGTGTGTGTGTGTGTGTGTAAACAGGCCGTGTGTGGGAAAAAGTAGTGTTCCGTCTTCGCTGACTATCCACAATGGTACAACAGGAGTCCACTGTCCTGATAGGGAAAACAAATCCAGGAACGGATCTCCTGACAGCCACACACACAAAACACATAAATAAAACCGCAGCATTTTCCACAGCGACAAAGTCACTCGGAATGGAAGCAGCCCGCCGGTGAAGGCGACCCATAAATCTTTGCGATGTTGAACAGCTGCACGGAGCGTTGAACAATGAGCCGGGCGCTCCCTCTCTCTCTTTTAAGGCTTTGTTAAATGCCACACCGCCGAGCGCACAGCACATGTAGGAAATTCATGGCCACTAAATATCAGGCCAGGCTCTATCAATTAACATGCAGGCAATATATTACATGGGGGGGAAAAGCCTAAGGGAGCATTAATGGGGCTCTTAATGGTCTTGCTCTTTCGAAACATGCGCATGCAATGTATATGAGGCTGGAGGTGGAAAGTCAGAGCACTTTCCAGTTCTGAGGAAGAGGATCTCTTACTTTAGTATCTCCATTTTTGATAATTCTGCTCCAATAAATTTCATATTCTGTGTAGACCATGAATATGTGCAATTTGGTTCTAAAATCTTGAATGCCTCCAAATTAGGGGAGCTCATGTATGCCAACGTTAACATTAGTGATTGAGTATTAATAAGGATCTGTACAAAAAATGACCCAGAACTTCCTGTGAGCTGCCTAAACTCCGGTTGATGTCAAGTCAAATAGAGGAAAATATGATTTGAAAAGCAAACAAAGAGCAAAGTGCTTACTGAAAAGGTTACACAGTTATCACCCGGGTTTCCAACCAGCTTTTGTCAGCACATGAGGCAGAGAGTGGTTGATGGTAGTCAGGTCCAGGCACAGCCCCCGCCCCCCCTCAGGTGTTTTGACATTTTAAGTGAATTTAAGCACGGCGGTCTTCCACTGCAACCCTACACCGCCGCAGTCTCCATGCCGACGGCAGGCAGCAGTTGTCTCCCAGAACCAGCCCTGACATTTTGTCTTCTTCTCGGCGTGAAACGTACTCGCCTGAGTGTGTGACTGCGGCCGTGTGTGTGTGTGTGTGTTGCGCTGCTTTATTCCACCCACATCTTTCTTTCGATAAGGTGAACACACACACACACACACACACACACACACACACACATGCGTGAAACATGCACACGCTCAGGTGTCAAACCACAGAGGAAAGTCTGTGTGGGCAGAGAGAGAGAAACTCATCCTCTGTATAGAAGCTGTAACAACCATAAACAGAGGATATTGCACCTGCAGTAACCAACTTCCACTCACTGTACGGTAACATGGACTCCTGTTAGGAAGCATTCCCACAGTGACAACTACCTCGCATTGTGTTTAGCAGTTAATTACCATGCAAAAACATTACCTCAGATAAAGTAATACACTCCTTTTGTCTCTGAGATACTGTGTAATTTAATTAGGATTTAATTTTTTAATTGGATTCCGCTCCTCTGTAGTCTTTGTGTGAAATGGATTGGAGCCGAATACAAAAAAGTAGCGATTCAATACAAAGCAGATCCCAAACCGAGCCGCCCTCCTCTGACAGATTTCATCTCATTTTGATTGAAGTATCTCTCTGTACGCAGGTCGCCACATGTTTCAAATGTACCGATTCTTTTCACAGGCTCCACAAAACACATCAAACCTTTTCACACGTTCTCGCTTTCATTCAAGACTCCATTTGCGCACATCTGTAATGCTTTCATGGATTATAAAAAGAAAAAAAGAGACCCAACACACATTCATCCACTTCTACTCTACTCTCCCAGGTCTGCAGCACTACCTTGCACAATAAGTGAAAACATGCTGTTTGACGTGCCCACAAAAGCCACTGCCAGACACAGACTGTGAAACACGGCTGCTGGCCAAACACAAACTCGTTAAAAGCTTTGCAGACAGTTCCAATATGTAACACTATAAAATACCAGGAAAAATAATAACAACATGTTCCTCAAAACATCTCAAGAGGCTCAACAAACCTGCTTGATTTGCCCATATTTAACTTATCAAAATGTACAATCAAAAGGTAACATCTGCCATCGAAATCTCACGAAAATCTGTACGAATACAAGAAAGATAATTGACTTCATTGGCAACTGACTCATGATAATTAGAGCCATGGTTACAACATGATTAAGTGATGTCATCAACATCAAATATTTGTGTGTTTTGGCTGCAGTCGGCACCGGTGATAGCTCAGATTTCCCTCTCGCAGTGAATCAAAGAAATGTCAAACAAAGAACGCCCAATATTCCTTCTGCTGGAGTTTGGCCTTGAGGTTTCCATGAAGCACCAGAGCGGCTCTGCAAATCTGCTGTCAGACAGCAAATAATAATAGCGCGCCCAAGGGCTTGGACCACTTTCAGGACTTTGAACAGTCAATGTGTGTCGACTTCTCAGCAAATCTAAGTTATGATCAACTTTTTTTGGAGATGATTCTCTGGGGGTGTGGCGCTAAGCTGCGTCCGGTTAATGGTTTGATAATGAGACACAGGCTTGTGGTTTTGAACAAAAGAGGATTGTTTGTTGGGTTGTCTGCTCGTACAAAAGCCCCCCGACTGTGTTTATCAGTGAAGATCTCTGTAAGATGGATAACAAGGTCGCCAATTAACCAGTCTTTCACTTCACCTCCCCATTAGTGCCAGAGATTTTGGTGGGATTTACCTCATTATGTCATCCTCGCTCCATCTAAAACGGTTCTGGTTCTTTATCTGCTAAAGCTGTGTGGGACTCCAAATTATCTAATTGGTTCCAGCAAAAGGAACCCTGATCCACAAAGCTTTTACTGACTCTACTTGACATTTGATCTCAAACAGAGACGCAGTTGCTGATCTATCGCTGAAGGAATCACCCACAACTTCCTCCATCTGGGTTTGCAGAGAGTGCTTTTGGGGAGGAAGTTTGAACGCAATCGCAACATCTGCTTGACGCCCCTGCTGTGCGACTTCCAGTTTCGCTTGATGATTAATAAAGCAAAGGTTGCAAAGGCAGGATGTTGAGAATATCGCAACGCAACCGGATCGAGCTAGACGGCGTATGGTGGTTGGACCTTTTGACGGACAGGTTGGAGAGGGTTCCTGGAGAGTGTGTCGTCTGGCAGAATGGTGACGGAGCCCTGAGAACTCCCTGACAAACTGAAAAGAAACGTCTCCCCCGAAAATTCCATCCACGCCACAAAGAAATGCTCCGATAGCCAATTTACATTAGAAAAGGAGCTCTGGCATTGGCTGAAGGAAACCAAGCCGCCGTCTAAGTCTGCTTGAAATTGCAAATTGGGCCGTGGCCTTTTGAAAGCGCTATCAAGTCTGACACTTAATTATTGTGTACTTTACATCTATTTATTTGTGGGTTGGAGCTTGGCAGTGAGAGGCCGATCTTAATCTTGCCAGGTCTAGTATTTGTGTTTGTTTGAGTGTGTATGTGTGTGAGTTTGTGTGTGTGTGAGCTCGACCTCTCTTACAAACAGCCAATACCAACAGGAAGTCACACTGAAGTCACACTGAAGTCACACCCTTCCTGCAGTAGATCCAATCAGACATTTCCTTTTCAAAGACGTGCGCGCGCATGTGTGTGTGTGTTTGTCTCTGTGTTTGCGTGTGTGTGTTTGTGTGTTGCTGGCATCCTGCGGGGGTCGGTTAGCCCATTCCACAGGGAGGGCTGCTATAAAAAAACATCAAACAGAAGCAGCAGACAAACAGTCGACGTCACCGTAGCGAGGCAGGAGCCGGAGGAAATCAAAAAGCTTTGCCATAGTAACAGCACCTCACACTGCTTCGACATGAACATACTGTACCCCCATGCGTGTGTGTGTGTGTGTGTGTGTGTGTGTCGAACAGTCGAAGAGTTTTTGCTGATAAATTTCACAGAACAGCTACGTCTACTTAAAGCTGTTGGAGATGACCTGACCTGGATAGAGACTGAATACATAAATAAGTCTACCAAGTGCCCGGAGAGACTTCACACCTGTGTGTGCATGTGTATGTGTGTGTGTGTCTGTGTGTGTGTTTATTATTGATGTAGACATTTTCTATGCATGAATGAGTGGGAGTAAGCCTGAGAGGTCAAAATCAATATGCATATGTGCTAAAGACAAAGTATGCAATGTGTGTGTTCCCCTACAATAAATAATCTGTATCCCTGTATACGAGTACAATATATCTCTACAGTGTCTGTGAGTGTGTGTGTGTGTGTGTGTAGGGGGGTGTTTGTGTGTGCAGTCCGCCTACCTAAGGGGCTTAAGGCCTGATATTAATGAAGCATTTCTCTCTGTGGAGCTCCGTCAGTACAACAAGCCCCTGACGTGATTAATAACTGCCGTGCTCCCATTGGTGTGTGTGTGTGTGTGTGTGCGTGCGGTCCAGTGTGTGCTCCTGACTGTAAAGCTGTGTAAGTGTGTGTGTGCAGCAAAAGGCGCGAGCATGTGTTTTGTGAGCGTGCATGTGGTACCTCTGCTTTTATCGGCCTGTATATGCTAATGTGAGTGTGTGTGTGTGTGTGTGTGTGTTCACAGAGGCCTATGGAAAACCTGTGTCCAGTTAATGAGGAGTACATTAGCTCTTCCTGTTTATGGAGCTGTATTCTGCCGGTCACTCTGCGGCTGCTGCCCGCCTCATACAGTTTATATGGGTGTTGTCTTTCTTCCACTCACACACACACACACACACACACACACCACAGAGCTTAAAGCTTCCTGCTGTGACTAGCCACGCAAGCTTTAATGTAACCGTGGCAACCATCCAGAGCCACACAGCTACTTTACATGACAAGCCTGATAAGATGCTGTGAGGTTTGTTAAAAACACAATGACACACAGCGCGGTGTGTGTCTGTCCAATACGCTGTTTACAGTACGTAGGTGTGTGTGTGTGTGTGTGCGCACTTTTATGTGTGTGTACCAACATTATCTCCAAAGCTTCTCCCATCCCTGTTTAGCAAAGCGCTCATCATCCATCTTCGTTTCCCCAACGTGCCAAGCTACGTGTGTGTGCGTGAGAGAGTGAGAGAAAGAGAGAGAGAGAAAAAGAGAGAGAGAGAGAGAGAGAGAGAGAGAGAGAGAGAGAGAGAGAGAGAGAGAGAGAGAGAGAGAGAGAAAGAGCACGATAATCACAGGTGTGGCCACAGTGTGTGACTGCCCACATATGTGAATTACAGAGATCAAGTACATCCTGCTTGGTCTCACCTGACAGGTTAACCTTCACACACACACACTCTCTCTCTCTCTCCACATGCCCGCTTGCTTAATGCCGCCTGCCGCACTTAACACCTCCCCTCCCTCCCTCCCTCCCTCCTCTACATTAACTCCCCGGGGGGCTAAATGCCTCGGCCGGGCCTTGGCATCAACCTCTCCGGTTGCCACGGGCTCCATCGGCCCCGAACATCACGCTGAGAACCGCACGCTGCCAACAACAGACACGCAAGATCTACGCATGCGCCGCCTGCGAGCACAAACCCAATCAAACAGACTGAAACCAGAGGAGAACTTAAAGGAGACTTGTCTTTCCACTTCCTATCAAACGACTCTGGATGTTTTGCTAAGAAACTCGCCAATTCTCTTTTTTGTCTCCTTAAAATCTCATCACTCTCCTCGCTCGCCGGGGGTTAGCAGTTAATTGTCTGAAATCATGGCTAGTTTCCACATTGACTAATTGTAGAATATTCATGCATCAGTAAGGGTGAAGTATTCCATCTTCCTCTGCAGGTGAGATATTCCCTCTCACATCTGACGCGAACGTGCGGAGTTGAGTCATTCGAATTAAAGCTGAATTACCAGCGACGCAATTAGCCGTAAAAACTGATTGCCTGACCTGACAGAAGCTCCGTCAACACGCGTGGAACACGAAAGACATCAAATATCTCTATTGGGAATCGATGCATTACGCCCACATTCATCAGATGTGTAATTGGGATTGATTGTCGTGCGGCGCTTAGTTGGATTGCGCCGCACGACTCATTCAGGTATTGTGGTTGAGAATGAACACGTAAACAAGTCAGTGAGGGATGTTTTACGCTCTGGATGCTCTGGATTCTCCGGACTGGCTGCATTTCTAAGGTATAGGTTCAACTTTACAAGCTCTGTAGCTCAAAGCCAGTCCGGGGGGCAGATGGGACCTATGATTGTTCTCAGACGACCTTTGCTGAGAGATTTAGGTCGACTTGGAACCGAAGCAACCACTCAACAAAACCAACTCAAACAAAATCTGAGGTTTCTTCGATGAGCTTATATCAATTTCACGGTGACAGACAGAGGGACCGTTTGCTTTTGTCGAAGTTGTACCCGCATGGAACGTGATATCACTTCGTTGGGTGGAAGAAAAAGGCCGATACAGAAACAAGAGATCTTCCTCCTCTTACTTACATCTGTGGGACGGTCCCTTATGGATTTTTGGGGCAGATTGAGATCATTGTCGTGTATCCATTTCCAAATGAATCCCGTTTGCTCCGAGTCAGCAAAATGGAGAAGCGGCAAGATAAATCCTGGACTCTTATTTTTTTTCCTGAGGACCAAGTGACATTCTCCTGCGCTGACGCACCGCCGCTCTCGACCGGCACAGCAAGCCATCAATCTTTATAAATCATTCAGCTCTCCTGCTCTGCCCTCCACACACACAAACACACACAAATTGAACATGGGCACACATAAACACACACACACACACACAAACACACACACACTGCTCCCACTCTTTCTCTTCGGTTTCTCCTGCAGTGCCTCAGGATCCCGAGTGTTGATGTAACCGTGTGCACTGAAAGAAGAGCTGAATCTTGCCCTAAATCCAATATGGATGAAGATGCTGAAGGAAATGTCCAGATCTCAGTATTGCTCAAACGACAGAAAGCAGAAGTTTGTTCAGTGTCAACACGTGTCAGATTTGAATTCTGAGAAGCCTGATGCAAAATACCCAAACTTTCACCACAAAAGAGGAAGAGAAACCAGATTTTTAATAGGTTATGAAACACGACTCGCCACGCACCTGTTCAAGTCTTCTCATATAGATGTTTTATAATTCCTGCTTCACACCACAAATCTGCTGTAAAGACCAGAGGGGCGATACGACAGCAAAGATGTCTGTGTTTTTCCCCCTGATTGAGACGATGTAACAGACAAGCGGATCAGAGCGAATCATTCATGAGCTCCTTCAACAAACCAACTGGGACCAAAGAGATTCTGGAGGAGAATCACTCTCTGCTCCCGTCGCAGCGTCTGGGGGACCATGGGAATCATTTCATATGGTTTACAAAGACAGGGCTGCTGTTTTTTTAGGGGGTTGACGTCTGTCTGCCACACACACATACGCACACACACACACTCTCCCCCTGTGGTCACCTTGTATTTAAATAACACTGCGGCTCATTGATCTCCAGGGAGCGACCGTCTTGGCTCCGATTTAGACTGCAGAGGAATGCTGGAATGTCTGTGGCTCTTTGCCAGGAGCCTTTTCCTGGCCTGACCTTTGACCCCCGCCCCCCAGGTCTAGGCTTCATGTATATATATATATATGTGTGTGTGTGTGTGAGTGTGTGTGTGTGGGGATTTGACAGTGGGGGGGTGAATGAAGTTAAACTAGGCGGCCACCACCTGCTCTCCCTCTGATCTAATGACCTCCCCTCCCATGACATCAACAATTACACACACACACACACACACACACAGTCCTCAGAGCCCATTGTGCTCCTGCGTCAAACCCGGGCCGCCATAGAGACAGACGCATGCAGAGCGACCTATGGACCAGAGTCATGCTCTGTGCTCATGAGTAAACACACAAGCCAAGGGCTGACTGCACATGTCAACACACACCACGTCCAATGTTCCAGTTAGGAGAAGAGCACACAAACACACACGCAGACGGACACACACACACACACACACACACACACACACACACACACACACACACACACACACACACACACACACACACACACACGTCGGGAACAGATGTGTGGCACCCGACCAGCTCCCGGGGGAATTCAGGGATAAAAGTAGAGCAGCATCGTAAAACAACAAAAAGAACATATGTAAGTGTGCATTTATGTGTGTGTGTGTGTGTGTGTGTGTGTGTGTGTGTGTGTGTGTGTGTGTGTGTGCGGTTTATTCACAGTTTTAATCTGGTCGCTACATTGAACCTCATTAACCCATCCGGCTGCTTTAATATGAACCCTGAAGGCACCTTGGTGGCCTCTGCCAGTGCATCTTCTTGTGCTCTCACACATTTCCACGTGACGGACGTGTGAGGTCGGAGAGTGGAAAAATGAGCGCCATGACATCATGGTCCCTGTGGCAACCTCAGTCGCCTGGCATGGCGGCGAAACGACTTGGATTGCCAATGTAAAGGGAACTCAGAAGTGTTTTAAAAATAAACGCGGAGTGGTAAAAACGCAGAGTGACTAATCCACAGCGTGACCGGGGGGGGAGGGAGGGAGTGTGTGTGTGTGTGTGTGTGTGTGTGTTGGGGAGGAATAAACTGTCTGGAGTGTATCAAGTTGAAAAGGGTCTTTTATGTAAGACACGCCAAGGCTGCAGAGATATACGAGTGTGTTATAAGAAGAGCTCGACAAGAAATGGAGATGGAGCTACGGGCAGAGAGAAGAGATGCAGAGAGAAAACATAAACACAATATGTGTCTGAGTGGGCGAGAGAAGGAGCAAGAGAGAGAGAGAGAGAGAGAGAGAGAGAGAGAGAGAGAGAGAGAGAGAGAGAGAGAGAGAGAGAGAGAGAGAGAGAGAGAGAGAGAGAGAGAGAGATGAAAGAGTGAATGCAGGTGGAAGAGAAAGTGTGTGAGGGAGCATTTGAGAAGATGATGGTGCTTCCTTATCCACTTCTGTGCTTCTCACATCAGAGACAGAAAAGAGACTGTAAAGCCCTGCTCGGTAAGAATAGGAAGCACTCTGTGTGTGTGTGTGTGTGTGTGTTGGTGTGTATCCAGTGTGTGTTTGGTGTATAATTGCATTGCGAAGCCTTTAGAGAAAATCCTAGCCATGCAGAGCTGTCATTCAGGAGAAATATGTCCTAAATCTGGAAAGAAAAAAGCCGCTGTGATCAGACAACGCTGCTTTCCTGCACACTCTCACACACACAAGTCCGCACACACACAGAGGAACCAATAAATAGCACCATCTTTGAGGAAGCAGGGGATAAACACGGGGTAGTCCCTCATCGCCGCTGGCTCCCGTTTCTGTGCACGAAATGGAAAGAGAGAGGAAGCGAGAGGAAGCCAGGGAGAAAATTACAGACGTCTCAGTCACTGTCTGCTGGTGTCATGAAAGTCAGGCGACCACATATGGTTAGTTGGTCGCGGCCGAGACGGACGCAGGCGTGGAATCGCGAGCGTGCGAAAAAGGTTTCTGGAGCAATCGCATGAAAGAAGCAGAGACGAATGAACAGAAGTGAAAAAAAGGACAATCTCTGTAGGGAAGAGAAAAGAGAGTGAGACTTCCTGAGGAGGACGGCGTTGGTCTTTGACGGTCGCTCTCCACTGTGGATCAAAGGCAGGGAAGCGACTCGGGGCTCGGCTCGCGGCGGCAGTAAGGCGCGTTAAGCCCAGACGGAGGCCCGGCGCAGATGCTCGCACAAATAAAGCTGGCGGGGATTAGAGACAATGGCCTGACGGTGAGTCACCGGTTTGAAAACCAGGTCAGGCCGCCGTCGCGTAAGACGAACAGCGAGCGGGACCGGAAAAAGGATGCAAGGGAGCGTGGGCGGGGAAATTATAAATGGCTGGAGGTGTGCTTGATTTAATTTACAGGCACTAATCGTCGCATTAATGTTCGTCTCGTTTCCTTTCGCGATGTCGCTCAAAGCGACAATCTGCAACTGGAAACAGTGAAAGCCAACAATATATGTGAGGGCAAACACACAGAAATCACTAAATAAGGAAACTAACACACACACGCATTCACCCACACAGGCGCCTCTAGTGTCACTGAGCTGTCGGCCTCTGCATTAGACACCCGAGCGGGGCAACACATTGGGACTTGCCAACACTATCTGTCACCACCAATATATGTCGAGTGTAGCTCTCTCACACACACACACACACACACACACACACACACACACACACACACGCACACACACACACACACACACACACACACACACACACAGCAGACCTGCAAACACAACAGCACTCACTGAACTCCAGCTGTGTGTGTTTTCAGAGCAGCGGTGCTTTGTTATTGGGATACCGGGCGGTCGGAGTTATGCGCTTTCCATCCGATGGGAAGTTTTCCAAACTATTTGGGTTCGGGAATAATGGGCCGCTTCTCCCTTTGAAGATCGTCCTTGTGATTGGCTCAAACAAGCGCGAGGCAGACAGTGTTCTGATCTGAACAAATGTGTGTCGGCTGTGCTGATGCAAACATCAGACACACTACTTCAGAAACTCATGTATTCCCCTGTTGTAGTCGCCCTCCCCCCTCCCCCCTCCCACCTCCCTCCTCCCCCCTCCCCCCTGGCCTTCGGATCTTCGGAAATGGGCTATTTGACTTTCAAAACGGCAAAATTCGCCGACAGCGGACAGGATCGCAGGTATAACACGGGCGTGCGTACACAAAAAATGTACGCACATAAACCTCTAAAAAACAGAGAGAGTGAGAGACACAGAGAGAGAGAGAGTTCAGAGGGGGAACATGCAGTGATCAAAGAGGTATTTCAAAGTCAATCCCTCGTCGGGCTGTTAGAGAGCTGCTGTCTGTCAGCAGGCATGAGAATAAACACAGACAAATGTGATGCCGAGGCCGCTTTATGCGCCGCCGCCGCACTCACACACACACACACGGAATCCGCCGCACACTGTGACACAGAGAGTAGACTTAATCAACACTCTCCCTCTCTCTCTCGTATCCATCCATCTCCCGCCTCATATCTGTCTCACATATCTTCTTTATGGGATGCTTTTACCCTAAACGTGCCACAATCCTGATATATCAGCCAATATGCATTTAAAAGCGGCGCCACATATAACAAACGGACAAGCAAATCATTCAGGTGACGCACGCCTTAAATCCTGACGCATTAACATCCCCGCTCGGACTTCTCAGCACTCGCTCAAATGATCCAACAGCTCCAGACGCGACGAGGAGGAATCAACAAACTGCATCGTCTCGGCCGTCTTTAAGGTCAACACACACACACACACGCAACACAAGCGTTTTGTCTTCCTCCTGGCAACAACATGGTCTATTGTTTCGTTACAATTGTCCCGTTTCACACACTTCCATTCACATCTATTCAAGGCGCTCTATTCAGCCAATTCTATTCTTGGATGATGGCCGTTTACCGCCGGCCCGGGCAAAAGGAGAGGCCTGGTCGTTTACCTCACACGCTCCTTTACAAGCGCACAGAGAGAAGGAATAAAGGACAGGACGCTCACGTTGTGCTCGGATTAAGGCGGAAATATGAGTGAAATGAAGGCAGGGACAAGACAAGATGGAGGGAGAGAGAGAGAGAGAGACGGGGAGAGAGTAGGACGAGTTCTTCCAAATATGCTCAGTTTCACCAAAGAACATGCTGGCCACGTTTCCTTCGGGGGATCAGACTGTGTGTGTGTGTGTGTGTGTGTAGGAGTTGGCATTTCTGGACAGGTTGTGTACGAGTGTGTTTGGTTCCTGTCACAAACATTTCTTCAGTCCGCCAGGCTTCTTAAAGCAGACATGTGCACCCCCAGACACACAAACACACGCACACACACACACACACACACACACACAGCCTTTCTCAGTCCAGCCAGTTCTCTAAAAGCTGAGACGCACACACACACTCACAAATACACAGTCATCTGGCCTCATGCTGGTCTGGTCTGGGAGGAATAGCTTGCAGCAGCAGTAGTGGATCAGTCAGACACTGACAACATTAAAAGTGAAGGCTTCTCTGCCGTTTCCTTTGCTGTAACACAGCACAGCAGCACACACACACACAGCACAGCAGTGCGCACACACACTGGTCCTCTCAACTGCCCCTACATACACAAATTGAACAGAGAAGTGAACCATTTACCCTAACATTGGTAAGTGCCATAGTTCTGATCCCCTCTACAGAGCAGAGCCTGTAAATATAGCATCCACGCATTTGTGTGTGTGTGTGTGTGTGTGTACGTGTGTGTGTTCAACAAACCACGCTGGCCCCTCGGAATATTTCCAGCACTAATCAAACCCCAAAGCGAGTGTGTGTGTGTGTGTGTGTGTGTGTGTGTGTGTGTGTGTGTGTGTGTGTGTGTGTCAAGGCACAGGGAGCTCCCACAAGGCTACACCATCTTCAAAACACCATCATTACACCACACCTCTACTCTCTCTCTCTCTCCTGCGTTTGATCCCCCCACCCCCCCCACACACACTGTCTGTCGCTTACAAGATACCAGGCGGTCTAGCGACTGCGCTCAGGCAATGGGGAATATCCTGCTGAACAAGCCCTTAAATCACAGTTTGCAGGAAGAAAAGGTGTGTTTACATATAGGTGGGGGATGAAAGGACGGAGAGGGAAGATGCAACCAGAGGGTAAGTGGGATATGTCATGGAGGAAAGAGGGCAGAATGATTGAAATCCTCAAAAACACCACAAAAATCTCTCAATATTTAAATCAGAGACAGGGTACTGGTCAGCAGAATCTTCAAGTTTTCCGGAGAGATAAACTGTGACTGTGCACTGACCAAGACCCAAAGGTGACGTTCAGCCATCTTGCCTCCATTACCCTCTTCCCCCTCGGCCATGAAAACCCAAACAGTTACTAGGCGAGAGAAAGAGGAAGCGATAGCCGGCGCTCGTTATTCGATTATCCCCAAAGATCCATTTCCTATTGTTTCTCTCCTTCCACTGCCAGATACCTTTACTTCCCCTTTTATCACTCCTCCGCTACCACCTGCCTCCATCGCCTCTTCCATCCTCCTCCTCCTCCTCCTCAACCTTCTCTCTGCCAGAGTCCCTAATGAGGCTCGGTGGGAATGCTCTCCCGTTCCCTCCCTGAAGGTACGACCTGCTCCTTTTCTGTTGTTTGCGCGGAACTGCTGGTACAGATCGTATGCCGCTCTCACCATATGGCCCCGGATCTTCATGCAACACACACTCACACAGACAGACAAGACAAGGTGCGCAATCACACACACACAAGCATGTACACTATGACATGTGTTCACACAGCCAGGTTGCCAATTTGTGAGCTTCATCTTTTGCCCCTTTATTATGGAGTGAAATCAAAACATCCAACCTGGCAACACTTGGGGGAAAATAAGGTACAAAATTCCCAAAGCGGAAACATTTGTAAATAGTCGGAAAACCGGAACCGGAAAACAGGGACAGATTGCAGAGAATTTGAGCTAAAACACGGAAGCCAGTTATGTATTTTGGAAGTAAATCTACAATGAGCAGATTGATCCCAAAACTGGAAGCAAAGAGAGGATATCACATTAATAAAATAGCAAATATAACTTAACAAGCAGCTGATACACACACTCGTCTATCACACACAGACATACACAGCCGTAAAGAAGCGGACCAACATTCTGGTGCGGGGCAGCGTCCATAACAATATCTGGCACGGGAACCCGGCACATTCCCACAACGGAGCGTCTCTCTGCTGGCACGGGCCGTAATGAGGAAACATTGGCTGGAGTGTTTCTGAATTGAATGGCAAATGTTTCGCCGCTCTCTCTCTCCCTTGAACAATATGTGGCTAATGGGATAATAAACTTTACCTTGGTGGTGGGAGGAGAGCATATTGTGGTCTTTCCCTTTTCTTTTTCCTTTTTTACAGCAGGAAAGGTCTGAGTCTGATGGGCATGAGAGGCAAAGGTGGAGGATACTGAGTGCATCATGATCGGTCAAATTGGTTCCGTTTCGCTTGACCTTCTCCGTCTAACTCGTCCGGCTTCTCACTCTCTCACGTTTTCTCTCACTCCATCCACCCTCCGCCTCTCCATATCTTTCTCTCTGAGTCACGCAGTGAGAGAGAGAGAGAGAGAGAGAGAGAGAGAGAGAGAGAGTATGTTTAGTGGGCGGCTATTTCTGGATGTCATGCTGCCGGAGAGAAAAATAAGATTAAAAACGAAGATATTTCCCTACGGTTTAAGGATCTGCGAAACTAAAACCTCAGCAAAAAAGACGTAGGGGGACACTGTCACCGTGGCTGGTTAAAAACACACACTCACATGCACATGCACACACACACACACATACATTAAAAGAAGCTTAAACACACTAATAACAAAACATTCCTCATATCCCTTCACTCGGCGGCAGGAAGTCACTGACTGCATTATAGTGAGCCTGCAGCTGCTTGCAGTTCAATCAATAACTGAACCTGATAACCATTTAACAAATTGATTTTTTGAAATGGAGCCTTAAATGGATAAAGACCGCAGACACAAGCAGATATGTATTAGAAAATGAAACCCTGCGAGCGTTTGTTTGTTTCATACTCACTGCAATCTAACCGAGCCCAGCCTCTTTCCTCTCTCTCATACTTCTATAGCGGCGCCTCCATCCCATAACGATCGCTTTGATTTATTATACATCACAGGCATCACGTATTGGAAGTTTGTAGAAAGTTTTCAGGACTTTCTCGCGGACTTTTCCCCGTTTCTGTTCTCGTTTCACTTTCTGACATTTGCAAGTTTGTTGAAACTCGCCGGCAAATGAATGGAAACTTGATGAGTCATGGCGGGAAAAAAGGACACGTCGAGGGTCTTTGCTGTTCTAGAATTGATTGATTGAGTTTTCTTTAGACGTACAATACATGCTTGTTTACAATGCTCAGGTGAGAAAAGAAGCGTGTGAACTCTATTGGTTTGTCTTTTAGAGCACAAAAACGGACATTTTTTGCTTAAGGTTTGTATTCTCTGCAGTTATTACATTGGGAAAGCAGATGTTGTGTTTTAGAACAGCGATTCTTTCACTTTAAACGTGAACTCGGTGTTCCCTCGTCGCACTTTTTGTTCCCGTTCCTTTTCTCCAGCTTTAGTAACCCAACCCCAGCTGCGTTCCCTTTGATGAATGTCATCTTCTTTGGACTTTGCAGAGGCTATGGAACCAGAAAAAAGGAGTCATCGCTTCCCTCCTGGATCATAACAAATGCTCAGTGTTATTCATTTCTCCCATTATATCACTCCTGACCAAGATATTCCACTGTCTTCTTTCTGTTCAGTCTTTTTTTCTTCCTACAGGCCACTAAATTTCCCCTTCGTCGCTGCCAAAAAAGGCCAAGGTAAGTTCAGTTCATCCCCCCTCCTTCCTCATCTACATTCACACGAACCTACCACGACAATGTCTGTGTGTGTGTGTGTGTGTGTGTGTGTGTGTGCGTGAATCATGATCTACATCCTACCAAGGGAACAGAGGAAGACGAGAGCAAAATATGAGCCGGGTTTTCTTCGGGACAAACTGCTACAGCAGCACTTTTCAGCTGCAAGCCCCAGTGGATCAACCGAAAAAAGCCCAAGACTGTGACTTCTCATACAGTACGTCTGCTGGGGTGTGCGGTGGGAGGGATGGGAGGGGAGCTTTGAGCTTTGATCCCTGACTGAAGAAGAAAGTCGGATTTTCCAGCACAGTGAGTGATGGGCCCTTCAATGGGCCGGGACTGGGAAAAGCTGGGCCGTCTCCAAGCCCGAAGGGATTGTGAGTGGGAGGGAGAACAAGAGCTGGGGGTTTAAAGAAAAAGTGCTATACAATCTAAATTTTCAACTCCAATCCCTCATTCCACCCTCCGCCCTCCCAGCCCCCCAAATTCGTTTCTTTCTTGGCAACGGCAGCCTTTCTCAATGAGAGACAGAGGGGATGTGAAGGGCCAAGACTCGTCTGTTAGTCTCTTGGGTCGCGCAGGAAGCACTGTACCACAGACGGGAGGAGATAGATTCCAGGACAAACACGCAACAATGGCAGTGACAAGGCATAACTAATCAATATGAGAGCGCTCCAAAATGGGGACGGGGGTCAGACGAGCTCTGTATCTGGCAGGCTGCTCCTTTTCTTACTCTCTTGCTCATGCCATTCCTCCACACCCTTCATTTCCTCTCTCAGCGGACATCCTTTGAAATGCTAAACAATCGGGGCAGAGTCCACACCTCGGCTTTTACTCGCGGGGCGCAAACTCTTTTTTTTTTCTCTCCCTGGCATCGCTCCGAACTCCCAGTCCATCTGTTCTCCCCCTCCCAGGAAGTCTGTGTGGATCGGCGATGGAGGGGAAAGGCGCAAGCAGCAGATTCAGACGGCTAGAAATGGAATTGTGGACTTGTTTTCATTATTATTAATTGGAGAAAACCAATCAGTGTGCCATCCCTTCATTTATCATCAGTATCACACTTTACAGTACCATACATATTCAACACTTCTTTACATATAGCTCACTCCGAACATATGGCAGAGAATTCCCTTGTTGATAACCGACCTTGCTTTGAAACGTCAAATTGCAGGACAAAGATACAAAACTGCTGCTGTTGCTTATAATCAAAACTCCTGCTGTCTATAATCAATTCCAGTCTGGAGCTCAACCTCTTCACGTTTCCCACAGGGAATAACACGGACGCATCTCCTCATTACAGATGCCCCTCGGAAATGTAAGAGTAGAAGGGAAATATGAAGCAAATTGAGGCCAGGATGTATGGGAGACCTTTTAAGATGATACAGATGGATTAATATAGCAACAATTACAGCCAGCAACACTTGATAATGGTGCTTGTGTTCCTTATAGCCTGTGTGGTTACCCACAAACCTCTACTCCTGCTGAAGGCACCGCTGCTGTTCTTCATTATCTCAAAACGGTGCTCGTATATCACGGCTCGTACACAAACAGGGGCTCATCTGAGAAATCCTTAATTAATACAAGCAGAGCAGTTAGAAAAAAACAAAGCAAACACCCCAGAGAGAGGAAGAAACGCTGGTAAATGAGGCCTGAACATGGCAGAGGTTTAGCGCTGACCACACTGGAGAGAAACAGCTGTTTGCGCTGTTATGTTGTGGTTTTAAACCAACACGGTCACACACCCATACATATACATACACACACACACGCACAACCTCTGTGTCTTGGTCAGGCTGAGACCAAAAGTCTCTGTGGTCTGGGTCGGGCTTCCGTAACACACATGCTCTGTGTTTATGTTGTTTGCAGGCCTCCTGTGGTCTGCCTCACGCTGTGACCTGACACATGCATCCTCTCTCTCTCACACACACACATATAACCCTTTCCTGACCACACGACAGACCAACTCAATGTATTTTCAACCCTTTGGATCCATTCAAACAACGCTCATCAGCTGGTTTACAAGATCACCATACTTCTATTTGTGTGTGTACTGCAATTAAAGCAAAACTGCAACGCAAGACGTATACGCAAATGTAATTAATAGTTTGCTGAATGTACATTATTCATTGCTAGATTGACTAATGAGAGGAGGAAAGCCAGGTGAGGAAATTGCACACGCGGAATGCTTACGCTGATAAATCGACTAACAATCGCAAAAGCTAAGTCTGTTACTCTGAGTAAGATGTCGATTTCAATCTGATCGTCTCATTAACAAAAAAGGTTTGATGGCGTCCAGGATGAGCCTAATGGCAGCTACGGTAGGCTAGGTATTTGTGCTAAATATGGTGGTGTTCATGGACATTAAGAGAGTTGTGTTCAGCCCAGGCCTGGAAAATGTATGTCAGTTTAAATTGACCCTCAACAGGAGTTTGCTTATGTCCAGATGATTGGTTCATGTCGCTGTGTATTTCTGTGTGTGTGTGTGTGCGTGTGTGTGTACGTGCGGTCCGCGGTGAGACTACACTCACTTTCTCACCCCGTTAATCTCTCCTGCCACAATCTCTTCGCTCTCCGTCTGCCTCCAACTCTGTCCGCTGCGTCTCATTTTGCAGTCTATTGTTGGAAGCCAGTGGGTTTAGGGGGAGCCGGTCAGCCTGAAAACACAAGCGGGGTCGGCATGGTCGCAGCCAAGCGTGACGGATACAATAACCCCTGCAGCGGAAGCACCCATGTGCTAAATTACTGCCACAAATTCTCTTCCATCAGGCCATGGCAAGACCATCAGAGCCATTCAGCTCTTACAAGCCCTGATGCGTTTTTCCTTTTCCGTTGCATAATTGCATCCTGACCAAGTCGCTCCACCAAGTCCAGGAAGGTGGGATGAGGTGAAGTACTCACGACGGGTAAAAGAAATGGAATACGGCTCCGCAATCAAATATTACGACACTGACTTTAACTACAGTTCTGTTTAATGACACCCAGACACAGTTCAGGAGTTTGAATATTGGACAAATATGGCATACAATTAAAAAATAAAAAGGGATATAATGATTGAACTGAAACAGTTCTTAGTGTATAGCAGTGGTGTGTATTGAATTACAATTGCAGACGTGCGGTGGGTCAGAGATGAACCCCTGATGGTTTTACCACATGTTAATGGTCGCGTGACAAACACCGGATTCTCTCTGTCTCTTCATTGTCATTCTGGGATGTGACGCCTTCACCTTCCTGCCTGCCAAGCTATTGTTTGCGTCAACAGGCATTTTCATACCTCTTATTCACTCCAATGCAAACGCAGGCTTTTAGCGGAGTGGAGGAAACAGAACCGCACTCAAAACACCCGGTGGCTGGACAAAAAACACGACAGCCTGAGAGCTCCACACGGATTTAGTATGACAGTTTTCTCCAGCTTGATACTGACATTGCAAGACTTTATCAGGCTGGCGTGAATATTCATGGTAAGAATCAAAATATCTTGCATCATGTGAAATTAAAACTTTCTACTGCAGATAACAACAAGGAGGGATATTACATACATGAGGAGTTTCAACAAAGCAATTAGTACAAACTCTGACTGGCTGAACGTGAAATACCAGGTGTTACACCTTGTAAGAAGACCTGATGCTAGAGTTCAAAGTAACTAAGCACCTTTATATAAGTACTAGATTGTACATTTTTGTCGTACAATACTAGGAGGTACTTGTGACAGTCTCTCAGAAGTCTCTCCACCTGAAGAAACAAGGCTGTTCATGTTGTGTGTAAGTGCATTAAGATGTAAAAGGCACCAGTTAATGCACCTATGATTGAAACCTTTGCAATTCCACTTATGGAGACAAATATAAACCTGAAAAGTAGAGTGGAATTTTTCTTAACAGGAAGGCTGACATATACAAACTGAATATTGGTCTTGTGTGCTTTTACATTGAGTATTGATTGGAGGCATTCACTTATTGCTTTATTGATCGCAATGGTTGATGTGCTACTGTCTTCAGGATTTGTCTACAGTGACGTCTGAAAACAATTCTAGACTTGAAAAGACTAACAGACCGACAGAAAGAAAGACAGAAAGCTCCATGATGCTTTAACATATTCAGATGGCTCAGTGGGTGAGTGCACACACAGACACACACAGACATACATACACACACACACCACACTCTGACACTGCGTTTTGTCATTAAAGACCTGCAGATCATCACAGCAGTAAATAAGACAGTGAATTACCATGGAGTAATGAGAAAGTCAACTGCTACTGAGACAATGAGGTCCCTGCGTCTTCGAAAGAGAATAAGGAGAAGAGAAGAGAAGAGAAGAGAAGAGAAGAGAAGAGAAGAGAAGAGGCTTGTACTTGTAGTCATGTTTTCTTTTCCCTATGTATGCACATGTGCATCCATCCATGTGGTAATGCGGTGATAAGGAGTGACAGCCCGTCACACATGGCCTTGGTGAGGTCACGCTGGGTAATGTAATCTGACAATCAGTAACTAGTTGGCCTGGTAGTTACTACATCGCTCTGACCTTTAGAGTGTCAGGATGTGATGAAAGAATCAGCAACAAAAGAGAAAGAAGACACTTTACACTGTGGAATAAATACATAAATACAAATCTGTATCTTCATACTCACACAGTGGATATTGCCTCTAACTTGGCATATTTCAGTTTTGAAGGGGAGACACTGCAGAGATCTAAGTTATGTATGTGCTGTTACAAAATGCACAGTCTGCAACAATGCAACATGACACTACAAAAATATATGATAGAGTGTAATGAAGGGGGAATGCAGCTACATAAACTATGACCGGAATATCTGCCAGCAACACAAGATGAGTGGTGATGTAAAGAGACACACAATGAGACAGGACGGGCAGGACAGAAGAGACCAATTGACAGCAAAACCAACTGATCTATGAATAATGCACGTTTTTAATGATAGTTACCAGCATTAAAAATACATTTCCTTTCCTATTACCTGTGACTTTGAATTCAGAATTAAATAGGAATAGGAATACCGTAAAAATAGCCGACTCATAGGTTAGCTAGCTGTTGTCGATCCAAAGCTAGCTAGCGAATGTCGAATGTAAAGCTAGCAAACATCTACATAAGGTCTACATAAAGTTAGCTAAAGTCTGTCTATCAAAAGCTAGCTAACAAATGAATTGAATTAACATGTATGTATGCTAATTGTTTATGTAGGTTGACTCTGGCTGTGTTTAATGAATACAGAGTAAAAATGTGACATAGGACAAATCTTTGCCACCATTATCAAGAATGGAAATGGGACTTTGATCCACTTACAGGAAATGTAAAGACATACAGTTTTAGACTACATGTGATTATGACAAAGGGAGATTTCTGGGGATTTTTCTGTCCCTGGAGATTTTCTCGTTTATTTTGGGGCACTTTAAAAGAAGAAATGCAGCACAGAACTGGCGCCGGCGATAAAGCGACAGCAAACTCAGCAACGACAGAGCTCTTAGATCTATTTGCATCAGCTGTCCCAATAGCTACAGCAACTTTTTAGAAGATGAAGTCCATATGTTCCTTTTCCCAAAAACCTCCCCTGTGTCATCCCCTAAAAAGCTTATCAGCATCCAGAGACGCCGCCGGCATTGAGGCTCATTTGGTCTCGCTTCATACCCGTACATTAAACGCAATTTATTGAATAATGAATCTCCTCTGCTCGACAGACTGTGTAAACTCAGGAAATTCATTCAACGTTCAACCAAAAAACAGCCCTGTAAGGTCAATCTCTGATCCCAGGTGACATTCAAATGAAATGTTTCCCCACCACAGAGAAAGAGACGACAAGAAGTGAGATGGCTCCATTCTGCTCAGTGAGGATACTGCAAATCCTGAAGCTGCCTGAGAGATGCCTTAGTGAGGAAGACGGGCGAGCTGCTGCATTGTACGTTTTGCATGTACGTGTGTGTGTATGTGTATGGACATGCTACTTAGGCCGAATAGCGAAAAAACATGAATAAAATCTCCTCTCGCTGATGCATTATTCATGTTTTGTAGCTTCTGGGGGTTCCACATGAGAGGACGCAGTTAGAGTTAGCACTAGGGTTCAGCCAAACAAGATGCTGCTGAGTATACGAACGGGAGATGGTGTGTGTGTGTGGCGAGAGAGAGAGAGAGAGAGAGAGAGAGAAAGAGGAAGGTGTTTTGAGGTGGATAGCCAAAATGAAAATTCACTGAGGGAAGCAGGAAAGGTAGAGGATGGGAGGACACACTCCTGATTCAGCACTACTCGACTTACTCGAAATACATGCAGGCACAGGAGCAAGCACAGCTATGCACATATGCATAAGCGAGGACACACACCATCAAACAGACACACACACACACACAGCTCAGACAGCAGTGCAAACGTAACACATACTGGTCTGAATTTCACACAGTCTACTCACTGGCCACTGTGCAAATACTCAGACAGTGGAGCAATCCTCCACTGTCTAGGCCAGAGGCAGAACACACACTCTGTAGAACCAAACGACGTGTGTTAGACAAACACAGAGGATTTATTAAGACATTAGAGATTGTGTATTAGCTCATGCCTTCCTTATGCTCCAGAAAAGTCAGCAATCCCTCCGGAATATACGTTTATGTTCATAGATAGCAAGATATGTAGCCGTGAGCAAATACTCCCAGTCACCAGATACTCTGGAATGGGCCCATCGGCAAACAGAAGCACTTCCTTTTACACACACACACACACACACACACACACACACACACACACACACACACACACACACACACACACACACACACACACACACACACACACACACACACACACACACACACACACACACACACACACACACACACACACACACACACACACACACACACACACACACACACACACACACACACACACACACACTCTGAGGAGCCTTGACTGGATTTGACCTATCACCTCAATATAGAAGCAATAGCATTAAACAAAAAAAGGCACAGATCACAGAGACAGCAGCTCTAAAGCACGTTCTGCCTCTAAACTAAATGTGCACCACTCAAGAGAGAATCACAGCACAGGGATTTGAAAAGCACACACAGGATGAAGAAAAAGGGGTAAAATATTGGACTTCAAAGGTCTTCTTTGTCTCAAATGAAGCCATCCTGCCGGGTTTCTATTAGCATTTAGAAAGGGCCGAAATTGTCAGGAAAGCAGTGGGTTAGAAAAAGTTTCTTCTTCAGACTTCAAAAACCAAGCAGTGGCCACAGAAACAAAGATAATTGGATAAGTTTACGTGGGTGAAGTTGAAATATGGTATTTTTTCATGCACTCTATAACGCAATCATTGTCTGTACTGCAATTACAGCACAAAATGTATTAGTAGGAGGTTACGTCAATGAAATCAATAGGCTTGTGTTGTTCGCAGAATATACAGTAGACAGCTTGTTGCCTAATCGGCTTATAGGGGAAAGCACTCCGTGTGAGATTTCATATGCCTATGCTTATGTGACATGTCTTACAGACTTAGAATCACACAATCTAGATATTTGTATAATCTGTTGGCATGAGCGATTTAGGCAGATTCCGATCTGATTATGCCGTAAAAACTAAATCCGTGTTCCTGGCCAAAAGATAGGTGGCAACAACTAGTGCCTTGGTACAAAGCGTTAACTGGCAAGAGTCAAACTGAGAATGCAGGCAAGGCTGACATCAAGATTTCAACAAAGATGCCAATCAAAGGCCCAGAGGCTCAACATTTGTACCATTGATATGAGTTTAGTGACTGACAGAAGCAGACATTCCTAAAAACATCTCTGCTCGCATATCCTTTACTATAGGATGTGTGAATTGCATAAACAGAAGCATCTAAACACTCTGCTCCCTCCGCTCACCTCAGAAAAAGAGAGAGACCTTTGTGTCTAGCGAGCGAGCTGCATACACTCTTTTGAAAACAAAGTGCTGTCGTGTCACAACTTTCTGGGGAAATAAACACTTCAATTCACCCCGACAAAGAACACACACCCTGTCGAGCTGCTAAACAAAGCAAGACGCTCCCTTGCTCTTTCTGCTACACGACTTCTGTCTTCTTCTTTCTCCGTCTGTCTACTTTCCTCTTTTGCCTTCACCGCCATTCCTCAGATTCTGCGCAGGATCACTGCCTCTTTCCCTGCTCGAGCTGTCCTTTCCCTTTCCCCTTCGCCCTCTTGGCTTGCTCCGATGCCTGGGATGTGGTCGCACAGACAACCAGCAGTCAGGATGCCTTGGGTTATAAATAAAGTCGCAGAAAAAGCAACACTTCCTACGGCTCAGTGACGGACGACAGAGCCGCAGAGACGACACAAGTGGGAAACATAACAGCACAGCAGGATATCTGCTTACAAGAATATGGATCTGCAGACCGCCGTCGGCTAACAAGTGGAAAAATGCCACAAAATCACAGAATTTCCCTGGAAACAGCTCAAATGAGAGGAAAAGTCCTCATTCCTATAATGTTTCCATCTATGATGTAAAAGCCCCTGTAATCTGCAAAGAAGGCCCTGGGAATAGAATCCAGGCAGCAGCAGCATCACACAAAGTATAGAGAAAAAGAGTACATCAGTGATACACAAAATGTATTATTTTTTGCTCCTCTGAGGCCAGTTTATACACCCACGCAATGAGCGTACAGAGTCTCTCCCTGGTGAGACCAGATGCCATATTCCCGTGTAACCTTCGCCTCCTCTGTTTTCTCTCTTCCTCCTCCTCTCCCCCCATTTGTCTTGGCTTAGCCATTGAACCGTGAAGTGCCGTGGAATGTGCCAAACGGCGGCCTCGCTGTCGATTGCCGAAGCTGTGTAAGCAGCTATTGTCACCATTCCACGTTCAAGCTTCAGAACTAAAGAGGAAGATGCCAGAGAAGAGGTGAGATGAAGAGTGGTACAAGATGAGGAGGGGCCTGGGGGAGTGGAGGAAAGGAGATCATATTGTGTGTGAAAGGGGGGTGATGTCAACAAGGCACAAGCGTTTCCTCTGGAAAGAGAGCAAACTTAGGCACAATAGATCCCTTTTGGAGCCCCTGGGGGCAACCCGGACTTTTAGACCCAGAGAGTGGAAGTCAGATTGAGCCACGAAGTATGATGAAGCACAGGGAGGAAAGAGTGTGCCAGCCTGCCAGATCTGCTCAACAAAACCCCCTTTCTCTGCTCAAAGCCTTGGCCCCTTAAACATTAGACCATGCACACATTCTTCAGTGACATAATGCTTTTTTAAGCTATTGCCCTCTTTAACCCCTCCTCCCCTACCAACCCCCACCTCCTCTCAGCCCAAACCCACATTTCCCCCTATTGCCAATTACTATTTGAATATGAATACCAGCGGAGGGGTTAAGTGTTTGTTTTTGCTCTCGTGGTGGTGAGAAGTGAAGGAGGGGAGGGAGGTCAGCGCGCGAGCTGACGTCAACGATCTGCTGTCCCATTGATGTGCCGCCTGTAGGTGTTTGCTGAATGGCTTCTTGGGGCTGTAAAAGCTGCCGTTTTGTGAGGCCATAAAAAAATGGCTACCTCCCTACTTCCTTCTCCCTGTGGTGCTACTGCCAAACCCCAAGGGACGCCTGGCGCTCACAAAGGGACAAGAGAAGGAGCGCTGCTGGAAAGACTCCGCTCCAAATGTTCATTCCTATACTGTGATTTCTGTATGTGGATGTGTGTAATGCGTGCGTCACTGTACAGATCTAGGCCACGGTTTCTGCCCAGTAGCCCTCGTTGACGAAATGGCTCTGGTCAGGTGCTCCAGAGCCTTTCAGGAAGAGGGTCAAATCCCTGGGACCACCAAACTCCAACACCAAGACCACTCAGATGAACATGAACGTACACACATCCTGAACTCCAAGCTGCTGCAATAACAAGATAAGATGTGTAGCTGCTCACGCCAACTAGCCGAGTCAAAGCCAAACATCAACATGGATGAATGAGAGCGACAACACATCATTAAATTAGAAGTTAGGGCCTCGTCTGAATATCGTTTATGACATTAGCGAGCCCACAGTTTCCCCCTCAGGGTTTCTTTCATTGTGCTGGGACTGTTAGGACTTGACTCAGCCTAATTCCAACACAAATGCATTCACCAGTCACCACATGAGGCGGGAAACAAACACTGGCTCTCGTATAGAAGCTGCTCCTGTGCTATAGGTGGTTCGGAAAAAAAAGAGCTCATGGCAAAACATTGGAAGGCTGGAATGATGGAGACGGGAATGTGTGCTGGGAGCAGAGTTGCCCCCTGTACCAGCACGCCCTTTGCCACACTGAGAGAGACGAGACAGACACGGAGAAGACACGGGGGGATTTTTTTTTTAATACTCTCAGCGAAAAAAGAAGACGTATGTCAGAAGTCATTGTGCTCTCCAAACCTGTAGACAGCAGCCATATCTTCCTTTCATTCCCCCTCAGCTGTGTATTTAATGAGGAGCCAATCATGTGCCTGTCGTGATCATCGCCGCCCTCCTCAGCCAGTTGCGCACCTGTCTACTTTAATTGAGTTCACAAGCACCCAATCGGCTCGCGTTTCTCTCTCTGTTCTGCACCGCCGGTACCCCACAAAGCTGCGCAACCGCTTGCTCGCCTGTCAAGACGGCAAACTTTTACATCAGTGAATCAGCGCGACTTACGGATGAGAGCTTCAAGCGTGGCAGACAGAAAAAGAGCGGAAAAGTAAGAGAGAGATTTTACGAGTTTTACTACTGCGGCACTGTCTCTTATTCCTCTCCGGCGCTCCCTGACAGTCCCAGGAAGGCAGGCATCCCATTTTGAAGCCTTGTTATTCCTTGTGCTTTCAATTACCGTTACAAAGAGCACCTTGAAAGTACGCATTGGCTTCTCTCGTCTAGTGAGCAGCTTTTAGAGCAGGAAATGATTACCGGAGTTGGACCAATGTCCATTTTAAGAGAGAGGGAGGGAGGGAGCCTCTCATCTGAACAAACAAGCAGACCAGCAGCTGGTCAGGGAGGGGACAAGAGACGGGAAAAGGGATCACTTGGGCTGAACTTTGCCTGTCTGTCCGGTCACTCTGATCCTGTGTCTGTGTGTTTGAGAGAGACTAGTTCATGTGCAGACCCCCATTCTTTTCCCATCTTGCCCCCACCGCTGTCTCTGAGGTCAGGGCCAGCTTGGCGGTGGTAGTAATCCCTCAATGAATGCAGGTCAGCGAGCGAGGCTTTGCCTTCGTCACTCAGTGAGGGCCACAGACAGCGGGGTCACGACCTCCGGGCAACCTACGTTCACATGCGGGCACACACAAATGCGAGGACAAAGGGCGGGGCACGGGGAAACGCACACACACAGACGCGGACTGACATGAATAGAAGAGCGAACTCGCATCGGCAAATTCACAAAGACAAGAAGAAGAAGAACACAAATATTGACAAAATCCCGAGGTCACACAAACAGGAAACATTTCAAGTGTAATAACAGAAGCTTCTACCCCCATTATCTACCAGCACTACACAGCACAATCCAGAGGTTAGCGACATTCTAAAAATCGAGTATTTGAGCAGTTTAGTCGGAATCCCAACACAATACTCTGTTGTTAGGCTAAGTGCTTCTTTCATTTCCTGAAAAAATTGAAACATCAACCATTTTGCCTTGTCACAGTTCAGATTTTGTAGAAAAAAACCCACTTAGTCCCTCGGATTCCTGCTTCATAAAAAGGCAACAGAGCGTTTTCAGGGGTATATTTTTCTTCACAGATATTGCAATGTGCCACAGATTGCCTGAAATACATTGTAATATAACGATAGCTGGGGATTGTGAGTTTTCCAGTGATTTGCATACTGAAAAACCAAAAGGGAATTCACTTCAAATGATGATTTTGATCTCGTCTGGATGCGGTTCAACACTAGTTGATCACTAAAGGGCTACAAGTAGACACCCAAGAAAAATAACTAAATGAAATCAAAGTTTCACACGACATGCTGAGATGAAAGTGCCACACAGGAGCCATGACAGAAACGCGGCGATGACACCACGCTGGCTTCCCCTCATGTAACAGTCACACAGCTCGGGATCATGTAAAAGGATGTCGACTCACAAAGGAGGCGATTACAATGAGAGACAAAGACGCCGATAGACAAAGTCAAAAAGGATATGAGATGGATCGACGGCACGATTAGATAAAACAACAAACAGAAGCTTTATGTTAGTTTTAGAGCTTAATTCTCTCCGTTACACACATGCACACGGCTAAATATCAAAGAGTTCTAATTAGGCCGCAGTGCATTCAAGCTAATTATCCCTCACATCATTAACATTCTCCATCACGAGCTGGTACTTTATCTAAGAGAGAGCAGGCGATCATGAAATATTCATGATTTATTAATCTGACTACAGAAAAACAAACAACAGCAACCCAGGGAGTGTGACACCCGCTCCTGCCAAACAGCAGGGTAGCAAATAAACACCGCGCCGCCGCTACTTGTTCAGCACTCCAGTCCTGCGACGGGGAGTCCAGTATCAGGCTGTGACTTTCAGGAGAGCGGTTCCTATTCCCCCCCTCCCCTCCCCACCCCCATAATAGTGTTCCACAGAGATAAGCTAGAGGGGAAGCTGGAGTGCCGCTGGGTTTCGTGGCACGGATCAGCTGCCGGCTCGGACGTCTGTGGCGCCGCGTCTAGGAAACGTCAGCCGTCGCGTCGTTGTGAAAAAATGATAGAAATTAAGGAAATGGAAACGTGGCGTCGAGCCATGTCGAGCCAAATTCCATCAGTGTTTCCATATTGCTCAGATAAAGAGGAGGGAGGGAAAGTATGACTGCAGGAAGGAGAGGAGAGAGGGAAGGAGAGGAAAGGAGAGAGGGGAAGGAGAGGAGAGAAAGCAGCAGTCTCTCTCTCATCCTTTTAACGCTTTTGAGAGGATTTTCTCAAGTGGGAAAATTCCTGCTGATGACGCAGTTGCGAAAATGAAAATGTTGCAGCGCTTGGCTGATGTTACCATCATTGGCTTCTAATGGGGAGAGCACAGAAGAAGAAGAAAAAAATCACACTTTGCCATTTCTGGACCTTCTTTCTTTCATCCTAACTCACACTCACACACACATACGCACACACAAACACACACACACACTCCCGGATCCTGCGGCCTATTATCACTCAATCTCACGCCCACTCGCTCTCCGTCTCACTTTTTCCCCCACATTCTCCGGCATGCAAAAACACAGACAGACGGACGTTGTTTTTCCTCTCCTGGCTTTCCCGTTCTCTAATCGTCTCCCTCTACCTCTCTTCCTCTCTCTCCCTCTCTCTCTCTATCTCTCAGCGTCCCCTGACCTTGAGAGGCAGCTGCCAGGGAAGTAGCTAAAGTACAAAGTCAATATGAGCCAACAAAGCTGGTTAAGTATTAAATGGGGAAGATGATGACGGTGCTGTAAGGGAGGGAGAGGCTTAACAAAGAGGAAATAAAAGCAATACGTGCCGTCCGACCGTAATGGAACACTCAGCGGTAATAACGATGTACTTTAAACGACGGGGCTTTTTGCTTCTGCGTGATAATCTCTCCTGGCCAAAGTGAACTGTACACACCTACAGTACGAGCAGATCGCCAAGCTTCACACTCCATCCCAGACACAATACCACCAAAGGGGCCGGCGACCAGATGCAATACTGATGACACAAGCGATGGAAAGCAGTGGACAACAGAGGAAGTGGGGCCGGTTAGCCATTAACTGGATACGCAATCAGAGAAACATCCTTCCGGTTATGTGCCAGCTAATGAAGATACTTGATTTCCACCAAAACTTATACCGGGAGTCTCCGAGAGCTAATGTGAAACCTCTCTATTGTCGAGCCTGTAATAGCTTTTCACTCCTCCTCTCCCAGGATCATTGTCAGCAGCCCTGAAATCTCATTGGATAATGTATCGGTGAATGGGCCCTTTCATCAGCGCTCGGCCATGGAAGTGGACTGAGTGACTCCAATTGAAAGCTATTGCAGTTAAGGAAATCAATTGGATAAATGTACAGAGCGCGGTGCATTTGAGAGTGTGTGTGTGTGTGTGTGTGTGTATGTGTGGTGTGGGGGCGGGGGGTGGAGGGGGCGCGTAGGCATTTGAGGAGAGACAGAGAGTGCGTGCGAGTGCGTGTTTGTGTGTGTGATCCTTGCGCAGAGAGATCGAGACCGGCTTCCAATCTCCCCCTCCTGCCGCATTCCTCTGGATGCAGCATTCCTTTGGAAGGCTTAAGGGTCAAAGGTCGGGAATCAAAGGAGAGCGGATGCTGCAGCAGAGATACGACTGTAGTGCTGCGCTCATGACTATATGTCAAGCGGCCTTCAAGCGGCATCCAGGTTTGTATGTATACGCAGAGCCAGAGAGTGCTGGCCTCCGTTGGCAGCGTTCCCTCCTCAACCCTTAACAGCTGCTCCAACACGTGTGTGCATTCCTGAGCCTATACCACAGCGTCCCCGCAAGGCATCGCCTCTACGCCCTCAGTGGAAAGTGAGCACCAACACCGGCAGCGTCTGGCTGGCTGTAGATCCACTTACCTGAGACAGCCATGTCAGCACCGCCCGCTCCCAAAGGGCTTTAAATTAGATTAAAACAAACGCATCAATCTAATTCAATTCAGACAGAATCTTTACGTTGCACTGCCGTATCGATGGCGAAAGCCAGATGACGAACGGAGAGGAATGTTGATGGAGTAAATCAACCGTGAAGCACATTACAGTGGAAAGAGCGGGGTGGAGAAAGGGGCGAGGATTCCTGAGCCGCCGTTGATCAGCTGTGTCAATCAGCCGATTGCGGAGCCGAGACGTTCCTGAGACGAAGATACCGCTGGGGAAAACAAGGCCGTATCCTTTGGGAAACAGACCCTGAGTGGAGCGGAACAAAGGTGGGCTGTCCAGAGACGACTGGAATGTCAGATAATGGATAACACATCTCTCCAGGTGACACCAGGCCCAAGGCATCCAGAGAGACGACGGAGGGAGTGAGAGAGAGAGGGAGAGTGAGAATGTGCATCTGTGTTAGAGAGAGGGGGGGGGGATGACGAATGGAAAGACAAGTGCATGCTTGTGGAGTTTTGTTAGTGCCGTTTCTTGCATTATCACTTGGGCTGAAGAGTTGAGAGGGTTGAGAGTTCATCTCAAGTTCAACGTGGGTCAGCTCTTCTGTGGACGACGTGCAGAAGAATTCCCTCTTATCTTCCCCCGGCTGCTCCCACTCCCTTTTCCCTGTCTGCCTGATCGATTCCATGGAGATACATTCAGGTTAACCTTACACGCATTCCACCCATCTGCCCTTTTCTTAAACCTTGTCACCATGTGAGCGCAGGTACACACACCTTCTAAGAAAACGGCAACGAACACTGTTTCCACATGCCTGGGTTTACTCAAGATTTAGACAGGCAAAGAATCCACAAGCTGATTATTGCGGGATCAAAACCAACGCCACTCACAGCGAGAGAGGAAACTTTGACAGCACACACTCCTGCACATCACCTGGAGACGTCGACCTCACAAACAACACCGCCGAGCAATCAAGAGCAGCTTTTTCATCCCGGAGAGAAAGAGAGAGTTAATTTCCACTTTGACAAAACAGAGCCCTCTCCGAAATTAGAGGTAGACGACTCTTCCCCCAGGGCCAAGTGGCAAAGAAAGCAATAACTCCTGGGAATTAAGGTGATAATTAACTCATCACAACTGATTTATTTGCACTAAATACCTCCATAAGTCAACCAAAATTGTTAGACATCACAGCCCTACATAAACCAGTTTCCCCCGGCGAGCTCCTTTAAGTGGGAAGCGGCGGTTTTGTCATGACAATGTCTTTTGAGTGCACAGTGATTACTGGACCGACCTCACACAGCTGACTTTCACTTCATTTGCACTAAGTATGGGGTGCTAATCAGAACGGGTCTGTGCAGAGCCTGTGGTGCTCACATGGAGTGTGTGTGAGAGATGTGTGTGTGTGTGTAGGTGGGGGCAGGGGGGGGTTCTGATCTTCTTATATTGCTTCATGCATCTGGGAGGAAGGGGGGGGGGGTTGTGTCTCTCAGGACTGTATGGGTGCACACACTTGACAGGATTCAACAGCAATTCTATTTTCAGTTTTTGATGGATTTCATTGTTGTTTCTCTCTCCATTGTCCCCCACCGCTTCAACACACACACACACACACACACACACACACACACACACACACACACACACACACACACACACACACACACACACACACACACACACACACACACACACACACACACACACACACACAGATGCAAATCCGCTACATAGATGCGGATATCGTGGTTGCTACTTCATTTCCACTCTGATTTAGTGCCTCACAACTTTCAATCCGCCTCTTAAATGTTCCCCAAACCCCACACACTCCCACTCACTTGTCATACTCGGCGTTGTCCTTGTCACAGCGCGCGTCTTTGTGCTTCTGCCAGTCTTTGCCGTGCTTGCAGGTGGTGAGCAGCACCACGTCCTCGGCGTTGTGGACGTGGTATAAGGCATTCCTGGTGTCCGAGCCGATCCCGGTCAGGTAGCGCTTCCCTTTGAACACCAGCATGTATTTCCTAAAAGGTGGGATGGAGTTGTACTTGAGGAAGCCCCGCTCCCCGCCAGTCCTCGGGTGCTCCTTGGAGAACAGCGGGATGGACACGTCGAAGTTGGGCCTGAAGTTCTCGGTGCTGATGCTGGCTTTGGCCAACATGGCCTGGCTGATGTCGAAGCCCAAGTCTTCCGTATAGTCCGGCCACGTCCCCGAGTACAAGTTAAATATAAGGTGGTTCCTGCCGTCGTTCCACAGAGGCAGATTCTGGACCTTGGTCTTCAGGTTGTGGACGTACTGCGGAGACAGCTGGTCCCGGTCCAGGGTGTCCAGACTCAGAACGAACAGACACGCCTGCCCGGGGTCCGAGGTGTAGAACCTGGACCCCTCGATGGTTGATAAAATATTCTGATAACTCTCTGAGATCTTCTCCCCCTTCTGCTGCGGGTAAACATAAACTTTGAATCCGTTTCTTTTACACAGAGAGAAATCAAAGCAGGAATCCATGCGGCACCTTTTGCCTTTGTAAACCCCCGTGTTGACGTCCCTCTTCTGCCTCGGTGATATGTGCAGGTTGTACTCCTCGGTGTCCGTCTGATCCCAGGGGAGGAAAAGGTGTAACGGGTCCGAAAAGTGAGGCCAGGGCTGGTCGGGCCGGTACCCATGGCGGCTGCGGTCATGCCGGCTCCTGCTCGCCGCTGGAAGTTGGACTCCACCGAGGTAGAAGAGAAGCACTAGACATGCACCGGCGGAGAGCAGGATCAGGTAGCGTTTTTTGGCCTGCATGTGTCCTGGGAACAGGGGCGAGTTGTTCAGGAATATGAAATGTAAAGTGGCCCGAAGTTAGGCGATCACCAACCCCGGCTACACCGCTCCATCCTCCGGCAGCCACCAAGGATCCCCAACCCCCCTTCTGCGTATTCGGTTCCCAAATCCAGCAAATGATCCAGTGCATGTGGGCGATTTTAAAAGTATTGTCCCTCTCTCCCTCTTCTGTAGAGTTTCACCATCGCACGGAGCCTTCGACGACTAAAAAGAAGAGCAGCGGTGCCCGGAGCGTTGTCGGACACACTCATATGCGGCTCCCCGTCCCTGCGCTCATCCACACCGGCTTTAACGGAGCGATCAAACCGGGCGAACTGTCCAAACTCTCTCTCTCTCTCTAACCCCCCGGATAAACAGCGGCGGGGGTCCCTGAGGCTCTCCCAGGCGGAAAGGTAAACCCCGGTGTGGATGTTTGGAGTCAGTCACACATTGACCGGGGAGTAGAGAAGCCGGAGTCGGTGTAGCCTCCGCGCTCAGACACCCCTCTTAAAAAAATGCCTCGGTGTTGAATTCGTCTTATTCCTCTTCTTTTCTTACTCCATGGTCCCGCGTGAGGAGAAGCGGTAGCGGGCGGAGAGCGTCGTAGCGCAGTGGAGAGTCAAGCTCAGCGGTACAACTGTAACCTGACGAATCCCTGCATTTCTCTTCTTATGTCTCACACACAACCTCCACACATCCCCTCATACGCGTCAATGAAATGGTAGAGGAGTCTAAGTTCTCCTTCGAGACGGGGGAGAAGAAACGGGGAGGCGCGGAGTGGCTGAATCGTGGAGAAAAGGTTTCAAAAAGACAGGATTCCTTGATCCTAGTGTCCAATTACCGAGTGCTCAGTTGTTCCGAGTGTTGGTCGGTAACATTCCAATCCCGACACGACGGCAGCTGACGTGACGTCCCGTTCCACGCGCAGCGGCGGCTCTCATTGGTCCGTGAGTGGGACCGGAAAGGGCGGGACTTAGGGGAATGCACCCATTCATAACCGGAGCGCGCCGCGTGAGAGGAGCAGTCAGTGCAGGGTGAATATCAGAGCGAGCAGCGTGACTGTTTCTTTACTGACTGATTTAAAAGCGTGTTGGAATTAAATTAGTATTATTATTGAATCGATGTTACGCCTTCACAACAAAATCGCTTGATTAGTTAATTTAAGAGAGCATTTAAACACCACAGTGTATCCTTAATCCCTTTATTGCAAATTGTAGTAGAATGTAGACAGAAGATCTGAACAGCTTTTCTGATCGATACACATTATTCCTCATGTTTTTCATTGTAACAATGGGCATTTTTTAACAACTTATATAATGAAAAATAAAGATTTAATTGTGTTTCTTCAGTGAGAAAATCGTTTTAGTATGGAACAATCCACAATGGCCAGACCACTTAAAGTTGAAGCTCCATATTATTGCCTGATTACATTGAATTGGACCAAATTCAATCTTTTCATAGATATTATTTATTGTGCAATGTCTCTAGATTTTACTTTTCTCAATGTGTATGTTAAGTTTAGCTGTGATTCCAACCAATGACTGAAAACCTCAACACTGAATAGTTTCTCTTTATTTTTCCTTTTATTTTATATCCCATGCAGGCAATGCTGGCCAGGACAGGGTGGAAGGAATGTTGGGTTGTGTGACTGCGGGGTGGGGTTGGGTCTTTGCGTGGGATTTCCTCTCTCAATTTTTGTTTTTTGTTTTTCTCTTTACCACAACCTATAATGTGATTAGTAGTAGCCTACATTGCTGGTTGACATCATCCTGTAAAAATTGTATCTACCCTATGAGATCCTCGCATCAACATCACTGATGCCATCCTGGACTGTGCGGTCACACACTACTGTGCCAATGATCTCCAAAATGTCCCATAACTGTATGCACACTGTCATGTAAAATGTTTGCTTCAATAAAATCAAATCGTAAAGAAAAGTTAAGAGTTAAGCTGTGATTCTATTTTTTGTGTGATTAGTTTTCCCTTGTTTGACTGCACTCTGCACAACACGGGACACAATAGTATTTCACTGTGCAATCCTTGTATTGTATCATAACAATAAAGTTGACCTTGAATAATACACACTGGAGAAACTATTCTGAGGCTCTGTTGTGTTAAATTCCGCCTCGCCTCCACTACATCTAAGAGTGAAATATTGACATTCGCACCACTATATATAGCATAGTTGATGGCTGTATTCTCATTTTACATTCATCTTAATCCCATAAAATATTGCTGTTGTCGGGTAAAGCTTGTATATCAGCCTTGTTTTAGCTGTACGGCGCAGAGCAACAACAATATCTCAAGAGGTTTAGAAAGGAAAGGAGGCCATAATTTATAGTGTACTGAGCATGTAATCCTTCAGCTGACCCAAAAGCATGAAAATGGAGATACAAACTCAAGGTTTTGTCATCCACGAGGCACATTCCTCTTTCTTTCTTTCCCTTTCTCATCTTGTGCTGACAGTAGGCCCTTCGTATTGGATTCCACGGGAACAGCATCACTATAACTCAACGATCCCCACAGTGCAAACAGACAAATATGACCAATAAAGTCAGATATGTCATCGCAATTAGCCAGACACATTGTAACACTGCCTGCATAATTGGACATCTGTTGGACATCAATGTTATGAATGATGGGAGTCGACCCCAGACAGAAGTTTTGTCCGCTAACAAAGCAAAGTGACACCACAGAGGCAACATGCATGACAAAGAAATTAATGGCAGAGGAGTGTCTCTCGCTGAGTGTCACCATGCCTCATAAGCCCACATAATCCTCCCACTGCCATTTGGTGGCACAACACTCAGCCTGGGTGAAGAGGCCATCCTCATTTTTTATCGGCCAATTAGCTTAGAAGAGGGGGCCTAATTAGCGGGGCTGACTGGGAGACAGGCCAGGATCCTGCGGTTAGCCAGCGCTCATCATAGGAATATGCCTGGAATGAAGAGGCCTGGGTGCCTTTCCAGAGGACTGCGCCACTCTTCACGGCTGTCTCGCTTAATACAACATTTAATTGTCCGTACGAGTGCTTTCTTCACTGACGATCATGAGGCGTGAGTGCTCCATTGTCACTTTCCTCATTATGCTGGACAATCAGATCCGGTTCAGCTTACACAGAGAGGTTGCCACATCACCAGAACACTCCTTTCTTGCAGTGGAGAAACACACTTTTGTTTATGCCTGGGGGATTTGCTCTTAAAAGCTTGCACCTCTAATGGGAACGATGCCCGGCACCTAAATTACACTGAAAACCAGGGTTGTGTTCAACAGAGGTGATCGTGTAATCTAAATAGTGTTCCCTTGCAGAATGCTGGTGTCTTTTAGTGGACTGTGGAGACTCCACAGTAGCTGGACTCTGATCTGAGAAGACACGTTGGTCTGGCCAGATGATGAAACCCTTAAAAACACCAGCGAGCAAGATTTTATGTAAAATACACCCTTTAATCTGTCAAAGATCATCCCCATGCCCACTATTTGAGATACTGCAGATTCACTCCTTTTCTCCTTACATCCAAATGAGATTCCCGGTGTCACTGTGGTGACGAGCACGGAATCCTGACGAAGCCTCAACTACAAAGGGAATGAAGCAAATTTAAATGTGACACTGATAAGAATCTTCTGTGATTGATGTTACATGAATGCTACATAAGGGGGAAGTATTGAAGTTCCATGTTTTTAGTTATGACACAAGTGATTTTGCCTATATAAGAGAAGAATAAAGGAAGAGTGCACCAAACATCAATGTTGATAGGTGTTACTAGGATACACATTCTGCTTAGACGTAACCATTGTAGATGAAACCATTATCGTCACTGACACAAGGATATGTAACTTAGGTTTCCAACAAAGAGAAAATCATGTTTCTGACCCACATAAACAATAATAATAGCAAACATTTTCAATCAGATGCTGTGTCCTATTTTTACAGAGGGACCTCACATAATCTGCTATTTGTTATTGATTACTTGCCTCCTGCAGAAAGAGTCACAAATAGGGGCCAGAAAATAAATACCTCTACCAAATATGACTATGTGGCAGCACTGACCTCAGTCTGAACACCATGAAAGACTGAATTAGTTATAAATGTGCTTTGTCCACCTGTTACCCTGCATGCTATGGCTGAGGAAGACACTTTTCAGCCTTTAGATAACGCATCAGTAATATCATCATAAAATGCAGTCATGGTGGTTTTATGCACTGACTAATTCAATAAACAAGCTGTAAATAGTTGATGGAGCAAAGCCATGGATTACCTGAAGACTTACACTCCCAGGGCTCCTGCAGCACAGATAAGGTGAGTGTAAAGCACTTCCTCCCAGTGACGGCAGGTAGCCACGATAAAGACTTGCAAATTCAGGCCGAGGTAAACAAATACCCACGACTGAAAGGTAATCTGTAGGTTCAGTGAGTTTCAGGCAAAGGGAAGACAAAACAGCCTTTGAGAGTTCTCCGGGCTGCTGCTGATCAGCGGGTGATAAACTCCCCGCTGGATGATGTAACAAGCTGGGCTTCTGGAACGGCTGAGCTCACAAAGGACATGTGTGTGTGTGTCTGTGTGTGTGTGTGTCTGCACCCCAGTAAGCCATGTAAGAATTATCACAGCGGTGCAGTAATGTGTTTGGGTCTGTCCACCTGTTTTGTGGTTTCATATGAATAAAGGCATTGGTGCGTGTCTGTACGTGCAGACGGGGGTGGGAATAAAGAGTTGCAAATCCAATAGAGTTTACTTTTTAAAGACTTTAAAAGAGAGCCTCATAAAGCCTGAGAAGTGAGTTGATGTACTGTGTAATCTTGCCTTCATGCTCTCTCAGGGAGTTCGCACCTCCATTCCAACAACACCGCCGTTATTTCTATGATTTGGAAAATAATACAAAGTTTCATATCCAGTCTTTACTGCTGTCGCCTGTGTTGTTATTTCCCAATATTTGTTCCTGCAAACTTTGAGACTGTCAAAAGTGGAGAGAGAGAGAGAGTCTAAGTATTTACATATTGTAATGCATGCTGATCTAAATCCTGGCCTGTCACCTCAACCTGAGGCGGCATATTAAGTCTATAAAATTTCTCAGCTCCGACTACAGCAAGCGGTGCGATGACAAACAGGCCAGGAGTTGCACACAAAAAAGAGAGCACTGTGACTGATGCAGCCGTGGCAGGAGAGTGGGAGTCAATCTGGACTTGGACGTTCTGTTTTCAGACTGCCCGTCTTATGGATGGCTCCGGGGCGTCTATGCTAAACGGTGTAGCCTTGGCTGTCCTTTCAAAGTGCTACTCGCTTCCATGTGTGGGATGTCTAGTGATCTCTCCATTTTTATATTTATTTAAAGTGACCTTTCAACTCGGGAGCCGCGATTGCTCTGGGCAAACTGAGCTGGGTTTAAATGTTGGTGGGGGTGTGGGAGGCAGGCCATCATTTGTTGCCAGGGCCACGAGCGGAAACCGCGCTGAAACTCCACCGTTTTAACCCCGAAATTCTACTGGGAAGCGCTGGCTGGCAGGCAGGAGCAAATGAAGCGTTTCAGGTTGGATGTGGTGATAGGTTTTTGTCCTCATTAAAACAGAAATCCCTGCCACTGTCTCCTCATTTGTATTCCGCCGCGATACGTTCAAGGTGGATTTTGATTTGCGGGTATTTGGATTGTACAAGGCCACTGGAGCCAGGAGAGAAGAAAAATGCATCTTTCATAAATCCCCCAAAGAGCCATTTTACATACATTTTCAAAATTACACTAACTTTCTCTCCAACTTAGTGATTAAAGACAAAACAAGACAAATGTCTCGTCTGAGTAAGAAGAAGGCATGCCTCCTTGTGAAAGGGCCATCACTGAATCCCATCAAACACCTATTCTTAAGCACACTCGCAGCTGAATGTGCCAATCACTTAAAGCATCGGCCTACTTCAGGGAGCTGAAGCGTAATGAGTGTGGGTATCATTAAATCTGCCGCGCTGATATTAAATCAGTATCATTCAAAAGGGCTCATGCTGATATCATTGCCTCGGAAAATGCTGATGTTGCTGTGGGACCCGCTGGCTACACTGCGTTAGGATTTTGCATCAAGTCAGAGATTCTCTAATTCCCTCAGGGACTCCTACTGCACAGTAATCCACTTAATTTACAATTACCCATGCAAGCCGTACTCATATGGAATGATAAATGGACTCAAGTAATCCCACTGATACAGCCGGCACACGTGGAAAACAGACCGGCTATGATATAAGCAGTGTTACGACTATTACTAGCACTATTTGTTCTCATATATTTATTGCAAAATCATTCATTGATAAAACATCTGGCTGTGCTTGTGTGTGTGTGTGTGTGTGTGTGTGTGTGTGTGTGTGTATGTCTTTGTGTGTGCTGTATAAACCGTATGCGGCCGATGATACAGGGCTAAATCCTGCCTGTGTGAGGTGAATGTTAATGCTTTCGACTCTGTTGCCAAAGATCAGAGCAGAGCCTCTGCTTGCCCCTTTGAACTCTAACCTAGTTATCGCCACGGCGGCCTCTGCTCGTCCCCCTGTCAGCTCTGCATCTGCGCTGCTGGTCAACAGGATTTTGCATGAGGATACACCGACATCACCAGGGTATAAGAGCAAAGAGAGACATATGGCATTAACGGTCTTTAACCTTGATTGTAGCCTCGTTTTCACTCACTTTTTTGTAAATACTCAACACACAAACAAAGACAAATCAATCAATAACCAAAGAATAATCACAATGATTAACGCGTCAGGCTGGTGTAGCTGTATAAGCATAAAGCATAAACATAATGGATGCTATTCTGGGACACAATGACCAACATCACACCCCAACACAATGGATATGACAGAGCTGATGGTGTTTTTATTGGCGACATTAGACATCAGCATGCTCCCTCAGAGTGAGTAACGTCACTCAAACACACACACACACACACGATTTACCAGACGGTGTGTGTTTGTGTTGTGGAATCGACAGGGCTGTCACAGTGGAGATGTCAGTGGCTGTAATTTCCATAATCCTCAATGCACTTGAAGCACAGTGTGAATGCAAGCAAGCAACTCAGCAGCTCGGCGTGTTTGGAGCTCTGAATGGTTTTGGTGTAAAATCCCTCCCTCATTTAGTCTGAGATGTTTTCTGTCTTTCTTTCTTCGCCCTATTGCACTTTTTAGTTGAAGACAAATCAATCGCTCAGCCTTTCATTCTCTGTCTCTACGTGTCCATTTGCCTCTTTTTGTCTGTGATTTGACTCTCAATCTCCTGCTGCCTGCCTCTCTTTCATTTCTCTCCATGCGTTTGATTGGCTCTTATTTCACTTTCTAATCAAAGATACACGAATCAATCTTTCTTTCACTTTTTAATCAGTCTCTCGCTCGTTTGTCTTGCATTTTCTCCGTCTTCCTCTCTGACTTCGCCTGCCCGACCCTTTGACTCAGTTAAGTCTCTCTCCTTGCGTCTTTTCTTCTCTCCGCTTTGATTCACACATTTTAATTGCCAATTTTCTCCATCTCTGGAATTAATGAAACCTTCATTCATGCAAAGATACAGAGAGATTTGAGAGGGGATTGAGAGGGGAACGCGTCCGCAGAGAGGAGGAGAAGAAAGCGGTGCTGTATAGCTTTCGTCTTCACTTATAGCAACAGGTGTTGATGGCTTCAGCCTCAGTTCCCCACAGCAGAACAGCCGAATCATTCTCCACCAACACAAAATAAATCACAGGAATTACCCTCCACCAGTAACACATTTTTCCTCCTCTGTTCTGACTATCATTTGCCCGTCCAAAGCCTTTGAGAGAGGCTCTGTGAAGGAAACACAGCAGATCAAAGCCTCCCTCACCCACTCTCGCAGCGGTCCCTCGCCAGAAAACGACAGATGCGGGCAACGACTTGACAGCAGAGAAACCAACGTAGGGAAAAGGGTTAGAACGACTTGTAAGGACATGTTATGACTGCTGCCTTGACTTGACAGTGCCGGGTTAATTATTGATGGCCTCCTCTGCTGGCGAGGGCTCACGACAGAGAACCATGGCCGCCTCCTGGCTGCGTGCATTAAGCCGTCTTATGTTTTATTACTGCAGGATGTTGCATTAGCGCAACAGAGTTTCGCTTAGGATTTGAATCAAGTCCTCCGACATGAGAAGTTAACAAGCATTTCATTGTGTTTTAAATCTTTTATGGCTGACCCAGTTTGGTCACGGTTTATAAGCAAAACAGACCCTCGGAGGACGCAGTGCCTGGAGCGACCGGCCCGAACGGAAGGGCTCCAGTATAAATAGAGAAGCAGCCATTTCCTTCCCCGCTTTATCTTTGTTCCGCGTGCTTGGCGGGTTGAGATTTTTGACGCTGCATGTTCAATGGAGCGAGGATGCCAAGCCAACTGACGCCGCTGGCACGCGGCCGGCGTCCCAGTTTGTGCCGTGTTGATTCGTCTGGTTTCTTTAAGGGTGCTGTCATCGCTTCGTCATTGAAAAGCTGCAGATTCGTACTCGTTTAATGATCAACATGCTTGATCGGGGGAACAAGCACTCAATGATTTTTTTCACACTTTATGTTAAGCCCTATAATCGTATCAAAATGAGTATTAAGTGATAAAGAGACTAAATGATGTGTTTGTTAGTTGATTTTGCTCAAGCAGGTAAATCATTTCTATCTTTCAATGGGCAGTTGTAATAATACACGTTGGAATCCTATTAATTGAATCCATTTATATGACCAACTACAACGTATAGTGTAACTGCAAACATACAAGTTGTTGGAAAATCTGTGTATTTCCTAACCGATTAAATGACAAAAGTTTCTCTAGACAGGAAAGCGTTGGATGTGTCACTACTGTCTGCAGCCTGGGAACTTATTTGCCTGCTGTGTCTGTGTTCTGGGGGCAGTTTTTGCTTTGTCATGGGGGAATGTGATGATTCATGCTAAAAGATGCCGAACATCTGGCTTCATTAATCATTTCTTTTCAAGTTTGTGTTTTCAGGGAATCATTTTTCCCCCCCTCTTTTCACCTCTCTCTCCCTCCCATATCCCCTCCATCCCACCCCCTCATCTGCGTTGGGCTTGTCATCTGCTGACGCTCCGGCATGCCTCATCACCCGTATCACTCCACCCTCCTCATTTTCTCCCTAATTTGTTTAGATGGCAGAAGAGAGAGAGGGACGGGAATGAAAGTGACTAAGATATAGAGGGAGGAAGGAGTGGAGAGGAGAGAGAGAGAGAGAGAGAGGGAGAGAGGGAGAGAGGGAGAGAGGGAGAGAGGGTAGGGTGCGGTGCTGGTGGGGGAGGTGGGGGGGTGGGGGGGTTGAAGTACAGTGGAGTTGTAAATCAAGTTTGATGAAATTGGTATGCATGCTGTTTAATAGTTAGGGAGTTCCTCATTACTCATTGAGCGAATGCAGTGACACATTTGCATTAATGCCACATGCTACACTGCCTGGGGCTAAGCAGCGGTGTGAACATTTCCTCTTCTCTGCAATGACAACCCCCCCTTTACACACACACACACATACTCACACACTCTCACATACACACACACCAACCGTCAAACATTTACTGTGATCAGAAATTACTGCTTTCAAAGGTCCCATGACTGTTGTTGTCTCAGCTGACGTACGTTAAATCTTTATTACGTTTTATGGCCTAACAAGAAGACTTAAGGGACTCATAATGGAAGCGGAAACTGACTTTAAAAAAAAAGCATAATGTCATGACACAAGATTTTTCGAAGATTATAAAATTGTCTGAGTGGAAACAATGGAAACATTATCAATGTCTGTCAACTGGCAACCTGCTTATCGTGGCTTTGAAAACTGCGTGGGCTCTAAAAAGGCAATCTAAGCACGACTCATAGGTGCCAACATTTCAGTTGAAACATAACAGTTCCGTTCTCTGAAGGCGGCATTAGGCATTTGTCTGAGATAACAGCGGCAAAGAGGAACAACAGCTGCCAGTCGCGTACAGACGCCAGCAAAAACACACACAACGCAGCAACATCCTCAAACTGCTATCAGAGTGCAATCACCGGCAATACGCATACAGAGGAGATGGAGCAAGAAACGCTGGACAAATGAATCATACTATCGCTCTTTGGTTACATCTGGAAGGCTTTACATTCACAGAGAGCCAAACGATGCTTTCAGACCACATCTGTTGGCAGGTTTGGAATATGTACGGGCAGCTGTCCACTGGGAGGCGTCCATGATGACTCCTCGTAATCGCCGGCCAACGCATACGCACGAGGCCACTTTAGAGCAACGGCAGCATGGCGTGAATATCACCAATAAAAAACTGCTCTACAAATCAAACATCCTCAGTTGGGGTCAAATCATCCGACCCAAATGTCTTTAAAAGACACAAGCGGGGATTCTGGAGTCATGAAAGTGAAGCATCCTAGGAAACGATTCAGTAGTTCTGTTTGACTACAACAATCCAATTGTGGCCGATTAAAAGCTTGATACTGACATATTGCAAGTCTGTATATGTCGAAATCATGTCTCATAAAACCTCACAAGAAGCCGAAGAACTGTGTACAGCGCCGTTTTAGGAACTAACCGCTGTTTCATGCAATAAATCTGTCATATGACATGATGAGGAGGAAATGGAAATGCAGTGTACAATCATCCTGCCTGCCGCTTGTTGTTCTTGGTTATTCAGTCACGAGAGGATGACAACAAGGGTTACACACACATTCCGTATGCGCTTTGTTTGCGTAAAACCAAAGTACATAGTGTACAGCAGACATGTTACAGCATGATGTATGGATGCGTCTTTAACACCATATGGGCTCAGCACCATTAGATCAACCACACACACACACACACACACACACACACACACACACACACACACACACACACACACAAAAGGACAAGGAGTCATGCAATTAAGTTAATTTGAGACAATGGGTTGAGTAATAACCCACATAGCAGAGAAAATGCACATGTTGAAGTCATTAGTGTCTACATTACTGCAGTGTGTTAGCCAAGTAGGCCAAGTTAACACAAACACAATATCTTTACTGCAACTTGGGCTTCAACTTTTGATCCAAGACATTTAGATTGTCACTTTGAACACATTTGCAGCCCTGGATGTTGTTTTTTAAAAGTCATCTTCGGTCGTCACACAGCGGAGTCGCCGATCCCAACAAATCAATGAAACCCAAGACAAGGATGATCTCAGCGTTCGCTCCCAGGTCTTGATTAGACTTGGACATGTAATCCAGTATGTTGGCAAGGATGAACCACCTTCAAATGCCCACACACCCAACCACCCACGCTCCTAACCACACACACGCACACGCGCACACACACACGGATGCGAGAGCAAACACACAAACACAAGGATCAAGCCCTCTCATGCCAATTTCCTGTGAACAGTTTCCAGTATGAGCTCTACTAAGACCAAACATCCCCTTTTTTCCTTCCTCCAGATGTTTCTTCCTCTTCATGGCAGAGCAAGAGGGGGGTTCCCCGCTGTAAATCACCTGGCCCGCGTCCACTGTAAACCTCTGCGAAATTGGGAATCATCCAAAGCTGAACCTTTGGCATCGGCTTTTATCGAAACGCCAGATGAAAAGCAAGCGGGAGGTGGAGGCAGAACTGAGAGATAATAAAGACGGATGAAAGAGTAGATAGAGGAGAGAGGGGAGAGGGGAGAGGAGAGAGGGGAGAGGAGAGAGGAGAGGAGAAAGGAGAAAGAAAAGAAGAGAGAGGAGAGAGGAGAGAGAGGGCAGCAGAGTTTAGAGATGAACTCTGACAAAATTTATCTCCCAGTGGTCGAGCTTGAACCGGCTGAGGCAGAGATCAGTGCACACAAGAAGAAGGGGTAACCTGACACACACACATTGAGGGAGAGAGCAAGAGACCAACCACACACACACAATGAGGGAGAGAGCGAGAGAAAGAGAAAGAGAAAGTGAAGGAGAGAGAGAGAGAGCATTCACATTTGCTTTTTTCAATTACGGTCAGGCTCGAGCAATATTTCATTTCTGCTTTCATATAAAGATTCTGATATTACATTGAAAAGGTCCAGTTGCTCAAAACAGAATTATTTCTTGCTGTATTATTAGAAATATGAAAAATTCTGTCTTGTTTCTTTTTTCGATTACATTTTCTTTTGTTGTGTTGGTTTAGATAATGATTCTTGTTAGCATTTCTTGGTTTTTGTCATTGTTTACCAACCTGAATGCACCTCACCTCATTCATCACCCACACACTGGTTGTGATACCTTGAGCACCTAATCGCATGTGTGTGTGTGTGTGTGTGTCTGAGCTACCTGTCGTTTGTGGTGGGTTTCGATCCCACAATGTTTTGGTATCGCTTTAGCACTTGCCTAGCGATGAAGGTCACAAGCCACTGGAGTGAAGAGGAAGTGGGAGATTAGCTTTGGTTTAGGGTCAAAAGAGGGTCAAAGGGTCAAAGGGTCAAGTTAAGCTTGAGAAAATAACTTACCATTAACCTGAGAACTAAGATGTCACACATATTCCTCTGTTTTGTAGGATCATGGCTGTATAGTCGTGTGTCGTGTGGCTCTAGGTACGGCCCACAACGCAGTTTGTACTTTAATGGAATTTCAATTTAATTTAATTAAATTTACACTTGGCCTATTTTGCCTCTCACATCCCAGATATTAATGGTTGAACAAAAATGGTTGGAGAAAGAATGGAAGCTTGAAAAGCGCAGATTCTGTCACATGGTTCAATAAATCAAACCTTTTCTTAATAAGATGGAGTTCTGCAGCTATTTCCACTTTTATAAATGCAAAAAAGAAATGAGAGATTCAACATTAATCAGGTTTCGTCTCGTGTGGCCCCACAGGAAAAGCAGTCGCCCACCACTGATGGTGATCTGAGCAATAGCCTGTTAAAGATTCATGTGTATTTTGGTGTGTGTGACAGACGAGGAAGATGAGCTGGGGTCTGCTCTGGGTAAACATCTGACCTCCAGGCTCACAGGACTTCAAACATTTGACTCCCTATCTACCTTCCAGATCCGATGTGTAAATACATCCACATTTGCAGATACACGTCTGATGAATTTGCTCCACCTTGTCGTCTTGTCTCCTTCGTCAAAGCCTCCCTCGCTCCCCTCCTCTCCTCCCTCCCTCCCTCCCTCCCTCTGAGATCGAGCTTGCCTGCTCATCCTGGCAAGCGTCGCCGTAATACATTCGATCCCACCTAAAGCAAACTCACATTTCAAGGGTTTCTAAAAATGATTAATCCATGACAAAAAAATACGGCCCAAATTGAAGGACTGAGAGGCGGCTTCTCCTTCTAATCTTTGTAAATTCAAGTGGTTGCATTCAAAAGAAGGGTCTTAAGGTTATTCCGCGTTTGGTGCAAAGACATTGTGAAGAGTGTGAAAAGTGGAACAAATTCTTTTTTTTTTTTACCTCCACTGAGATTAAACGGTGGAAAACAGTGGGGAAGATAAAGTGAAAGTAGCCGCAGGTGAAGGAGGAGAAATGAGGGTTAGTGGCTCCCAGGACGGTTTGGGCTGAAACAAGAGGGAAAGTGGCCGTAAAAAAAATCCTGCTTCTCACGAGTGAGTGTGTGGGCAAAGCAGCGGGGAGGGAGTGATAGAAGGAGAGACGGGGATAACAAACATGAAGATGGAGAGATACATGTGAAAAAACTGTGTGTGTGTGTGTGTGTGTAGGCTTAAGGGTCTTCAAGGGGGGGAATTCATGAAGTTTAGGCTGCGTTTGTGCTGAACGGGAGAGAAAGCAAACATATTACCTGTGGTGCTAAAAAAAGCGGCTCGGAAAGGGTTAAATTAGAGCGCAAACAGATCGGTTATTAACGTGAAAATGTGCGAATGAAATGTAAAATGTAATCAGCACAGACTGGTTCAGACAGACAGGTCGGCGTGACACGGCATTCATCAACCTCACATATCTGCAGCCAAAGCCAATGAAGTCCAGCAGATGAGACGTTTAAAGGATAAATCAGATCAGAGACGCTAATGAGGTTGTATGAAGTATCAGTGTGTTTTGGAAGTTTCTTTGTTCCAACCTAGATAAGACCAACAGCAATGCAAAAATGCCCAGTCAGCACTTTCAGACCTGTTTAGAGGACGCAAACGATCACGATCTTCAATTGCTTTTGTTGTCTTGCGTCATTTGTTAGATTGTTCTTCGCTACTTCTCCTTGAGTTCCAATAAACGTTCTAAGATTTCTTTCAGACCGGATGACCCCAAAGTCTTCACAGATCTCCATCATCCACACAAACGAGCTTCTTCTTCTTCAGAAATTGTCCAAATTCCGTGCAGCGTTTGATCTTGAAAGCTCCACCTGCCATTCCTGGAAACGATGCTACAAGAATTGAAAACTCCTTGGTGTGTTTTAAATTCAGCAGAGTTCTTCTTCCAGACTCACTCTCACTAAGGGGTCAAATGATGAAGAGGAGCAAAAAGGCGGAGATTCTGCTCTGCCTTTTCATCTACAAGGCAAAATAAAAACACACACGTCTGCATTTCTGGAGTAGGTAAATGTATTTGGGAGCTGGTCTGGCGCCAGGTGCAACATCAAGTAAACTCAAAGTTAACTTCTGCATATTTTGGGCACATCAAGGGTTTTTTTGCCACCTAATGGTTAAGTGGGTACAACCTGACCTACATGCAGTAAATAGAGCAGCTCTTTGTATCGGCAATTAATCAAAGTGAGTCCTAACAAAGTGCTGCCGTCCGGGGTAGTTAGATAAGCGGAGGCTGGGGTAATTATGATAGGCAGTGTTTGCATCCAGACGTTCTTATATATATTCCCAATGGGGGGATTTGTGTGTTTGTGTGTGTCTCTGTATGTGTGTGTAATGCGGGAGGGCTGTCACCTTTCTCTATGCATTAGAGCTCAATGGAGAAGATAAAGAGACACACGAGGAGTCAGGAGTTGTGTCCTTGGAGTGAGATTCATGAATAATTCTTCATCTCTGTGGAGGCGTCTGCCGAACCTGTCTGCTTATCTGTCCTGACCTCGTCAAGTCTGTCTGTCTGTCTGTCTGTCTGTCTGTCTGTCTGTCTGTCTGTCTGTCTGTCTGTCTGCCTGTCTGTCTGTCTGTGTCTCTCTCTCTCTCCTCGTCTATCCATCACCCCATGAGAACTTGCTCCCCATATTCGGATTGCGACTTTCCCTGGATGTCAGTTGGAAGTTCGTTAAGCTTCTAAAACTTGCCTGGAATTCTGCATGGGTGTGATCTCTTCCTGTGTGTGTGTGTGTGTTACAAAAATGCTATTTTGAATGCCGCTGTATGTCGTCAGTGCACCAGGCATAAAATGTTGATGTAACCTGGCGCCCCAGCTGTTTTCATATTCCATATTCAGGAGGATTTCATATCCAGCAACTCTGAGCTGATCTGCAAGATGTAAGAATATTAAGGTAGAATGTACTTAGCTGCCTGCTGAGGCAAAGTATTACGTGTTGTGGTGTATAAAACAGGGATCAGATGGATCAGGCAGGTGTGTAAATTCCTGTTCCCACTTCATGAACGAATCGAGTTATTTATACTTAACTTGAGTACAATTTTGGAACACTCTGTACTTTGACTCAGAGGTAATATTATGTACGTTTTATTTTCTAGTACTAGTTTAACTTCTTCCTCCCCCTCTTCCTCATCTTCCTCTATTTCATCATCTGATTCTGAACTATATTGCAGACAAGCCGGGGCCGCGAGCAAACAGTCGCTAAGTTAGTCTGATTAATGCAAAGTGATTAAAGTAAAATAAAAGTAAAGTGTAGCACGGCGAGGAACTATATTAGATCCTGAGTCTGTGTTTTCTATTTTGGACTGTTCCTTGGTAGCCCAGCCGTTTCAGGGTACGCTGACAAACGAGCCGAGTCGGACAGTCAGCATAAAAAGAAGGAAAAGAAGGAAAAAAAAAAAAGAGGCTCCAGCTCACCTCTGCGGCTCCCTGATTTACTCCCATGAACCTCCCAGGCTTCCTCGGAGGCTCACGACCATCTTTGACCTCCACATGTCCTCCTCCTCCACCACCTCCTCCTTCTGCTTCCCAAAAAAACATGTCCTCATTTTGCAGGTTCCATCTTTGATGACTCAGCAAATCAGCAAACCTGAACTAGAAAAGTGGCACCTAAGAAGACGCAACGGCTCACTTTGCTTTAAGAGATGTATCAACACTTATGTAAGCAATATGTGTTCTTCTTTGACCACCCATGCGTGTCAGGAAGGGGGAGATCAATTCAAGTCATCATCATGAAAGGGAAGTAGATGTTACTTGCAGGATTCTGGCAGATTTCCCCTGCAGCTGCACAGATGTTTTACTCCTCAATACAACTACTAAGCTTCCGTCCTGTAATCGCCTTGATCTTTCACCTCCTGCTCAATGCTCTCTCTTCTCATACTGTGTGATCATGTGTGTGTGTGTGTGTGAGTGATAGAGCTCTGTCTTTCTTCGTTGGCACCCAGATCCCAGCTGTTGCAGTGGAGAGAATGGTTGCCAAGCTGGATCCCCACAGGGCACACTGACGCCAGCGGCTGCCAGCTGGCCCACCACTGTCAACCCCCCCGACACACACACACACACTGCATATACACACACATAATCATAAACTCAACCTTCACTTCACAAACACCACACTTTTCTCCCCACAACACATACACAGACTTTGGGCACACACCCAAAACTTGGCACGTCTTGCACTATCAGAGTGACAGTATCATCCTGCTGCTACATAATCCTCCTCCTCACCGAGCACACCAGCATACACACTCTCTCACACACACACACGTCCTCGACCGATAAATCAGTCGTCTCTCTCAACACATCTTAAGTAAAAATAGTCAGGGTGGTGGCGGCGGCGGCGGCCTTGTGGGTAACGTAATAGCTGCTTGGTTAGAAGTGATGTAATCTTTAATTTTGGGGAGCTATTGTGGTAACATTAGATCATAATAGCTGAGATTAAGAGTCTGATTTAGAGATAAATGTGAGAATGTAATGTTTGAGCGAGTACGCCTAATGTAGGCCACAACACAATCAGGACATTGAGCCGCTGCAGCTGGAGAAGAACTGTGGGCGACGTTTATCCCCTCAAATGTTTATTCTCTGTTTTGTTGCCATAGATTTTAAACTGCCCGCTCATATTGAGACGGTTATTGTTCAACTGTGTTTGCACGCACGTATTATGCAAATAGGTTTCAAACCAATCTGCTGCAAACGCTCCACAGCTCCAGCTTCTTAGAAAGAGAAGAATACCTGTCATGACTGGTTAGCGTGGCGAGTAGAAAACTGAAAGTGAACTGAGAAAGCAGAAGAGGAAGAAGAAGAGAGCCAGAGATCATTATCACAGCTCGATGTGTAACAAACATTTTCCCAAAATCTGAAGCTGACTCAAAGTTAACCACATTTATTAGCCCTGTCTAGTTCAATTAATTGTTCAATAGATCATCGCCACACCTAGACAACCTCCCTGAATCTGCCTCATTGTGCGATCGATGTGTTCAGACGCGCCCGAATGATCTGCAGCAAAGGCGGGATTTGAACCGGCGCGCAACGCAACTGGATTGAACGGCGTAGGTGTGAAACCGCCCCGACTACAGAGAGGATTCCAGATCAACATCAGGTCATAACCAGCAGATTCAGGAAGTACAAATCCCTCCAATGTCAATCTGTGACTGCCAAAAACAAAACACACAAAAGAAACAACTGCTAGATACATAATAAGGTTTACACAAAGATCCCAACAGTTCCTGGCAATGATTACCCAAGAAGTTTTATCCGAAAATCTTCGAGTAACCAGAAGCCACAAACAAGGTTGCGCAACAAGGAGGGGGAGTGTTTCTGTTTGTTCTGAACACATTGTATTACCTGCAGCTGTCAGCATTATCCAACTTGGCTTAGAATTGTGGAAGTTATCAATTTCCTTTTCAAATCGGAACACAACACAACACAACACAGAAGAGGGTACTGAAAGGGAAGAAATAGACGCAGGAGGGAATATTCCTTCCATTGGGAGATTTGGAGAGGAGGATACTGACCTCACATGTTTGATTTTGATTGATCATTAATCTGTATGACTAATGTTTCCCCGTCACAAACAAAAAGCTTCTGTTTCAACATCAAGTTACGGGAAGGAGTGAGCAGGTCAGGACGCTGATGTTAATCATTATATGGGCAGTAGAGACAATCTGGCATCAAGTGTGTCCCATCCAGATAGACCTTTGAATGAATATAGACACAGAGATATGGGATTAAAGTGATGAGGTCATTGAACGGGCCTGTACTCTAAACCCCGCAGGAGACTGGCAGTTGTGAAAAACTGTGAAAAAAAAACAAAGGACGGTTTCTCACCAAAGGCAACATCTTGCATCATTTCTTCTCTTCTCTGTTTTTTTTACTTTTTGTTTTTTTTCCACACGTTGTCATCCCACAGTGAAGCTGTCAAGCTGTCCGCCCATGAAGCCGACATATCGAGGACCCGGCGGCAAAAAAACGCGTCGGCCATTTTGGCTCTGCCAGGGTCGGCGGCACGCGGAGCGACTGCTCATTAGAGGGCGAGCGCGACACCAGACCAGACGGGGTCGACATCTTCACCCAAAGAGACGGGGGAGAGAAGCAGATGGCGGGCGAAGAGGAAGAGGAAGAGGAGAAGAGAGGGAGAAGAGGAAGGAAGACTGGAGGGAGGGAGAAAACAAAGCGGGGAAAGATAAAATGAGGGAGAGACAGAGGGTGAGCGAGGGCAAGATGGAGGAAATGCGCCGGCGGACATCATTAAGGTCCGGCACTGGGCTTTTTAACGAGAGAGCGCACAGCAGCCCTCCATCCTCTGTGGCGCCTTCTGGCCGGAGGCCCCCAGGTTGTGGCTCTGCGGAACTTTGGGGGGGAGTCACGGGTGGAGATTAATTTCCTCCAACTACCTGTGGAGCAAACCTGCACGTTTGCATGTTTGAAAAAAGAGAAAGAGAAACAGTCATGTTCTCACACTCGCACACACACACACACACACACATACACACACACACACACACGTGGAGCCTGAGGAAAAAATGCTTTGCCGTGGACGTTCTGCTTTTTTTCCTCCTGCCGACAGAGGCGTAATTGACTCTGCCTGACACATAAACATGGCAGTAATAACCTTGCTTTCCCCTTGATGTGGGGCGGCAGAGAGCACAGCTGCGTGAGGTGCTGGGAAAAGTCACCGGGAGGCGGCGAGCGGCTGCCGGATCGTAGCATCAATTCTGCCCCCCCTCCCCACAACCGCCTTGGCCGTCTGACTGTGCAGAAAACAGACTGGGAAGAAAAAACATTTCTTTTTGAACCCGTCGTTTGAAAAAAGGGGGAAAGATCCGAATCACAAAATCTGGAAATCCTGCAGGGATCACTGTCACTGAACAGATATTCAAACGTGTGATATGTGAGAGGAAGAAACCATCTCATTTAGGCTCGTACCAAAGTAATGAGAGGTAGCTTTTACTGCATGTCACAGATAGAGAATTCTTCCTGATATCCACTCATCTTTGTTTGACCAATCGACCCTATTTACCTTCCTTCCTCTTTTCCTCCCAACATTCCAGTGCGTCCTTCCTTTCCTTCCCTCTGTCCATCCTTACTCCCTACCCTCAATGCTTTGTATTTCCTTCCCTGCAACCTTTCCTTACTTCCCTTATTCCCTTCCAATAGTAAACAATTCCACTGAAATAGCACCATTGAATATTCCTCACAAAGATGAAGAGAATAATGGTCCATGAACTTTACACACACTGGTTCTTATCAGCCATTCAAATGAAAAGTGCTCTTATGAAATTCTAAATAATAGCACACAGTAACACACACAATACAGACCTTAAATGCTTTGTCATGATTGTTTTCAAACCTCCCCTCCCATTGTGTCTGGGCCATTATTTCCCTCCCTACATGGCGGTCATATAACCTAAAGGACTGTTATTAATGTGCTCTACTTGTTTGACCGCAGAAAGACCCCTTACACTGCGAAAAGCCCACATTGGATCAGTGATATAGAAGTGTGTATTATCCTCTGGAGTGCTGACACTGGCTGAGGCAAAGCCCAGCAGATAAAAAAACACACACACACACATGCGAAAAAGTGTGAGTGGCGGAGAGATGAGAGCGTCGCCGGGTGAGGGAAAGCCGGGCGAGCGAGAGAGTTCAAGACTGGATGTATGTCGGTTTGATCTATACTGACTCAACACCTAGCGAAGGTTGATAAGAAGGCTTAACCTCACCGCCCGGAGGAGAGGCTCTCCAGACACACACTTTCTGGGATGATGCTGCACGTACAAAGTAAAGAAAACACATAGGCACACTGACATCTCCACTTGCAGATACTGACACATGTCGAGGTAATGATCCGCACAGAGACACACACACGCGCACACACACACGCCAACGCACTCGCAGCCCACAGAGAGCCGTGCTGATCCTTGCCAAAATACACAACATCAAACGCTCTAAAAGGTTTTTTTGCATCAGTCACATTGACGGGATCAGTGTAGGGGGATAAGAGGAGGGAGGGGATTGGATGAGAGGCGACAAAAAGAGAGAAAAAAAGCAAAGAGATCAAAAACTAAAAGGGGAAAAAGTTGAATAAAAGTTAGGAATCGCAAGAAAGGGAACGAGAAGAGGGAGCAGGATAAAGTGAAAAGCATTGCAACACAAAACTCTAGTTGAAAACAACACAGAGAGAGAGATCAAACAAGATAAGAGAGGGGTAAAGATAAGAGAGAGAGAGAGAGAGAGAGAGAGAGAGAGAGAGAGAGAGAGAGAGAGAGAGAGAGAGAGAGAGAGAGAGAGAGAGAGAGAGAGAGACTTTAGCTTAAACATAAAGCTTTAACACAGAGAAAGCGTCTTGCTGCTCTTTCACCCCGTGACAATAAAACATGAAGGAAAACAGATGTGATAACCCTCACGGCTCTGTGTGAAAGTGGCGTGTACAAAGTAAGACGTACACACACACACACACACACACACACACACACACACACACACACACACACACACACACACACACACAGATGCTGTGTGGTCAGAGCTGCCCCTCCTCACCTCAGTAGCCGCGCTCACACTGACACTCCAAAGGGGCTCAGCATGTCATCGTCTAAGATGTTTAATTCATACAGAAGCCCGTTTGTGCTCTGTGTGAATGTGACGGAGCAAGATGGGAATGCAGGGTGAGGATGATGCACAGACACAAGAGAGAGAGGGGGGCTGTGTAAACACACACACACACACACACACACACACATAGAGAGAGAGAGCGAGAGAGAGATAGATGAAGGGAGAGTGGCAATGCATGAAGAATGAAGGAGAAATAAAAGAAAGGAAAATTGCGACAGAGGGGTGACGAAGGATATGGAAAGAGACGTGGCTGTAAGCGGTGACTCAACGAAATGGAAGAGAGGGAGAGAGAGAGGGGTGTGAAAAGATGGGAGAGAGAGAGAGGGAGAGAGGTGGTCGAGACAGATCGTCAAATGGGATGAGTGATGGAGTTTGAATGATAAAACCTAAAGAGAAGAGCGGGGAAAGTGAGAAAACACACACACACACACACACACACACACACACACACACATAAAGGCTGTGCGTGGAGATGTCATGCAGGCAGGCGGTGAGGCCCGGAATGCTGAGAGTGTGTGTGTGTCTCAGGTCTCAGGAGAGGCAGGCCGGGGGACTGGATGCCACTGATTTTCTGTCATCCGGCTCTCTCTCTTCATCCCTCAGCCCTGTTATACCTCTGCTCCCTCGCCCCGCCTCACACTGCAGCACGGCCATGCCCAGAGGTACCATTTGTACACATCATGGACGGCATATTTGTGTACTCTTCTCATAGCGGTACTTTAAGAAAGGCGGAGAAACCATCAGGTAGTTAGGATGAAGTTTATCCTTTTTGTTATTCTAGGGATTTTAGAAACTAAAGTCTTAGTTTTATTGCAACTTTTTTATTGCTGCTTTTAAATACTTGTAAATACTTCTTCATTTAGTACCTTAGACAGTAAGTTACCATTATAAATAGTACTTTTAAATAATACTTCTAACCTTAAATTGTTTCTTAAAGTTCTGGCTAATGTGTGACCCAACAATTGCCTATTGAAACATTCAGCAGACACAGCAACAACATTAGCAACCCACTAGAGACATGTTTTCATTGATGATTTCAGTGTCATTTGATGGTTGTAATATCCAGTATTCATTCTCTTGAGCGCTCCAACGTTCTTTATTTCCTGGAAAAACTGCACCTTCTATTCCTAACTCTAGAAACACCTGGCTCATTATCCTCGATGTGAACGCCGCTGTGTGTACCGCGCAGCACGTGTTGCAAAAGCACATTCAGAAGAGTCGACTGTGGGCTGCAGAGGCCTGGCGGTCCAGAACAGACTGTTTACCGGCACAATACAACAGCCAGCAACATCATCCCACTCGAGCCAAACATCTGTCACACATGAGATAAATATACATGCGAACACTCCATTTGCAACCTACTGAGTCCTACATCTGCTGTGAGGAGACATTCACACACCAGTAAGGACACACAGGCTTCAGTATCTATGCAACGGGAGCAGGATGGATGCTGAAGGCTCGCGTGGGAGGATTCACAAACACGTAACATCCAATTTGGATAATTACAGACGGAGAAAAAATGACAATAAGCAAAGTATTTACACGAAGATTATTCTATTTATTATATGTACTCATTGTAATGTCAACATCATCATTAAGATCCATCATTAGGCACCGTATATGTAGTAGATAGAGGGGGAGGAGAGAGTTAGTTTGCATGCCTGTCGGGTTACAAAACACTCAGGAATGGAATCAAAACATGCTGTCAAAACGGCAGAAAGAAACCATTGCATTGTGATTTGCAGTGTTGCTTACAGGTTCACCGAAAGTGTGTTTACGGGAAATGATTGTGAAATACGCTAGATGTGACTAACTTACTTAAGAATTGTGTGTGTGTGTGTGTGCGTGTGGTTTTGTGCCCACGCACGTTGAAGCGTCTTGGGCAAAAACGCCTTGTGCGGTTCAGTCTGCAGTTTCCTTGTGTAACATTGTACTTTGTGTCAATATGGGTGATTACGTGCCAAACCTGTTACAAGCACCGGGAGACGGCGGGATTTGCCAGTTCGGACAAGCCCTCGCTTTGGCAGAGGCTAGAACACAGAGCGTGAGTGAGTTCGGTGACAGTAACAACTGTGGAAAGTTCCCCTCATGCCTGTGAACCTGTTCTCCTCTCACACACCAGGTAGGTATGGATCACACAAACACACTGCTACATTTAGAGGGTAAGATACTTTAGGTTCTGAACCCAAAACTGGAAGAAACGACGATCCAGGACTGTCTGCGTGAATAAATACGATATAATTAGAGATAAAGCAAGTTGGCAGCAGAGGGATGTGTCTCGCTACAAACCAGCTTTCAGTTCTCCTTTACAGTCACGCCGCATTGGAGAATCACATTGGAGTTTGGATCTAAAGTCGCAGTGCTTTCTTTACACGGCTGCAATCAAAAACATGATGAAATTCTGAGCAAGTGAGCAACGGCAAAGAGAGGACAGACAAGTATTCTCTGGAAATCTTTGCTTTGCCTTTGTTGTAAAGTGGGACGTTTTTAGGCATCGGTCCAAATCCGAGCGGCTAATAACAGGTTACATGGAACGTCTCCAATTTCCAGTAACATTTCAAAGGGTAAAACTAATTAAACTGTAGAGGACTTTTCCTTTTCCCACATTCTACTGATTAAACAGGATGTCACCGGAACTCCAGTTAAGATTATTTTTAACCCCTCTGGAAACCATTTCTTCCATTTCACATATTGTCTAGTTTCCGGTGTGAAATCGAGAAGCCAAGGGGCGATATTCCCAAACGAGATTCCGGTATCCACGGCTCCTCCCGTGGCCTTGACGGACGCGGACACAGCCTCTCTCCTCAACCGTGAAATAGCCACTTGTGTTTCAGGGCGGAACATCTCCATTCCTATGTGACCGTTCACATTGGCAGGACACACACACAGACACACAGAGTTCTTTCGGGGGGCCAAAGGAGGAGGAGGGGGGTAGGGGGGCATTTGTAATCCCGGAGGAACGGCCTAACGTCCTGAAGAGCTGATCAATACTATTCAATCAGCTCGCAGGGTCTTCGGCACATTAGGCTACAGCTGCTATCCAAACAATGAATGGCCGGCCACAGAAGGACTCGTGTACAAATGGAATCCCATTAAAAAGGCAATGTGACCCCCCCCACCACACACACACACACACACACCTCCCAACACACACACACCTCCCCACCCCACCCCTCCCACGGCAGCTATTTTATGTCCGTCTGATGGACAGTCGCTTGTTCCCGAACCAGGGAGAGGGTAAAAAAAAAAGGAATGATGCCGTTACCGTGACAACAGCTCATGCTACACTGCTGTGGATGTGTGAGTTAGATAAATACCTCTCTCTCTCTCTATCTAGGTGCTTTGCTTGTGGATGTTACACTGGCTACATGATTGCATAATGTATTTACACAGTCACAGAAACAGTTTCATGACACGTGTGTGTGTGTGTGTGTGTGTGCTTTTGAATACAGTTAGAACACGGGTAACATCAACAGTGAGAGGCCATTATTCACATGTGACAGCAGAGATCTGAGGTTCTCATCAGAGATAAATAGGACACGCTGCGTCTTCAGACATTTCTGCGCGGGTTCTTCGCTCCCCGCACATCGTCTTTGCAACACGTCTCCACTGGAACAGCTTCAAGCTGTGCGAGACTCCTTCTTCTTCTCCTTCTTCTTCTTCTCTCCTCATTAGCAGAAACCCAGAGTCAAAACATCCCCCTCGCTCCGCCGGCTCGCTCTTCACGCCACCTTTCTTCCCAGAGTTGCGGCGTAACTTCACCTACTAGCACAGTGCTTATATAAGGGAGGGGTGGGGGGGGGTGGGGTGGGGGGGGGGGGGGGGAGGAGGTGTGTGGGGGGGTTCCTTCTCACAGTTCGACCCTTTTTTACGGGTTTCGCTTCTTCTCCTTCAGATTGCTTTCCCCAGTTCACTTTGCAGGAGGCAGCTTATCCGTAGCGTAATGTGTTGCCAGGTTTAATGTTTATTCCCACCCTAAACGAAACTGTCTTCACAGTGACAATCCCTCTCGGAAGTAGAGCGAGAGCGGAAACATGTAAGACCGAAGACTCTCACTCCCTCACGAAGAGAGTGAGAGTGAGAGAGAGAAAACACGAAAACACATGCATTGTGTATGTGTGTGAGATATGCGTCGCTGGACTGGGAGAACGAGAGATGAGGGACAACGGAGGAGCGAACACGCCTCACAAACAGAGCGAGGAGCTGGAGTTTGAGTGAAGAGGTGGATTATGGGTATCTCTCATTAAGAGTGAGGAAGTTGTTTGAGTTCCCAAAAAGCAAATCAGCACAATGTGGAGATAAACTTTGTGTTAAATGCTTTTAGGAAACGCAGCCAAGCTCGTTTGTTTGGCGCTCGGGGGCCGAATGTTGAATTGTGGGTAGGACGCGAGGGCTCGGTTCTTGAGGGAGAGTGTGCGCAGGGATGTCAGCGGCGTGTAGGAGGGACAGGACGATGAGTCTTTGCTACAAAAGGTCATAAACAAGCTGAGACGGGACGCCGGTAATGGAAACTGCTGGTCAGATTCCAGGAAGCTGTGAGGAATTGTTTGGGCTACAAGGGAACGAGTCAGAGCGTAGGAGCGCCGACGAGGCCAGATGCTTTTCCTGCAAAAGGTCGGACACGGAGAGCTGGGGGATGAGGGTCCGGACAGAAATCTGGAGGGGTGAGGAAGGTGGGAGGGGAGGGGGGGAGAGAGGGACACACTGGTGGTCTGGGCGGGTCGCGGCGTCCTTCCCTCAGCGAGTCGTCAGCCTACGGCGAGGACGGAGTGCACTCCAGAGAGGCTGCAGAGAGAGAGAGGTGAGAGGAGGAAGGCATGTTTAGGGAGGAAGAATGATAATGGGCGGAGGGGGAGGAAGAGGGAGTGACGTAGATGAGAGGAAATTAAGAAGTTGAGATCAAACAAAAAATGAAAAAAGAGAGAGAAAGGACCTCGATAACAAGCAAGAGGCATAAAAATGGATCAGGGGGGAGGGAATTAGACAAATAGAAGGCGGGGGGGGGGGGGGGGTGATAAGAGAGACAGGATGAAAGACAGAGACAGAGAAAGAGAGAGGGAGGGGGGAGGAAGAAGAAAAAGAGGGGAGACATAATTATAAAATGGAAAGAGAAAATCAATGCAGTGGGCAGCATTGTGCTCGCAGGCGCAACACAAAGGGAGGTGGAGAGCAGCAGTGTGTCCATCAAACCCACTGACACATACTGGCATCTCTCTGTCTCTGTCTCGCTCACTGACACACGCACACACACACACGCACACACACTCCCATGCAGAGTGAAGACAAGAGGGATGAGTCAGGCAGAGAGACAGAGAGACGAGTGACATTTAGAGTTCAGTCGGAGCATGTGATGACAAGGCACCCAAGATGCATGCCAGCCTCGCCTCTGAGAGTGTGTGTGCGTGAGTGTGTGTGTCCAAGTGTGTGAGCGTGAGTGTGTGGAAGCAGATTTGCTATTGTGTATTCATTCAATCACCGAGAGCTCATAGCTCAGGGCTACTGTGGAACATAGTACTTTGATATCCATATGCGCCGACCCACACACACACACACACACACACACACACACACACACACACACAGACACACACACACACACACACAAACACACACAGAGATAGAGAGATGCAAGAACAACCATTCAAAGGCATCCACACAAAATCACCATTATTGACAAAAACTACAATGGATCAAACTATTCCCATGTAAACACCATGTCAGCCCACACACACTCAGTCACACACACACTCCATGTTATCTGTATTAGTGTAGCAGTACCACACCCAAAAGTCAAATGCATTACAGTCGTAGGAGGTCCGGACTAGCGGTAAGCGTGTGCAGAACATTCTTCAAACCCTCCTCCCCTCTTTCCTTAGAGACAGCAGAGGATACACAGCTATCTATTTCCTCTCACACACACACAGGCATATGTGCGCGCACACACGCACACACATACACACACAGACAGACAGACAGAGACACAGAAATGGCATACGTCTTGATTTCAAGGATAGTGTGCACGATGTAAACATACAGATGCACACAGACACTCAAACACACACCACTTTGTCCGGGAACCGGTTCGTGGGCAATTTGCATTGTCACACACAAACGCTCACACACATGTGCACTTCTCTAGCGACACGTGTAAACAAATTATTGGGAGGTAGCGGTGAGTGGAGAGCAGACCCAGAGGTGCAGATCAGTGACACACTCTGTATTTCCAATTTATGCCGGTGTCACTGCCACTGCGCCTCTGTGGCAAACACACACACACACACACACACGCACACGCACACGCACGCACGCTCGCACACACACACACACACACACATACACACATACACACATACACACACACACACACACACACACACACACACAGGGAACGTGAAAGCAGATTCTTTGAACAATCGAACGGCGGCGTAAGAAGAAGAAGAAGAAGAAGAGGAAGGATCCTTCTTTGGCGCCGTTTGAGTCTTGAAGGTTAAGAAAGGGCAAATGAGTCTGGAAAGTCTTTTCTTTACTGTAATTACTATAATCTGCCAAACAGAAATGAGGCAGCGCGGCGTGTGAATGGCTCCCTGACACCAACGTGCAAACGTGCCAGCACGCACCAGACACAATTACAATCCGTGCGTCTGTTTCAGCCGCTGGGTAATTGCATGTGTGTGAGAGAGAGAGAGTGTGTGTGTGTGTGTGTGTGTGTGTGTGTGTTTGTGTGTGTGTGAGAATATGAAGCAGGGGATCGCTCGGTTTGCCCCCCAGTTATTAAACTAACCAATTACAAAGCCCACTCATCACGTTTGCCTCCTAAACAAAGGGAGACTTGATCTATTATTAATGTACTGTTCCCTTACAAGTCTCACGTGGTTTGGGTCTCGTGCGCAGACACACACACACACACACACACACACACACACACACACACACACACACACACACAGTCCCAGGCTCCAGTAGCTGGATGGATGATGAATGTGATTTGCCAGCATTAACAGATGAAGCAGCTCTAAGGAACAGAAAGTCAAATGTCAGCCCCCCCCCCCCCCCTCCCTCTCTCTCTCTCTCTCTTTCTCTCTCTCTCTCTCTCTCCCCACGATCTTGACAACTAATCAAACTAAGGCACTCCAGGCATTCACACACTCACACACTCTCCTACGTGAATTACAAAGTCCCCAGTTTACTCGTTCCTGCATGAAGGGAAACCCTGCTGGGATGGAATCTGGCCGCTGTTGACGGCGACGACCACACAGCTAATCACCGCGTATGGCAAAAACAGTGTGCACGACGATGCTACACAAGGGGCAGAAAAAACGCCGAAAAGCAAATAGAAACCCAGTTGTTATGACAGGATGAAGTTAATGAATCAGTTCTGGCTGCTATGGAAACATTATGGACATGATGACTCTGCATAGAGTGCATGATGAAGGTCGTGAGGTAAAGACCTCCTGCTTCTTATTGATCCAAACATCGATACATGTCAGCTCTACTGTCCGCCTGTGACACATAATGAACTCAGGCCGGCTGCATCGCCATTCAGTTCAGCCATATGGGAGTCAAAGTTCAGATAAGACAGGAAGCTGGATGCATGACTAGTGTGTGTGTGTGTGTGTGTGGGGGTGGGTGCTTAGTAGGCTGACATTGCCTTTTTGGAGTGTGTGTTCCTAAATGGGTCATCGTATTCCGCTCCTTTTCCCGCCCTCCTCCCCACAACGTAAACAAGCGACAGAAGCGATATCCTCTTCCACTTCCTCTTCTCCTCCTTCATCTATCCCTCTTTAATGCTCCTCTTCATCATCAGCATCACCCCGGTCAGGTTAAATAAATAAGTCTGGAGGAGGAGCGGCGGCTCTCGCATTCTGTCATCCCATAACTTCTGTCAAGTCGGATTTGTTTGCTATCCACCCACCCACACACACACAGACACACACACCTATCCTGCACGCTTCAGCCTTCTTTAGTGGCTCAGTGGGGGGCTGTCACACCGGGCTGAGTACCATTCCTTTTAGTGTGCCGCTCTGTCATCCCTGATGAAGAGCCGCTGCGGCCTACTGGGTTTCAAAATGGCCAAGCAACAAGTTGTAGCGCCACCTGTTGACGGGATCTGATGTGGAGCGGATAGACACCAGCGTTCACCGTGGATTGTCAGTCACGTCTCTGAGTTCTGGGGTGGGAAAGGCAGGAGAGGAGAGCTGGGAGTCCATCAGATATTCTGTGCCATTCCGCCCACTCCCTCCCTCCTACAGACGTGCTGGCTTTAGGTTCTTATAGCTGCAGCGAGAGTCCAACCCTCGCTCCTCTGCAAGCTTCACCGTCAAACTCAAACTGACCAAAAAGCCCCGAGGTTAGATTTGACCTTTCAGAGTAAAAGTAAAACTCCCAGCGTCGTGTTTCTCTCCTCGACTTTTCCTCTCTTTTTTGGATCCCTCCCTCCCACTGCAGAGCCAAAATCGACTCGGTGTCGGGTGAACGAGTTTAGTTTGCGCGCTCTCTCTCCCTCGTGTCCGGCGTGGGTTTTCCCTCCAGGTGACTTCGGTTTCCTCCCACCTCCAGAAACAGAAATCTCTAGTATTGTTTGTGATTGAGGTGAACAGCAAAGGGAAAGAGACGGGGGAAGTAGGGAAAAGAGGCGGATGAGAAAAAGAGGCGTGAGGGGTAAAGAGATAAAGACAGAAAGTGAGAGAGGTATGAACTCCTTTCGGAAGCTGGCCGGCTCTTCCTGACACGGATAAATACCTGAGGAATGGGACACAGTTGAGAGCAGCTCAGCTACGCCATCATTAACCTTGTAAAACCTCCAGCCTGCGCCCGTGATTAACGACGGCCCATTACGTGCCGTTAAGGGGAGGAGGAACCTGTCGCCCATTTCGAAACGGGCATGAGAGAAACTTTCCGACTTCCTCTCTCTCCCTGGGACTTTAGATTTCAGGTATACGAGAGTTTTCAGAGGATCTGTTCGTAACTTCCAGGATGACCCGGCGTCTTCTTCTTCTTCAGGGGGGCTATTTTACACGACGCCCCCTTTCCCGCCTTTCTCCAAAGGCCGCTTGTTGTTTATATTATAATAAGAACTCGCCCGGAGTCCCCGCGGAGGAGTCGGAGATAAGCAATAATACAAATGTGGGAAAGGGAGCTTTTACCATATGAAAGGAGAGGAGGAGAGAGACGGATGGAGGGAATGGGAAACGGATAAAGCCAGAGGAGGAATAGAGGTGCAGGGATTGGATGTGGAAAAGCAGGGGGATAGATGTGCGTGTGTGTGTGTGTGTGACGGGGCGGTAGAGGGGAGATAAAGGCAGAGCTGTATTCCCTGATGTGCCTCCTTCTGTGTGTGTGTGTGTGTGTGTGTGTGTTGGCAGCTCATGCTCCAAGGATGACTACATTTACACTTAGCTTAAAAATAGCCCCCCGTGATAATTTATTTAGTCGGAGCGCCACATTCCCAGAGAGTCCCTATACGTTCCTTGTGATATCCGATTTTTCCTTCTTCTTCTTCTTCTCTCTGGTCACGTCCCTAAGAAAGTCAATTTACTTGCTGGTTATTTCCCTATGAGCATTCTATTACCAGCGAGGTGTTTACTTTGATACCCTGTGACTGAGCATCATGAATGTGTTTGTGGAAAATCGTTTTTTTTGGATACGAGGATGAATTTAACGTGGAAAAAGTTGATGATTCCAGTGTGAGATGAGAGATCCGTTTAAGGATTCCAGTCCAGGATATCGGCATAAACGCACACACACACAGTGGCATTTGAGAGGGGGAGGAGGCTGAGTTTGATTGGAGCGTGGAGTGAGTTTTCCCATCAACTGGCGTGTGCGCTCCGGGGGGAACAATCACAACTGCCAAATTAAAATTACATACAAAGATGATAATGAGCGGGAGGGAGCGAGCGCGGCGAACACGCCAGCACGGATTCCTTATGGAACCTGAACATGACATTCATCAAGCAGGATTAATAAAGTGAATTATCCTGATTACGGAATGTTTATCCACATCACACTGGCGTTGCGATTCCAAATTTAGAAGCGTGACGTGAAAACTTGAGCGCCGTCGCTTTAAATCTGGAGCGATTCTGGAGGACTTCTTTCACATTTAATTGGGTTACATTGGGAATTCTCCATTCGTTTAAATGTTGCCGTGGTAACAGACAGAAAATCAGCCGCACAACTGAAACAACAAGCTTCCTGATTCCAAGTCAAGCACCTCTAAGCCAATGAGCCGCACTTCAGCAAGGTCATTAGCTCGCATCCCCATTCACCCTGGGGAGACGATACGCCTGTTGAGTCCCCCTTGAAGGAAAGCGGCACCCTCCCTCCAGTCGCTCCGCCCGGACGTGTCATCCCGCCGCCGCTCCAAACGAGGCGCGTTCAAAGTCAACAGCACTTAAACGTAAGATATGAGAGGCCTTCAAAGAGCCGAGACAAAAGGCCTCCGTTGCTATTTTGGAAGAGGAAAAGTGCTTCAGTGGCGGAGGTTAAGGGGGATCATCAGTCTTTGTGGCACGGCGAATCTCATTTTCTGCAGAAATGTGATGACTCGACAACACGGGGGAGACGGCAGCGATGACGATGGCGGGCTGGAGGGGGAAGAGGAAGAGTTGGATGAGGCCTCGCAATAAGGAACTGATCGCAATGTTTTGCACTCAGCGTTTTCTCTCTTCGCCGTCTCTCGCTCCCGCCCCGTCCCCGTCTCTCACGGCAACCTTGATGAGCTGCCGGTGAATAATGATGACCTCACACACTTCTCATTTCCCGGCGTGACAGGAGTAATGGGACACCAGATCCTCCCCTGTCCCGACTCTTGAGCTCCGGTATTCGCTGCGGTGAAGCGACTCCAGATTATTTAATACGTCATAAAAAGCATAGTGAGGTCTTCACAAAGGGCCTGGGAGCTTGTAGGGTTTGTCAGCGAGAGAGTAGAGAAGAAGAGGAAGAGAGTGTCAAACAATAAGAGACGGCTGAAGCTGGACAAAGACACTGGAGACACGGTTAACAACAGGTGAGGAGGCGAATTAAAGATTTCCTGTCGGGGGAAAAACAAAGTCGTTTTCGCAGCGTCGTGACACATTCACAGGACAACAATACAGCTCGTGTAGGATTAGCATACTGCCGGAAGAGTGGAACACACACACACACACGTACACGTACACACAAAAAGCCATGACATTTCCATTGTTTTCCTCTATTTCAACTTAATCTGACTCATGCATCTATTGTGTCCCTGAAGGCACCATTGTGGCTGATGGTATCATTATCCTCTCTGGCGTTGTGAAAACTAAACACGCAGCTCTCAGCTATCTGGATCTAACCCTGGGAGTGTGTGTGTATGTGTGTGTGTGTGTTATCTGTACATCAAACCAGGTGCCAGTACAGTTAAACCTCCCCAATTTGGTTTTCACTATCAAACTTTTTTTGGAAACGCTTAAATTCCCCTCCAGTGGCTTCGGGGATTTTGAAGTTTAAACTCATTTACTCCTCTCGTAATTAAATAAGAAGTCAATTCAACAAACAATTAGTTCCGCCATCGGATGCGAGCTTGTAGTATTTGTCCGTGTGCTTGCGAGTGTGACGCTTGTGAGTATTATGTGTGTGTGTCTGTGTGTGTTTCTGAGTGTGGGGGTGTTGTGAGAAGGATCACCTTATTCCAGATTGCTTGTTTGTTTTTTTTCTATTCCTAGGAGGCAGAACAGTGGGCAAACACACACACACACGCGCCATATAATGTTATAGCCCATCTCACAATACATGCAGGCATTAGATTAGAGCGTTTCTGACAGAAAAGTGTGCAGAATCACGCAATAACGGAGAGTAAATGAGCTGCGCTGCAAATGTAAAGATGCTGTGTGTGTTTACAGGCTGCTCACACACTTCTCACACACACACACACACAGACACACGCGAGGTCTTTGACCTGAATCTGCCCCGTGAGGAGGAAACAGGAAATTATGGGGGAAAATGATGAATAGATCTTGAGATGAAGGTGCATTTGTCGTGCGGCACCAATAAAAGAAGCTGTTTATCTGTATTTTTATCAAACTTGTACATCTGCAGAGGAGCTTTGCACCTGGAATATTCATTTTCATGACTTTTGTAAGGTTATTCAATAGAAGTTGTAGTGATTTCGATGAAACTTTAGGGGGAAAATAGAAACACAGCTCAGGGAATGATGCGGATTTCTTAACATTATTACGAGAAAAAGACAGATTTGTCGCTTCATCTTCGTTTTGAAGTTGACCTTGAATCTGATTGCGCAATTCATTCCACCCGCGACCTCCAGCGCATTCCACAGGTCACTAAAACACATTTCTCACGTCCTCCCTTTCCCTCTCTCTGCTTCAACCATTCCATAGATTTCATTCCCAGAATGCATCTGAGCAACCCCTCGAGAAAAGATGTGAACTTGTTGCATCCAGCGTTGTGTAGGAGGAAAGAGCAGCAACGATAATGAGAGCAATGCAACTGCACAGGGATGGAAACCAGACAAAAGTGTTATGTCCCTTAGTTGATACACAACATGTCTCCTGGCTGCATTGCATTCTGGGCTTTTCAGGCAGCTGTTGTTGGGGAAATCTGCTCCTTAAATTCTCCCTTCGCACTCGCCGCTTCAAAGGAAATCGTCCCGGGCGCAATCATGCATTCCTTGTGCGCGCCCGCTCGTCTGCTCCCGCTGACTCCGCGAGCATCAACGCGTATTTACAAGCTGCGGGTGTGAATGCGCGACGAGGTCTGCAGGATTCCCAGCGGGGACGCCACCTGCCACCGCACCGCCCTTGGGCTCGACACCTTCACCTCTGCGACGGCACACGGTTGAATACACATAGCATCAAGCCGACCGGGCGCAAATGGGTATTATGATGGCGCCGGGGCCGTGTTGGTCTCTGCGGACCCGGAGGGGGAATCTGCAGGCGACACAGGAGCCAGAGGAGGAATATCAACCGCTGCTGGATATCTGGGGATAGGATCTGCAGGGGAAGCTTCACCTGGAGGAACCTGCTATACATTCATTAGGCATCGCCACGACTCTGCTGCTGCTCCAACATGTGTCCGTGTGTGTTACAATGATACGCCCATTACGCCTTTCCTGACCGTGACATGCCACCGCTGCTCATTAGCGCCTGCCTTCGCTCCGCATGCTCCTCTCAACATGCCGCCTTCTTCTTCTTCTTCTAACGCCGACCTGTAGGCTTGAACATACGTCTGGGGTCAGCAGCCGTCGGGAACACACATGGAGGCAAATGCGATGCAGGTCTTGGATTGTTGTTTATCAGACATCCTCGCAGCCACGGAGAGAGAGAGGCGCGACGCTAAAGAGGCGCAGCAGAAACGGATCCATTCGGAGATTATTTCCAAACATTCCGCGTACTTGAGACGCGATTGCTCGGAATTACTCGACACCTGAAAACAGGGAGCCTCTTCTAATCAGCCACTTCACAGGGGAGAGATCGCTTATTCCTCAACCTTAATTTGTGACACTGATTAAAAGCCGCGAGGTTACATAAAGCCTATACAGCTCGGGGGAAGTGTGGTACTTAATAGCAGCATGATTGATAAGTTCTGGGCCTGACACAACCGTTATTTCCTGTTTTGATAAAGAGTCTGCTCACCTGTGAATGTGATCTTCCTACGGTAGGCTCAGAACTTATCAATCAAGACTACAGGCCCCATCACCACTCATATATGAATGAAAACATAACAAACACACCTGCATAGAGGTTTTTGTATCTTTTTGGATGACATCTCTGCACTCTACTGTGGCATTTTTCTGACCAACACTTCAGGCAAGGCAGCCGTTGTGATTTGATTTGGTTTGCTCCTTTGAGACGGCGCAGTGAGGGGACAGACGCGCACAAACCATGACTAATCGCCGGAGCCGTCTTTGCGCACACCCCACAAATAAAAGCGTCACCTGTTCTCACCGCCTACTTGACACTGAGTAATCGTGCGGTCAGAGACATCTGCCGCGTTACCGTACTCCTACACTCGGCCCGGCAAAATCGGGTGGGTGTGTGCGGCTGTGGGGGGAGGGGGGGACTGGCACGGGAATCACACGGCGATTTAGGAATGACCTCACCAACACCAAGGGAATAATCAGATGTTGCCTCAGAAACAATCTGAGAAACGTTATTGTGATGATAGTGGATCTCAGCGGGGGTTTCCTTCCATATCTCGCCTTTTTGGGGTGAAGAGGTGATGGACAGGCAGCACCGGCAGAGGTCACACGCCTGCGCTCGGCTGTGTGTGTATAGGCGACGGTGAAATATGAAGTCGAAGCCTTTCGCCGCCATACAGGAGGACGCCTACGACGCCCGCAAATAACACACCGGCTGTTTGCCAAGTGAAGAGAGGGAGGGAGAGCGAAAATGTCAAAGACAAAGAAGCAGTGATAGTGACAGAAGGAAGGAAGGAAGGAAAGATGGAGAGATACAGGCCCGGGGGGGGGGAAGTGTAAGTTTGTAAGGACGGGAAGACGAAAGAAGGCGTGGAGGCAAAGTGGGAGGCGTGCAAAGTGCGAGAACAGAGCAGCAGGTTTAGGTTTTCATTCGACAGTAAATACCAGTTAGCTGAGCTTATTTATGAGCCAGATGGTTTCCATGAAATTGCGAAACTGAATGAGCAGCAAACAAGTTAAGAGAATCGGAGGCGATCTGAGTAAACAATCATTTACGAGCGCCGTGTGTAAACGGCGGTAGTGCGCCGCGTGCGAGGGGGACTGGTTGGATGCGGGCCAGCAGTCTGGTTGCACGTCTCCATTACGTGTACGTCCTTCTGTTAACCGTCCTGGTGATTACGCCGCGCCTTATGGACGAGAGGGGACGCAGAGGGGACGCAGTAGGGAACGCAGAGGGCTCAGGTGATCTTTATTTAATCAGTCAGCACGCCTGAAAGATCATGAGGCCTGAAGTTGATGTTGCTGTTATTTTTATTTTCAGTTATTTTTTATAAATTGCATCTCTTTTAATTTTTATTCTATTTAATTGATTTTTTTTTTAATTATTTGAAATGAAATGAATTAGTTTTTTAGAATTTTTTCTTTCTTTCTTGCCAGCGGTTCAGCAGCGACTCCTCCACTGTTAAACCACCGTATCTATACTGTAGCTACGCGCCGCTATAATTGCATTTCCTCGCGTGGTAAAGTGCATTTGCATAAAGTTAAAAGCTCACATATGCCTCACAACATACTGCAAGTGGGAGTAAATAAATATGAAGAAGTAAAAAAGCCTCCGAACAAAGAAAATAAAGTGTGTAAATAGAGGGGAAAAAAAAAATGTGAATTTCAATTGCAGGTTAAGACGCTACATGTGGTCTTAATAGTGACATTTATTATCATCACACTTGGAGTTTGCGTCTGTAATTACTGTGTTGCTTTTGCCTACTGTATTTATCCCCCATCTGAATGTTGGACTTAGCGTGTCGGCGTGTTTACGTGTACGCGCTGGGCATCTGTGAGCCAGGAGGAAATGCATTAGAGCTAAGAACATATGGTCGGGCGCCTCTTTAAATGAATCATCCGTCATGCTGAGAAGAGGAAGAGGCAAGAGGCACTTAAACAAAGTCTACTTGACCTGTGCTGAGCTCAGAGAGGAAGCAAAGACGCCGCTGCCACCGCCGCCACCGCCGCGCGTTAAACCCTGGGCTGATAAACGAAAAGCGTTTTATCCTTCATTACCAGCGGAGGAGAAAATGAGTTTGTCTTCATGGATCGCTGGTCGCCAACCTGCCTGACACCTCCATCAACAAGATATCAACTAATCCAAACCATCTAAATCCACACATTCAGCCTGTTAGTGAGGACAAAATAAGCTTCGCAGCCTTTCGCCATCGCCATTCGCTGTCTTTCGTGTCTTTCTACTGTTCGGGACTGCGGCTGCGGCGGGCGTGATTGACGGCTGAATGCAGGTCTTAATTTGTGGGAGACGAGAAACGGGGGGGGGGGGGGTTACAGGGGCCTGACAATCCGGGAACAAAAGGAGGAGGAGATGGTGATGGGAGACAGGGGGAGAAAGGAAGACGCGAGGGCCCATTGTTAGTCCTCATCGCAGATCGGCTGCATCACACGGTCTACAACATGGTTACGGTTAACCTCCATCAAGACCGCACAGTCCAATGATTCGGTCTAGACAAACTAAACAACAAACTACCTTGGCAACAACAAATGACGAATCGTGGACATGGTAGACAAGGTCCGAAAGAAAGAACTAATCTGATTGGATCTGTCTCAACTCTTCCTGACCTCCCTCTCTCTCTCTCCCTCTCCCTCTCTCTCCTCCACTCCCTCCTTCCCTCCCTTACAGTCGCATGGAAACGCGTGGGCTGGCAGGTAATTACTGTCGGAGCCTAACGATCTTAATCGAAGGTGCGGCTGCGATAGTGTCGTTTACGGGGCGGCCCACCTTTCCCCCCTCCGCTCCGCCGCCCCCACCGCAGACTCGAGCCGGCATGCAAATGGTGCTCAGGCGAACACTCGACCCCAAACTAGACACACCCCGAGACACGGCAAACATGCAATCCTCTCCCCTCCTCCGCTCGGCTCCAAACATGCAATTACACAAACAGCCACTTCAGGGCAATTTTTGGCAGCAGCTGTGATAAACTGGAGGCTTTGACGTCATCGAACCCAGGAGCGCTGACTTCAGGAAACTCGAGGCGTGTAAAGACAGCCGCCGTGCATCCAGCAAAAGGCTACACTGCAGAATCCAAACATTGAGAACCACTTCCTGTCACGCATGAGTCAAACATAGGTGAATACAGAATATGCAGACGTTTGTGTGGAGTCCCATAGTGATCATACCAACTTTCCTCCAAAACACTGAAGTAGTGGATTCTGAGACGTCTCTGTGTGTGTGTGTGTGTGTGTGTGTGTGATGCATGCTTACTATCTTTACTATTTTCCATCAGGATGCGTGAGCTGTCAAGCGCTGTTGTAGACTGTGGGTGGAACGGTTCGATCAGTCTGAGCCGATAAGAGTGTGTGTGTGTGTGTGTGTGTGTGTGTGTGTGTGTGCTGCGTGCAGGATGGCCACCGCTCCTCTCCCAGGAGTCAATTCACTGTAATTGCGGCTTGGCTGAAACACAAGCCCGGGCAGTGGCTCACACACATGCAGTGTTCAGCATCTCTGTCTCCCATAGAAATGGAATTAAAGTGACAGCCACAGGCCTGCAAAGCTGCGGCGTGACAAACACACAAAGAAATGGAAACAACACACACACACACACAGGCCGGGTGTGTGTGATAGAGTGGCTGTGCTTCTCCATCAGCCCAGAAATCTCATATTGGTCCGCTTCATATTGGCCTGAGCTGCAGTGATGGGGAGAGAGAGACAGAGAGAGAGAGAGAGAGAGAGAGAGAGAGAGAGAGAGAGAGAGAGAGAGAGAGAGAAAGTGGGAGGATCAATAGAAGAAGAAGGAGCGATGAGAAAAAAAAGAAAAAAAAAAACAGTGCAGCGGCAAAGGAGTGAGGATAAACAGGAGAGGAGAGGAGAGGAGAGGAGAGAAGGAGACGAAGGCAGAGCTGATGATGAGGAAGGAGTAGAGGGGGAGTGTGTGTGTGTGTGTGGACAGAGAATGATTACTTAAACTCTTTGTGGTTTGTCTCCACTTGTTAAATGCTGCGGGTTAAGGGCGAGTGTGTTAATGATCAAACATAGCACGACTTCTTCCTGCTTTACATATTCCGCAAAACCAATAAACAAAGGAAGGAATCAATAAAGTATGAAGCTTCCTGCCAGGAGCAACACACCATGAGGCCCCGGGACTCCAGATTTAAAACGTGCAGGTTTAAAGTTGAATCCACTCACACAGGAGGGATTCCCGTCTTTGTCTTTGAGATGAAAGCTCTGCGTGTGTTTACAGAAATCAATCATCAAGTCGTCACAGGTTACACCGGGTGGTTCTCAAACTGTGGTGCACGTCCCCCTGGTGGTACGCTCAACAGACACGTGCAGGAAGGAGGTTTCTACTGTGGATTTACAGGGCGTGATGGTGACGTACGTGTTTTTAAATTCCAGATAGATGCGTATTAGGCATTTGTTCTGGGCTGCAATACCCTCCTCAACCATTAGGGGTCACTACAAACAAGACTATTACCACGTTTGTTTACGCTGCAAAAGTGGTGGAAACTGGTAGAAAAACATACACAAATGCACCGTGACATGGAAGTATGTAGAGGTAACTTTGATGTTTCCCTCTTTCCTTTAAACCAGATCAGTTATTTCCTCTCTGGGGCAGAACTTCACTCGTCGTCTCCCTCTGTACACTCCAGCCTCCCATTCTCAATAATTAAACCTCGTTCAATACAGCGAGATCAATGCCCTCCTTACTCAACGGCCCGTGGCTCACTTCCTCCTCGGCCTTATCTGCGGTTAGCCACGGCGTTTCGTGATGGGGGCAGCGATAGCGAGTCGACTGTGTGAAAACGTCTCTCGTCTTTCGATGAAGGGGATGCAAATGAAGCGCGGCTATTGATATTGAACGGTTTCCCTTTGTGTGGCGGAGCAGAGGGCGTTATCGCTAACCGGCACCGCAGGGTCGCGTTAACACACAATCCGTTCAATTGCGCGCTCGTGTCTGTATGTGTTTGTGGGTGTGTGTGTGTGTGTATTCATGGCGGATTCACAGGTATTCACAGATAAGCAACGTTCTCCCCGTTGGAGTGTTTCTAAGGCACGACCGCCTCCTTGTGATTTGTGATGCTTTTTGATTTCCACATTGATTTTCGAATGCAATACAAAGAAGCAACGGATCATCAATTATTTATCACCCCGAGAATCCCTCTGGCACTTCCCACCCTCATTCCTTACTATGATCTGAGACGCCGCGAGTCAAGGTCACATGGCCGCCGGCTGCAGCTGAAGCCCCCCTTTCCTTAAATCTTCAACATCAGCTGCTAATGTATTCCCACCATTAAGCTCTGGCCCTTAATGAGCAGCAGGACACTGTTTAGCATTCGGTAAACATCGCCGCGGCACCCAAATCATGTTCCGCTCGGGCTCCGTCAGCAGAGGCGAGTGTGTGCAGGAAGCTGAAGGAGGAGCGACCGGAGCGTATTTGTATTCTGCTAATCCCGCCGTACAGTGCTGCAGAGGCTAATGGGGGTTAACGGGACTTTCCCTCCCAACACAAAGCCGGCCCTCGCTGTTTCTCCACCGAGTCCTTAGAGGGAAGGTGTGTGTCCAGATACACACACCGGCTCCAGTGGCCTGTTCGACCTGGCGCGTGTGTGTGTGTGTATGACGAACAGGAGTGGAGCTGCGGATGGAATGGAAGAGGTCGCAAACGTGACGACAAGTGACGCACACAGGCGCAGAGATTCATACTCACACACTTTTCGATTATATGTACACACACACACCGCGGCTTCATCAATTAGTTAGCGACGAGGGCGTGTGTATTATTAAAAACACACATTATTCTCCATTTTCTTTCATATGCAAAGCGTGGAAGCCATGAACTACATTTAGGCAGAGATTAAATCCGTCTTATTCCGCAGCTTTAGCGGGTCACAGTCGCATCTACGTGTGTGAATTATTGATCCGGCGTGTACAGAACATCCCTCCTTAAATCATATATTAGTCTTACATTTGCATTTTTCATTTGCGTCTCATGCGGCTGCGTTACATTATGAATTAAATGAGTGGGAACATTTTGAACCCAGGCCTGCAGCGTTGTCTCTTCATCCTATATTTAGGTTTACACACTCAAAGGTGCAGGATTGCGCAGGAGGAGTTCCATTTAAGGTGGTATAAATTGTAAAAAGATCATTACGGAGTCCCGGTTAATAAGTGGAGACGCTCAAATTTCATTGCACCCTTAAAATGATTGCAAGATAACAGCGATAAAAACCCCCCGTGTCAATAATTTCTTTAAATTTTTACGATCTCACATTAAATATTTCAGATGTGCTCCGGCTTACAGTGAGATATTCTATAATTGAATGCTAATATCAGGAGAGAAGACTATAAAAACCATAAAAGCACTTTTTTTCCCCATGTATATAAAGAATAAAGACTTTGCCGACCGGATCTTAAAGGGATTTATAGTGTTTTGGAAATCGCACTAAGAAACTGATTCTGCTGCTGAGTGATCTCATGTAAATAGAGTTCAGGGAGACGTTATTTTTGATGTCCCTTCTAGTGCAGCCAGTGGAGGACAGGGACGAGAAAGACGGGGGACATTGAGAGCCACCGTGTCGTCAACTCTCAGCGTTTTAACTTTGGGGACGCGAAGTCAAACCGGAAATTTCCCCCGATCCCGTCGCTGTCACCTGGTCACCTCTTGTCCCCGTCACTCCTGTCCCCGCTCCCCCCCCCCCTGCGTGGACACTTTCATGTCCTCTGGCTGTCACCCAGGGAAACCATGCAACCCGGCTCCCAGCTTTTAGACATCAAATAGCTGCAGAATATCTACATATATTAAATAATGAAGATGATCTGCAGCCTCATCCTTCCCCCGTCAGGGACTTTGTGACGCCGAACTGACATTTCTGCTACTTCCATCGTTTCGCCCGGGCGTTCCAGCCCCCGGAAGCGACGGGAAGCACTGAGGAATCTTAAAAAAGGAAAGGAGCTGCAGGAAAAGGCTCATTTGCACAAAAAGGTCTTCACGGTTGAGTCCCTGCTTTTGCCAATATCCATATTTTAGAGGCATTACATCATCTGGCTCGTATTAGATACCAGCATTTATGCAGTTTCACCCTGATACGACACACACACACACCACACACACACACACACACACACACACACACACACAAACTAGGGTCAGATGGAGTGATTAGAGCTCAGCAATGGTCACGGCAAATAAAGTGAGAAGTGAACCTGCGATGAAAACAAGATTGATTGAAGGAGTGTGTGTGTGTGTGCGAACAGGAAACTCTGACAGAATAAAACCAATTTAATATTGAATTTGTTGCCATATTGCATGAACCTGCGTCAGGGAAACGTCATCCTCGCCCCAAACCCCGACCTTCATCCTCCCAGACGCCGCCGACGAGACGGCGGAGGCCTCCAGTCATCTCCTCTTTGTTTACTCTCCCGAGTCGCGCGGGAGACGACACACACCCTTACACTTGTTTTCTCTTTCCGCCACGTCTGGGCGCATTGCTGCTCTTTTTCAGTAAGCCGGCCTTAATGCCATTTTTGGTATTTTTATATGGAATCACACCAGCGAGGCAGACGCGTCGGCAGAGACACAGTGAGGGGATCTGCGCTCAATATCTTTGTCAGATAGTATTGTAATTATGTGGAGGCTAAGGTGGCAGAGCGGCGCCGCGGTTTGGATATTGCCTGGTTAGATTTCCCCCGAGCCTGGCACAGTGTGAGGACTCTGTCTCTCTCTCTCTTCACCTTTGCTTCGCCGCTGTCTCGCCCGCTCCTAGAGAGAGAGAGACGGCCGGCGAGCCAGACAACAACCGGGGCTATAATGACATTTCTAATTGAACCGGTGAATTAGGCCTTGTGGTGATATGAAGGAGAGCAGAGGAGAGCAGAGGAGAGCAGATAGGAGGAGAGGAGAGGAGAGGAGAGGAGACGAGGGGAGAGGAGAGGAGAGGAGAGGAGGGGCGGCTGTGGGGGCCAAAGAGAGGAGAATTAGAGCTGCTCTGTGTTTGAACCAGACCGGATTCAATTCAGGAGCAGCAAAGTGCTTTAATCGCTCCTCTGTTTACCTCTCGGACCTCCGTCTCGCTCTATCCCCTCCGACTATTTCCTCTCATCTTGCTCATTCACACTTGGCTGGAGAGCGAGCTAACGAGAGCAAGAGAGAGGGAGAGAGAGAGAGAGAGAGAGACGGGGTCCTAATTCTCCCGGTGCAGCCGCAGACACGGGGGCCATTTCAGGAAATAGGATTAAAGGGGGGGAGGAAGTTCAAAAGTACAGGAACGACATGAGGGGGAAAGTACAGACAAGAGGATTATGAAAAAGCGATGAGATGGGATAGTGTGTGTGTGTGTGTGTGTGTGTGTGTGTGTTTGTGCGTGACACATCGCCTTGTGTTTTCTCGCTGGAGGTGAAAAATGGTGCACAGAGGCGGTGTATGTGTGTGTGTGTGTGTGTATAAGGTCTGGGCAGTAAATATGGAGGTAATGAATAAGTCAACATGTGTTGGCTGCGACTCAGGATTAAACACAGCTGCATTCCTCCATTTTGCCCAGAGGGCGCCGATATCCACAAAGGTCACACAGCGATGGACCCTGCGCTTAAATTGACAACGGCCCTGATTTACAAATGGCTGCCAGGTAGGAGAACTCAGCCAATGCATCTTTACGGCGGCTATAAAAGCTGGCAGATAAACGGTTAAGGAGTCGGGGTGCCAGTGCGCGCGGGCGAGCAGACGGCGTGCGCGCGTGAACGACTTCCTCCTGTCACAAAGTGCTGCTTTGTGATGAACTTTTGAAGCATCTGTCTGACATTTGCCCGCCGCTCCCATGCGATGACAAAACACGGATGGATCGCATCCAGAGCCCGACATAATAACAGCTGATGACTATCATCTCTCTCGCTGCGGCGTGAGAGATGTGGCTCCCATCTCTGCTATTTGTCACTATTTTTTTTCCCCCGTTTCACCCATTTCAGAGAAAAGACTCCATTTCAACAACAACAACAACAACAGGGGAGGGGAGGGGCTGTGTTTACCTGATACACACGTTTACATCATCAAATGCCGAGGGCGTCATTAAACGCATCTATTCAAGTATAAAAATAATCAAAACAAAACAGAGAGCAATCAAATCTATTACCGTCCCTTCCAAGCTTCTTTCTTTCTTTCTTTAGCCAGCATCATCATCATCATCATCACCATCACCCTCATCAGCAGTTTTTTTTTTCTCTTAGCACATCTGCTGCGGGTGAATAAACAAAACCAGCCGCTCGCTCGCGCCCATTTCAAAGCAACAAAGCGACATAATAAATCTCCTCCCGTGTCTCTGTGGTGTTATAAACAAAAGAGACTTAGTGAATGATCAGCAGCAGGGACGTCCATCTGCCACTTTGATGATTTTGGATTCTTCTAATGGGAAAAAGGAACCTCTCTCTCTCTCTCTCTCTCGCTCTCTCTCTCTCTCTCTGAGAAGCACCAAAGCCCCAGTATTTGGTGATGGGGAACTCCAGACGTGGCCCTTTTTCTTCTCCTGTGCTGATGAGCGCCCTCGCTAGGTCAGAAACGTCCACTGCAAGCTGCATCGCCACAAATCGCACCTTCGTCATTTCTCTCTGCTATTTTCAGGCCGTCTTGTTTGACAGCTATTTAGGTCGTGCAGCAGCAGCGCCGACACGGACACCAATGCAGCTGCCTGGCTTTTCGATTTTGGAGATTCTGCTGACGCTGCGTTTTTTAATTCCGAACAACGGCGCACCTGCCTTTAAAGCTTCACCTTCTAATAACCCGGCAAATTGCAACTCGGTGAATTCTAAACAGCTCCTTCCATCCGACGCCTTAATTACACATGCCTTTGCTTTTCCACCATCCCTTGTAAAAACACTCCCAGGGGACACACACTTACACACACACACACACAGCGGCAGAGGCAAGTCTGTCACGAAGGAAAAGAGCGGATCAGCTGGTACCGACTAAGAATAGCAGCTGTTTAGAATTCACCTACATCAGCAAGGAATCCTCAGATGTCGTGGGATCAAGTGGAGTGAATCAGGTTGATGTAAAGCTTTGAGACTTTCGACAAAACTGGGAAAACTTCATCTTCATCTCCCATAATCCTCTGAAAGTAGCTGGTTCCTGTCATCTTTTGGAAGCAGCGCACGCAATTCCCACGTATTCCAAAAATCCCCCTATGACATAGTGAGCGTGGTGAGCAACAAGGCGGGGGAAGTTTGATCCCGTCACCACTGTGCCTGATGGGAATCTGAATGGGAAACTGAATGGGGAATCTCGCCTTTGCTTTTGGCTAAAAAACGAAATCTGCAGTAAATTAAGACTTAATTCAAATCAGGTTTGATATCAGGAAACCAGGCCAGGAGATCCAGGATTAACTTTCTTCTGGGAACACAGCAGGAGCAGAGTCCTTCGGGTCGACGCTGCTGACTCACACACACACACACACACACACACATACACATTCACACGTACACACACACACCTACGTGGGAAATTTCTTTGGGGCTAAACGGTGATTATGCTGCATATCTTTGTCACCAAAGACAGAAAGAAACGATTATTGCGGCGGGGTGACCTTTAGCGACGCAGAGGCGAGAGCTGAGTGTTACACAAGCGTAAACAAACCAGCCAGACAAAGTGGCGAGATTTCCGTGGAGGATTGTGGCGAGCGACCGGTGCATTTCCTGAAACAATTAGCACCGATGAAACCGGCAGAGGTCAAACGCTTGTATGAGTGCGTTTTCCCGCCTCGCTCCGTTTCAAAGCGGCACCAAAACAATCCGCTCCCCGTGCTGATAATCACCACAACACACACACGCACACACACACATTCCCACAGGAAGCTAGTTAGTTATGGTAACTTAAGGATAAAAGCCCTGATCTCCTTTACTGCGATTAAAGCCGCTTTGATGATGTTGACGTTGTGCCAGTGCCAGTTTTCCTCTTTGGCACCGCTAATGTGATGCAGAAATGGGGGTGTGTGTGTGTGTGGGGAGGGGGACTGCTTAAGTAGCAATCTGTAGTGTGTCTGTCAGAGTCAAACTGACACGGTTAAGAGTTAAAGCCGCTCAAAAGTGAACTACTTTCAAGTCACTGCGGCGGTAATGAGCAAATAAAACTCCGGCGCCGTGAAAAAAAACCAAACAGGAATTCTGAAAGTTTCCAAGCTTCAGGGTGGGAATCAAACAGATGAGAAAAGTGAGCGAGAGAGAGAGCGAGAGACAGAGAGAGAGAGAGAGAGAGAGAGAGACAGAGAGAGAGAGAGAGAGAATTTCACTGGATGATTTAATGTGAATGTGTGCATAATGAAAAATAATATCTCCCCTCATAAATATCCCAGCTCTTGTGTCCTGTGGCCCCTGAGCCTGAACGCACCACGTGGTCGAGCCAGAGGGTAGTAAACGGCGAGCGGCTTCCCCGTCTCACTCACTCACTCACTCCTCCTCCTCTCATGGCTTCTTCCTCGGCTCGTTTTTATAGCGGCGACACTTAAAGCGCTGACGTGCCGTAATTCCACATTTTCCGCAGCCAAAACGCAATAACGCCGAGAGGAGAGGGCGGGAAGTCAGAAATGAGGAGCACGGACAGGGGGGATAGATGATAGTGTGTGTGTTTGTGTGTGTGTGTGTGTGTGGCGTGCGCATGTATGTTGTACATTTGTTTTACATCCAAATGCCTTTGTTATGAGTCAGTGCCTCAGGCGGAACAAATGACTATAAATGGAACTATAACAGGGACATGAAGGGTGAAAGGAGGAACTCAAATTAAAGTGTTGCTCCATGGCCACTTACTTTCTCCCCATCTGCATAATTGCATTTTGGACACAAAATATGTGTGTGTGCGTATGTGAGTGTGTGTGTGTGTGTGTGTATCTGACTGAGTATCAGAGGTCACAGACATTCCCTTTGATTTGTCAAGGTTATACACAACAACAGTGTTTCCCCCATAATCGGCATGCCGTGTTCACACACGCACACGCGCGCGCACACACACACACACACACACACACACACACACACACACACACACACACACACACACACACACACACACACACACACACACACACAGCTTTAATTGCAGAGCTGCACGGCAGATGAGCAAATGAGCAGAGCTGGAACTTCTCCACACATGGCACCGAACCCAGATTATACCGCCCAGCACCTTATTCACACACACACACACACGCTGACACATACACACACACAGTCACTGAAAGCCATGACAATACACAAGTTGGAAATTACACAAGTATACCAAATCTGTCACAGGTGGCTCATTAAAGAGTCGCCAGATTTGTAAACCTGTTTCTGTAAGTGTGTGTATAGGTCTGCAGCACGTCTGTGTGTGTGTGTGTGTGGATGGAGTAATTTTACATAAAGTTTAATGATACATCCCTAACACACACACACACACACACACACACACACACAGTAAAAGCTGCAGTGTGTGCAGCATGAACCCACAGGAGTGGAACAAACACAGACAGGAGGAAGAAGTATGCAACAGTGTGTATCGATACGAGCACATGTATGTAATATCAAATACTCATCAATTCATTCAAATTCATAAAAATTGTAATAATTGTAAAAGTCTAAAGAGAAAGAAACAATTATGATCAACAACCTGAAAACTGCTCACATGCTCCTGACTCAGAATCTCAACCTGTACATTCATGGTTGCTACATGTTGTGTTACTGCACAGCAATTCCAATTACGTGCTCCCCCCCATCAGAGCCGATGGTTTAGTCCACCACATCCTGATCCAGATTCAAATCCAGGCCAAACTACACCTACTGAGCCTGTATCAATCTTTGTATCATCCCTCGTTCTTCCCCTGGATCCAGATCGGCACCCCACACACACACCCACCCACACACTTCAATGGATCAATCAGTTCTGATCAGTATTGTCTCGCCAATACTTTAGATTTGCTGCCTACTTGTATCCCTGACTCTTCCTCAAACTCCAGGCAGAAGGCCATTAGAGACGCCGAGCGCTTATGAGCTTCCCAGTACTACCACAGTCTGATGGAGTGTGTGTTGCCATCTGTGCACCTCATCATTAAGTAACTCTGATGTACTGTGACCGTGTTTTTACATTTTGATTTTCCGAACGTGTTACATGTCGAGTTTTTAATGCCACGTCGGAGTTGCGGCGCTTCCGTGTGAGGGATTAGCCTCACCGCCTGATCCGCCGTGACGTGTAGCGTTAGCATGTCTGCAGGGGGGAAAAAGGTGCTTCAGTTGTGGAGTAAACTTATTTACGGTTTCCAAATGTACAGGAAACCAGCCCGAGGTGTGTATTCAACCAGTGGGACACACTAAGCTCCCTCATTAGCTGCAGCAGACGCGGGTGGCGGCGGTGGCGGCGGCGTCAGGGCCAGGGCCATCCCGGGGTCAGACTGGAGGATAATCAAACGCTATAATTACATCAGGATTGTCCCTCAAGCGTTGTGACTGGCAGGTGGGAGAGCGGGGAGAGGATATCAGAGATGGCGGGCAGCGGCGGACATGGAGAGAAGAAGAAGAGAGAAGAAGAGAGAGAGAGAGAGAGGAATGGGTTCTGCCAGGACGGGAATAGATGGACAGAAAAGTGAGGCGACGATGAAAGAGAGTGAGCGGTGACGTCTGAGGCGGGGGAGGGAGAGGAGGAGGAGGGGGGCGAGCGAGCGAGCGAGCGAGGGTGCAGAGGAAGATCAGTCATGTTGAATTGCAGAAAGACCTTTCAGCAAAACGGGCTTTCATCTCATGACAATGTAACAAACCGGTCCTGATGTGAAAACCGGGGGCCCCTCCGTCTCTAATAACTCCCCTCTGTGCGCCGGCTCCATCTTTAATGAAGGCCGAGTTCGGAGGCCCCGGACCGCAGTGCCGACGCCGACACAGCGCGGCGAGGAGACATGGGAAAGTTCAAGAATATGTGACCCAGCCGGGAGGAGAGCTTAAAAGGAAAGATGGAGAATGCGTCTATGTGTGTCTGTGTGTGTGGGTGTGTGTGTGTGTGTGTGTGTGTGAGACTTACTGCCGGAGCCACACGTGCCTCCTCCACCTCAGTAAACACATATACATGCAGAGAAAGGAGTGTATATCACAAACCTGTTTACAAATTAAAGCCTCATTTCTGTTGTGCTCCCTCTGGCAAAGTCTCAACTCTAAATATTTATTAAGTAATTAAAAAAAGAGCTATAAAGGCTGTGAAGCTTGAGGTTGCGGTGTTGTGGATACAAAGCTCAGCTGGGCTATACCGACTCGTCCTCCAAGTCGAGGAACCCGGGTGTTACCGTCGGGTCAGCGCGGATACCAGAAGGCACTTTACACTCGTGAATAAGAAATGAAGTAAGACGGGAGGAAAATTAAAGACAAACTGCAGAATATGAGACACAAATCTTGTGTCGCATAAGCAGCAAAACCCGAAAAAATCAGCGTTTTACTCCGACCCGATCGCATAAATCATCTATAAATCCTCTTTTTTATTGCTTTCCTGCTGTAATTCCAGTATCCCGACCCGCCTCAGGTCACAATCCTGCACTTAGCGCCCCAAATCCTAATTATCCCGCCCGGTGCGTAAGAAATGTGGAACGCAAGTCACCGGGAACAATAGTGTTATTCCTCTGTCATCTTTAATTGCATTCATCACAATGCGAATACGAGTGTGTGAGAGTGTGTGAGAGTGTGTGTGTGTGTGTTCACCTGCACTGAGGGTGTGCTTCCTTATAACGAGCACTATTTTCCCAGGACTGTCACAACCGCTTACAAACAAACAATACAACAAAAAAAAAAAAACGAAAAAAAGTTTGAATTTTTTTTCCTTAAGTCTCCAAATTGGCATTGAGACAAGCAGACAATGACTTTTAATTACTGACACTTTGGGAAATATGTGACAAGTAGGGAAATAGATCGGCTGACATTTTGGCAGGAAATCAAGCATAAAGAGACTAATGGCACCAATTACTACAGACGGGAGGTGGGCTGATCACTGCTCCTCGCGTCGCATTCTCATGTTTTATTTCTCTCCGCCGTGTCACAGTCGCTGTCTCCGCACTCGCTGGGGAGGTTAGAGAGTGCGAGGTAGACTATCTGGCAGAGCGATGAAGTCACGCAAAACTTCGTTGTCGCCCGTTCGCAGAGACTTCAAGCGTTGTCGCCGTGACTCGACTGTTTATAGGCTCAATCAAGTGGAGGTTTTGGAGCCAATTACCACCTTTGAGGAAAACAGAACATCTAAGCAACCACACACACACACACACACACACTCCAAGAAAAGTGTGTGTGTGCTGGAGTTCAACAGAACGCGATCATGGTTGAATTCTGCTGAAATTTTCACGGATTTCAATTGGATTCGATTCTCCGGAGAAACTTCCAAGTCATCTATTGTAGCGCCACCGAAGTACCACCGCCGGCCCACGCGGCACAGTTTGAGACCCGCCGGCCTCAGCAAGGAGACGCAGAACAGATAATTGGGTGAGGGTGAAAAAAAAGGTAACGCGTTTTGAGAAGTAATCACTTGACAAACGACTGTGTGCGTTAACGTGCGATTACAGGCTCCGCCTCTTTAAAGACTGCGCCACAATTATAGTCTAATCATCATTTCCTAACAAAGTCATTAGCCGCTCGCCATCAATCACGCCTGCCCTCGATGCAAGAGAGACGCCACAATAATAACGGACGATCAGGTGGGGCGAAGCCAAGACCGCCGCCATAAATCCTCCTCACACACTGATGCGGCGCCGCAGTAACATACATCATTTCCTTTTATGCGCCTACTCGTTGCACCTCATTTCCCTCAAAATGTCCTTGGTTGGTATCCTTCTCCCGTCTTAGCGGCCATCTTCCCCTCCCGTGTCTTCATGTTGGTCCGTATGCATCCTTGCCTCTGTGTGTTCTGAGCCGATTCGGTGGATAAACTCGCTTTTTAACGCTCCACAGAAGGCCACATAATGGAATAAATGGATTATTGGAGCTAAATTTTGATTAAAAATGCATTCTTTCAGCTAAGAATGGTTACTGAAGAGTTCAACGGAGACCTTGTTAGATATGACAAATACATAGAGTCCTAAACAGATCAACCTCATGTGTTTATGTCCATTAAGATCAAAGTGTCTCATCGGCTCGTATCAGCAAAAAGGGGGAATTGGTTTCTATCAATTTCCACTGAGAAATACCTGGATTTCTTCAAGGAATAAATCAGACTAAATCAGATTTTCATTCAGATCTTATTACCTTGGGCGGCCCCCGAAAAAAGTTGCTGAGTCTCTGTTCAGAAAGTGTTTACCAGAAGTTTACAGAGAATGGGGTCATAACATAACTGTGAGATGACGATTGGCTCAAAGTGAGTGAAAGCAGCGAGCGGAGGAGCTGCAGAGCGTCTGTGTGTGTGTGTGTCTCCTGATCCCATTTCAAATGCTAATCGCCCCACAATTGTGCACGTGGGATCGCTCATGTGTAATTTAAAGGGTTAACACGTGGAGTCGTCTGAGTGATAAGGCATTAAATCTTAAGCTCTTTCCACCGCAGGACCTCAAAACAGCAGTGGGGTCGCCCTGACATTGAACAGTGAGGCCAAACAACTCCTAAGTACCATTTTTCCTCTTCTCTATTACACACACACACACACACACACATACACACGCACTACAGTAGATCTGGAGCCAGCGCCGGCGTAGGTTTATGGGGTAATGGCCAGTCTCAGAGTACAGTAAGTGTCCTATGACTATTGATCCAGGTTGGTAAGATCACGAGCGGGTTGCTGGGAAGCTGAAGGCGTGTGTGTGTGTGTGTATGTGTGTGTGTGTGTGTGTGTGTGTGTGTGTGTGTGTGTGTGTGTGTGTGTGTGTGTGTGTGTGTGTGTGTGTGTATGTGTGTGTGTGTGTGTCTGGTCTGTCCGGAGCGTCTGGGCTCCTGGATGTCCGGAGGTGGTCAGGCGAGGAGTGAGGCAGCGGCAGACTGAGTGGAACCAGCCGTACAGCCAGCAGCCGTGCAATGACTATTTAATGGCGTCTCGTTTTGCTATAAACTGATGAATGTGGCTGCGCCCGCGCGGTGAAACCCAAAACCGCGGGCTTCTGGTTTCAAAAAGGCATAAAAGACAGAAACTATCGAGCGCTCGGCTTTCATCGAGCGGCGGGGTCGTATTTGTTATAGAGTTCAGGTTGTGAATTCGCACCGACGTGCCGTTTGTAGAGTCGACTTCTGAAAGATGCATGAACTCCATTAATTTTTATATTACCCACAGCTTTCGGACTCCGCAGAGACGCGGCCTTTGCGCCACCAGATCGCGGCTATACAACTCCTGTCAATAGCCGAGCTCTCCCTTTACAGGCCGGCGACTATTATAGGGGACTGGAAACCCTGCTGGACATCTGGCTGCCAAGGACTCTCTGGAGACTCTGGAGAAAGAGGCGGAACACATTGTGCGAAGTCAGCGGCGGCTCCAGACCGATCCGCTCCGCTTCGCCACACAGGTCGCGCCACGTATGACTCCGGCGCCCGTGTTGGTGTGTTGCGCCTCCAGCTATTCCACCTGTTCACCCGTGCGAGTCTATCACTTCCCTCCTCCTTCTCTGTGTGTGTGTGTGTGTGTGTGTGTGTATCCCTCTCGACCGTCGCTTCCCACTCCTCTCCATCTTTCCCTCTAACGCTTCACTTCTAGCAGAGCATCGACTTCATTAAGAGATCTGCACATGTTCACGCTCAGCTGCGTCTCGCTCCGGCGTCCTTGAGACGGAGAGAGAGAGATAGAGAGAGAGAGAGAGAGAGAGAGAGAGAGAGTTGTTGTATTCCTTGTATTCCCTGCGTCTCTCTTGTTAAAACTAGATGAAATGTGCTTAGCCTAACCTTGACGTTGCTCAAATCCCTCTCTGCTCTTTTTCGCACGGCAAGAAGAAGAAGAAGAAGAAGAAGAAAGGGAAGCAGAGGAAGAGGAGGAAAATGACCGACCAGCAGTGTGAAGTGTTTGGAGGGAGGCAGAAGTCTGTAATTGGGGCCCCGAGCAGGGAGCCTTCACTGTCAAGGAGAATTAGAGCTTGAGGTAATAAAAAGCATTTAAGTGCGGGAGGGGGGGAGCAAGAGGAGGAAGAGGAGGGAGAGGAGGGTGGACTCTTTTCATATATGACTCATCAGTTCAGCTCTCTCTTCCTCTACCCTCCCTCGTTCCGTCATCTACCTTTTGATTATCAAGGCCGGTGTCTATTCACGTCCTAATAAACGGAGCCTCAGTTATGCACGACGGGGGAACGCCATCATCCTCCTCCTCCTCCTCCTCCTCCTCCTCTTCGCTTCTGAACATTAGCACCGCTCTGCCGTGTTTGTCTGTGCTGCAAATGTCAGATTTTTCAGGCTTGGAGACGCTCGGAGACTCACGCAGCCAAGCCATCTGCAGGAGTGTGTGCGTGTGTGTGTGTGTGTGTGTGTGTATGATGTATTGTATTCAGATTTAAAGAAACCTGAAGGTGAAATTCAGGGGAGATGTAATTAAGTGGCACATTACCGAGCGATGTGGTTTCTATATCTATAAGAGAAAAGGAAGAAGAATTCACTTTGTTAGACACGGACTCACTTTGTCGCCACCTTAATCACATCTTTCGGGGGAACTGAGCCATTGAGGAGAGTCTCTCAGCGGAATGAAGCCGACAGGAAATTATGGAAAAGAATTAATTTGACCTTCCCCTCCAGGAAGAAACAGAGCGAGGCAGAGAGAGAGAGAGAGAGAGAGAGAGAGAGAGAGAGAGAGAGGTGAAGAGATAGAGATGGAGTCAATGGAGGTTTAAGGAGCCGCCGCCGCCTCCACAGAGGGTCAGGATCCTGGAGGGGGAGAACATGGATAATGGCGGCGCTCGGCTTAACCCACACAGGAGCAAACACGCCATTCAATCAAAAAGCCCAAAGCGGGGGACAGCAGTCACCCGGAGCCAACAGATTCAATAAAGACAGGAGGAATGAAGTGGCTCCACCGCTCCCTCCAAAACGGCCAACAGGACACATTTGATCTCATTTGCTCGCCAGTGTTCCCGTCACTTAGGGTCCTTTCGAGTCGAGGCTTCAACGCCGGCGGTGACACGGACTCCTAACGGCGACGCAGAGCGGCGTGTTTGCTCCGGCCCGGCACAGATCAGATGAGTAACGCGGGGAAGAAAAACCAATATGGAATCTGCGCTGTGTGTCACGTTCGTCAAGTTCATGCCGGCACTCCTGGGCGTCTCACATTTTTCTAGCACATTTGCGGCGTTGTGGGAATATCGCCCGTTTCACATTACTGTCATCCACTTTTTACTTCATCCGACATTCTGTTCTCAATTCCTGCCAGCAGCAGCTGCGAGGGCACACACTCCCATCGCCCGTTACTGCATTTGAATACGGCGCGAATGTGTCCCAAATACGGTCTCGCCGGCTTACTCTCAATTCTGGCATTTTTCCGAATCTCCATAATAGTCCGTTTATTCATGCCGGGACCTCAAAATTGTCAAATTTGAAGGGATGGCGAGGAAACTTAGCGCAAACCTACCACCTGTACGCCAGTGTGACTTGGTGTAACACCTGTGCGGGCGTCCCACGGGTGTCAACTGATCATGGGAAAGGTACACAGACTGCAGTTTGACGACTCGCTGTGTCTTCTTGCTGATGAAGAGCAGGAGAAGTGGTATTGCCTCAATCGTCTGGCACTAAAAGTAGCAATTTCTTACTCTGCAGCTTGATATTTACTCGGTTCTTGACCTCAATGCAAATAGTGATGCGTTATGCAGGCTGTCATGAGCATCAACACAAGATATGACTGACAAATGGCGACAACACAACATTAAGTGCGAGGATCTGACCTGTAACTGCAACCTGAACATGGAAGAGATCTGCAAATAAACTTGGATTACATCATAGTTCTTGCTTTTTAAGTTTGCGTGTAAACCTAAAGTATCATTTACTTCCTCCACCGCTGTGCTGCAGCTGGCTGGGTGAAGACTCTGCACTGCAATCGCTCAGGAGCTTCATCTCATCAGCAAACTTCTACATGATGAACTGGTTGAACAAAGAGACTGGAGGATGCTCTGGTGTGGTTTCCGCTCGGAATGCCAGCGGAAACGAAGCGCGATCATTCATTACGGCGCCTGAGGGAGGGCAAAGAAACCAAGGCCTACACACACACACACACACACACACACACACACACGCGCGCGCACAACAGCAAAGCTTCATTTTCTAGAGGTTTGCCACCCTGGGACCCAAATGAGAAACTCCAGATTACAGCTCTTGTCATTTGGGATTCAATCTTAACAACGCCAAGTAAGCACTCGCAGCACATTAAGCCAAAGCAAACAACAGGGAACAAATAACAGTAAGACAAGTTTCCCCCAAACTTGTGCACTCACTGGTGTTTGCGTTCCGTCGCTGTGTCGGACATTAACAAGCGGCAGGCGTAAAGAAAAGCGGGACTGTGCGGCGTCTCCGTCTAATGTCCTCCAAAGTTGTCTTCATTTTCTCTTCTAAACGAGCCTCTGTTACAGTAAATGAAGCAGAAAGTGCAATTCTGTGTCTACATTCAGGAATTAGCACCGTGCACCGAGTGAGAAAAAAAAACGCCGGCTTTTATCGGGCTCTGTCAGCTGTGTAATTCAAGTTTCTTTAAGAGCGATGATTTCACGAGGCGCCGTAATGGCATATTTACTGTCACTGGGCTGTTATTGAAAACTCTGGAATGGTTATAAGCATGAAATTGAACAGAGAAGAGGGGGAAGAAGCTAAAATGAGGTTCTCTCCTCGTGCGGGGGGGAGGGGGGGAGCGATGCGGAGGCTTAACTTTGCGCCGTGGTTAATTGGGAGAGATTGAGAGCGATGGCAGCGGCGCAGGAAGCGGAGAGTTTCACGCCAGATCCGGAATATAATCTCATTAATCCTCAACATTCTCATTTTTCCGATTTTCTACAGAGTTTCTTTGCCGGCTGATGGGTTAATATGAAGCCATAACTCAAGCCCCATACACATTCTCTCAACTTGTTTAAAGACATGCTTTTTGTTTCCATGGATACAGATAATAAGGATAAATATAAACTCTCTCTCTCTCTCTCTCTCCCTCTCTCTCTCTCTCTCCCTCTCTCACATTTTCAAAATCTAATTTTAAAAGCCAATTTTGGAGTTTTATTGGCTTTCTTTTATCTCACGTTCTTTCATTAAACATCCTTCCTTTTCCTCTATTGACTCTTTTTTTCCTTTTAAGTGCACCGCTATACAAGACAAGTTCCCTAAATAGTATTGCCATTAAGTTTACATACTGAGGACGCCGCAAATTCATGCTTGTGAGGAAGAAGAGAATGTTAACGATTAGAACGATTCTCGATCAGTTGGATGAAGTCGTGTCGGCACAAAGTTCAGGCACAAAGCTGTTTTCACTTTTGCTTCAAGGACGGAAACACAATTTATTCTAACTATTTCTCATTCCAAGTTGGAGAAAACACATCTTTGCCTGATAAGAACGAGGAGTGGAATTGAGTCCATGTTGTCTTAGATGTGAATTTACTGGATGGGCAAGGAAAGGAAGAGGACGCCGCCTAACGTCTCTGTCCTTATATAACCTGCACTCATGTGTCTCTAATGAGCCTCACCCCTACCATGTGACCCAGACAGTCACCTGACCTGAGGTGTGAAGGTATGAAGGAACGTATCACACTGCCGATAATAACAAACATCAGTGAAGTTAATGGACATTTAATATCAGCTTTCTGTCCGTGTACTTCAATCAATTGTCCCCAGACCAGAGTCCCCGAGTGATGTCCCAGGCACTCGGAGCCTCTTCTTGTTGTTGTTGTTGTTGTTTGGGTCTCGCTTTCTATCTGGAGTGCTTAAGTCTGCCTCTGTCGACTGTAAGGGATAAGCCGCGAGCCTCCACTTTGTGCCGTCGCCGTGGCACAGGCGGGGGAAATCTAATTATTTCCTCCTCCCGTGGCCTGGCGAGCCTTAAAGGTTAATCACTGTCCGTCTAGCTAATTCTGTCTGGGTACACTGCAGTAATTACAACGGCTCCGTCTCTCTTTTGTGCACCTTGCTCGCTCGTTTTGCTCCTGCTAACTCCTCTCTCTCTCCCTCTCTCTCCCTCTCTCTCTCTCCGCTTCCCACTGTTTACCGCTGCATTTCCCTCTAGCTACAGCTCGAGGAAGTGCGCTCCGGGCCTAGAAAGGCGCCGTCGTCTCTTCTCTTTCCAATTTCTCGCCGCCTGCCAACAGCACCTCCACAAGCGACGGCACAGGAGACTGAAAATACTTCTTTCTTTCATTCTTTCTCTTTCTTTCCTTCCTGCCCTTCTATCATTTCCTCTGTGTTTCATACGTTCCTTCCTCCAGCCAGGAAAAACAATCTGCACTCATGCCAAGCACACCGTCGCCAAGTGCCTCCATCATGTGTCACATCCGTCTAGTTAGTAAATACAGTAGTACTTAATAGTTGTTTGTCGCTGAATAGGTTTTTACTCCCCTTTCCCCCTGGGGGTTTCAATCCCTCTGCCTCAACCGCTCATCTGTTCTCTCCCCGTTTGCCACTCGTTTGAGTATCCCTCTGTACTTTCTCTCTCCGAAGCCCTGGCAGAATCCTCTGACAGGCTGCTTCCTGCTGAGGCTGGAGGCCCCAATCGCTGCTGACGCTGGTGGGCTGTCACTTCCCATATCATCAAGGCCGAGGAGAGGAGAGGAGAGGAGAGGAGAAGGGAGGAAGAGAAGGGGAAAACGAGAGCGGAGAACAAGAAAAGGAAGGAAAGGGACGGGATGCTAAAAGTAGCCCTCAGCAAAGTGTCACCGCCTGAGCTAAACTCAGTTGCCGGGCTAACAGAGGGGAGAGAAGCTGCTTTATTTCGCTCCAAGAACTTTGCCGACTGAGAAAGAACCTCGGAAGATTTGTTGGGCGGGGCGGGCGGGCGGGCGGGGGCGACGGAGGAAGTGGCGACACGGACTTCTGCTTGAAGCATTTTCACGGGAGAGAGAGCAGCTGCTAGAAACGCTGAGGGAGCCGAGAATCACAGGGTGAGAGAGAGGAGAGGACGGTAAACAACGGCGCTCGGCTCGTATAAAGAAACAGGCTGAGGCTGATTACAGGAGGTGTGAAACATTATATTATAAGGTGTTGAAATAAAACCCTAAGGAATAAAAGGAATTGCTGTGCAGAAACATGTAACATCCATGAAAGTAGAGCTGCAGAAATTGTAGAATTATTACAGTTGTTTCTTTCTTATTAACTTTAGTCTTTGCTCGTTCAGCCTTGACGGAGGTATGGTCTCTGTGTGTGTGTGTGTGTGTGTGTGTACCTTGTGTGAGTAGCTGAAGGGTCCGGACTTCCTCACGCACGCGGAGCTGCAGGACCTGCTGCAGGATGTGCTGCCTCTGGGCCTCCTGCATGATGCCCATACGCTCAAGCTTCCTGTCCGTCAATCTCATCAGAGCCCGCCCTGAACGGAGGGGGAGAGAGAGAGGGAGGGAGAGGGAGGGAGAAACACTTCCAGTCAATACTTCACTTGACACAGTAGGAGTCTCTAGTCTGACTGTAGCCTTCATACGTGATGCAAAGCTGATTCTTCAATAAGACAGCACGCGTTTCATACAGCGTCAAGCTCCTGAGTGAAAACGCCTCATTGCTCATGTTCTATTTTCCAATCCTTTGATGAAAAAAATAATCCATAATTTAATCATCCCATCAATTTCCATGAGGAGGGATTGGAGCTGCTGCTGAGAAGCGAGCGCTATGTGACGTGTGGGACGATGAGCAGAAAGGCTGATGATTCACGCTCATTACTGCCCATTACGCTGCAACCCCGGCAGCTCCCTTAGCTCCCGATTGGGGTTGGTGGAGGTTCTAAGTTGTAGGATCTCCTGCATTGACCTATCAGGTGTTTCTTCTCCTCCTTCTTCTTCTTTACTCACTCCCCGTTTCTCTCTTCGCCGTCTCGTTTCGCTCTCCCACTGCAGAAACATTAACATTTGAATACCTGCTCTTATTCAACACAAACAGAAAGAGCGGTTGACTTCTTAATTTCACGCCTCTTGACTCGTTTTGAACAATCGTCGGGGTGCGCCGGGGCCCCCACTCTGCCTCCTCGCCGCCGCCGCACAAAATAGGACAGTTTGGAAAACCTAAGTACCCTTAAGTGTTGGAGGTGTATTGTTGACTGTGTGAGAGCCATTTTCTCTTGCCTCCACGTTAAGAAGCTCTTTGCTCGGGCACCAGATGGGAGAGAACATGTTACACAGTTAAGACGCCTCAATGCAAAATGGCTTTGAGAGTGGCCATTACATAAACACTGGGGAGCTAAGAGAATATTAGAGTGGGAAGATGGAGAGATTAGTGAGGTGGAAAGAGGAAGTGGATTTACATAGAGGAGAGGGAATGAGGGCGTTAGGGAAGTTGAGGGGAGAGAGAGAGAGAGAGAGAGAGAGAGAGAGAGAGAGAGAGAGAGAGAGGACCGGGCGAACTGATGGAGAACGCAGCAGACGTACATGCGTGAAAAGTAGCGCTAAAGCTCCATAACTACTGACCAACCATCACTCGGCACCTCTTCATGTAACCAAAGATAGATCGGCATGGCAACAGAGGCTCCTTTTCTCCCTGCTTGTTTCGTGTCGATGGTAAATAACAGCAGTTGCCAGAGATACAGAGCAGCACTCTAATCGGGATGTAAACACATTTGGCCGCATGTTTACTCGTCTTTATGTCACAAATACACCTGTGTTATACAAGTAAATATTCCAGGTTTAAAGTAGAAGTGGGATATAGAAGCACTTGAATCATCTAAGTGACAACAATGTTTTTTCAATCAACATTTTATTTAAGAAAAATAAAAGGCAATATAACAAAAATCCAAAAGTACTTTATTCCCTGTAGGAGTTAATTTGCCCCCACAGTCGTCTTCTCAGGCAGAATCCAGACTCAACCAAGCAATCATTCTTCATTTAACATTAACTACAATTTGCTTTTTATTTAGGAAAATCTGTTACAAAAGCTTGGATTTTGTTTTTCCGTGTGGGCAGGTGGAGTGCTGCGAATGCCCGGAAGATATGACATCACTCGCCGCCGCCGCCAGCCGCAGATGATGGACAAGCTGCCAGTTCTCTATCGCGGTTGCCAAAGCTCTGCTCCTTCCGGTCGGCGGGTGAAGCGGCATCAGCAGCAGCGGGAACGCTTCAATAAAAGGAGCGCGCGCTTCCGCTTTCTCTCGCCCCGCCGTAGTTCTGAGTAATTGACTTTAACAATCCTGCCGAGCCTCAGCTGGGAATCTTTCAAAACCGCAATTAATACACTGAGCGGAATAGCATATAGCCGCGAGGAAGAGGAGGGGGAGGAGGAAGAGGAAGAGGAGGACAGGACAAAGGCGGAAATTGGTGGAGAGAAAAAATAAATGAGAGAGAAGCGAGGGAGGGAGACGCTAGAAGAAACGTTGAATGTCTGGAAAACAGAGGTAGAGGGAATAGCGGGTCGCTGGTGGAGGGAATCGTCGGAGAAATAATAGGATGGAAAATGGAAAAGTGCTGATGGAGGAGATAATCCCACAAGGATACGGCAGCAGGATACACACACCAGCCTCTGCTCGTCTGGCAGGTCAGCACATACACAATGGCAGAAAATCACTCATCTCCTGACCCGAAACAGCGACTGCACTGACCCACTGTGCCGGGACGGGAAAGTGACATTCCGAGCTCTTTATCATGAAACGTTTGCAGAACTGCAGGCGGGAAAGTGCCACCGTTAAAGGAGAGAACAGCAGCCGGGGTCAATTCACGACAGAAAGCGTGTAGACGGATGATAAATGACACCTTCAGGGTAGAAACACCGTCGGAAGGTTCGGAAATCTTCCCCCCGCTGTCCATCAAACTCCTCCGTAAGCTGATTTTCGCAAGAGTACGTGCAACTTTCAGAGCTTTGCAAGGTTGAAGATGCAGTGATTGGAGACTGAGTGAAAGAAATGGCATTTTTTTATCTCCTGGAAACCTATTAAAGCAGAATAGTCACCCAGCCTGTTCTTACATCATTTCCCCCCCCCCCCCACGTGCGTTCCATTGTTACCACCAACGTTACGTTAAAAACTGATGTTCGCGTGAGCAGACTACATTTCAGAGCCACTTTGAAGTCTATGGGGGGAGAGAGTGTCTGTGTTTGTGCGTGTGCGTGTGTGTGTGTGTGTGTGTGGCGGGGGGGTGTTTGATACTTAAAAGCTGGAGTGTAGCTTTAAGGCAGGCACCAAGTTCTGAACATTGGTGTAATCGTTTCATCTCCTCTAGGCGGCCCGGTGTTTGATGGTAATAAAGCCTCTCTCTCTCTCTCTCTCGCTCGCTCTTTGCTCCCCTCCGCCATTTATCTTTGACCCCAGAGCTGCGGCTTCTTCACTTGAAGCGCATTGATTTAAATTTCAATTACTCAGAGTCGCCGTATCTCTGACATCTCTTTGATAATTCTTCAACATTTTATTTTTGGGTGCAGTTTAATTAGTTTTGATTTTTTTTTTCTTTTCTTATGGCAAATAACTTATAGCTCTCATGTTTATATTTGGGTTAATAGAAGACAAAGTCCCTCCAGATTAAAGCTCCTCATTCCGCAACAGACATGGGGAAAAAAAGAAAACCAGACACACAGACATTTATTTATTTCTGTAAGAACTAGAGACCATAAAAACGTCAACTTTGAATATTACTTCCTGTACTTTGTTTGGTAGTAAATATACTTCTGAGCTTCATGGGCCCTCAGACTCACACAGCAGCCAACAAACTATCATAACAATACCTATAAATTGTGTGCGATGTATACACACACACACACACGCAAAGACACACACACACACACTCACAAATGTCTGTGTGAATTAGATTAATGAGTGGTGGGTGGGCAGATGAAGCTACGGCTGCGTCCCGGCACAGTGAGGCGCGGCTGTGATGAATGGGAGCTCACACACCGACACGTAAGGAAGAACCGCAAACTGGGTAATACTGACCACATATATGGAATATTCACCATATTCCCCTGCAGCTCCGCAAATGTAATATTCATTTTAAAGAAAAGCCGTGATGCGTTCAGGCAGATGTGCTGGAGTCTGTGAGGAGAGGATGAATTCCTCAGGTAGATCTTCCTCACAGCTGTGTGTCCTGTGGGGATGAGTGTCAGTGAGCTGCATCTGTCCAGCGCAGAATAACAAGCGATGCAGGCTTTAAACACAGGCTATACTATATTCTTTAGGTCTTACGCAAACAGATCTCCCTCTAGAATAACCTGCTCCATAAGTGAGATAATAATATTAGAATATAAAGAGAGTTATGTGTGAAAGTAGCCGCAGCAGCAGCAGCAGCAGCAGCAGCAGACTATGGAAATACTCCGGTCCTGCCTTCAGATTTACCACACTGTTACTCCAGGGAGGGAAATAAATAACTTTGGCAGTAAAATATACTCATGAATTAGAGAAAAGTACTATAAAAATGGAAGTTTGAGGGTGTTCAATTATTAAATCTAAGTTTCAACCGTGGAAGGAAATATAGCAATAGGAAAGAAGGAAGGAGGAAGAAAGAAGAAGTAACATTAAATGGATGTTATGAAGCAAGAAAGAATGATGTCATGGTAAAATTCTCCCATTCAATGACTCAAATAATTGAATAAAGCCAAATAAAACCTCTTAACTACTATTCATTATTACTTTCCACTGCTGACGACAACACAAATGCATCCATACGAGGCCTTCACAGTGCAAAGAGCTGGGGTCTCTTCCTCCCACCTTCGCCGTGTAACCGCTCAGGAATTCACAGTGACATCAGCATGGCGGGACGACGTTTAAAAGAAGCAATTCGGTCGGCGGGCTGCAGCTGAAGGGCGACGGCAGCCGCTGAGCACCTGCGATTGCACACTAATGTTACTCCTGACTGAAGGAGGAGAACTTACGATCCTAAAGGGAACAGGCTATATTATAAATAATAAAGCCGCAGAGAGATATAGGGGACACACACACACGCGCACACAATAAGGCTCCTCCACTTGGCTCAGCAGCAGTCGCCACATGCTGATTCCATCACCATTCCAGTTCACTGATCATTACACCGCACCTCTGTTGGTTAGTCACCACTAACAACCTGCGGACAGCTCGGCCAGACTCTGACACTTGGTGGAGCTGTGAATTCGCTATGGCGATCACAGCCAGGGTTCCTACAGAGATAACTAGCAGTCTTAAGTTGGAGCGCGGTGGATTTCCGTGGTCGTTATGTAAAGATTAGGGGCTACGACTTCAGATAAGCGCCTGTCACAAGGGGCCAAAACTGCAATCGGTCAATATTTGTGTTGGCAGAAGGACTGAAATCCTTTAGTTCAGCTCCCACAGTGCTTAGAATGTCTAGGTACGCATTGAGATATACAAAGAATTGAAGTTCGAAATGTTTCTCCATTGATCAGACAGTGTTTGACAGCGTTACTGAGAAGGTATCAGAAATCAATAATAGTGGATTTAGCTGCTGTGTATCAATCGATGAGAAAATGATCGCTGGTTCCAATCCTGTGTTTTCTACCTTTGATGGAGGAGTCATGGATTGTACCCTAAAGTACGCAGACTCAAGTACTCAATCTGAAGAATGGACGACACAACGCCACTAATAAATTACACTGAGTGTAAATAAAGTACTTCCATTGAAATCTACTTAGTTACTCGTGGTTTTTGTGTGGCGGGATTAAAGAGGCTGCCTTTGCGCCCGGTGGTCGTTTTGGAACTGAATCTAATTTCCTTGCATGGCTGCTACGGCCTCATCGGGGACATTAGCGGTAATGAGTTGAATCTCAGGTGTCCGTTTTTCTCCTCCGGTCGGGGGTTTTTCCCTCTAAAAGCTTCACGTCTTCCTCGCCAGACTTCAAAGTCAGACAAAAACGGAGGATGATATTCATTTCCCAGCTCAAGATTTGGAAAATGGGAAGAAAACTAATTTGTATTTCATATTATGTGTTGTTGCACTGAACATGTAGCGTTCAGGGGACATTTGTTGCGTCTCATGTACTCGAATTTTGACTTGAATTGAGTTGATGTGACGCAATCGTCTTCACCTTCTCCATCCTCGCCATCATCTCATGCGCAGCGATCTGTCTGGGTGTTCTCGTCTGGATTAAAAATAGCGTTCTTACACCTTTCATCCCTTTCTGTGACTCATCAAATATTAATTTTTCGAGCCCAGTGTGAGACGTAGAGGGGGGACGGAGGGACGTGGAGATCATAACTGCACCACCCTCGACCGCGGCTTATTCTCATTGCGGAAAAAAAAAAGATGACAGATCTGGCAACGCAGAGGGAGCTTAAAGTGGCATAGCGGCGGCGAGGTGCCGGATAAAGGCCGCCCTTCATTAAAGCACTAATTCTACAGGCCATTAATTATTCAGAACAAGTTCCTACGACAGCAGGATGCATCAGTGGAGACGAGGCGTCTGCTCATCCCCGCATCCGTGTGTTTGAAGAGCAGAAACATGGCTTAAGCGGCTCTCGGGCCTCCGTTTGTCTCCTGCCGCAGCCTCTGTTTTTATTAAGTCTACAGTATTTCCCCAAATTAACAGAGCGGCTACATTGCTGTCATGCTGAACAGCCGAATAACCTCTGCAGCTGCGTCTAATTCACTTCCTTCCACGCCTGTGGGGGGAGCTTTTGAATCCCCGCCCTCTGTCACCTGGCCGTCACTCACTCTCTCCGGCTTTGATCGCATACGTCTCCACACCTTCACGCGCAGCGTGCCGTCGCATCTATTCTATCGGAAAAATGTGTGTTTAACTCCTCATTTACTCTCCGGGCGATATCCCCTCGCAGAGTATTGTCCTTGTAATTACGCCGGATTAGGAACTAATATCTTATTATGCCTTAATATGGTTTAATGCATTTTTAATGACGGCTGGGTGTTAAAGTCAAATTCGAGGCTGTCTCTGCTGGGAGCTGGGAGCTGAGGATTGGGGAGGGGATGGAGGGAGGGGGGGGAGGGAAGGGAGCGAGGCTGCAGGGAGGATAGGAGACATTGATTTCTTTGGCTGAGGTTACAGCATCCTGGCAGGGAGGCAGCCGCTGCATACTGAAATCATTCAACGTTAAAATGTTGCCCTGGTATGCAGTAAAACGTATTTCCCTCGCCGCTGTTTTATGTCAAAGAAGGGAGGACACAAATGCCTGTTTGAATTATGATCTGGAATAGAGACTGTTTATTGATTTGCTACTTTATGAAGGGATGACTACGCTGGAGCCGCAGACAAGTGAGATTGAGTGCCGCTGGCAGGCCCAAAGAGGCCCGAGTGGTGTGTTTGGGATGGAACGGACAGAAAAATATGGCGAAGAAACGCAATCTGAGGGATCCATCCAAGTGCTCGGCCAGCCTAAAACTATAGGCAATACAGAGAACACACACAGACACAGACACACACACACAAACGCATATACTATTCAATTTTCAGGGTCATAGCTATTGTCTGACAAGCCGAGTGAATAAATAGATCTTCAGTGATGCGTGTCTGTTTGTTTGTCTATGCATGATTGTCTCCCGCAACAATATTCCATTCATCATTTGTTTCATCTTGTTTATTCTAATAGAGTGTCGGAGCAGGAACAAAAAAAAAATATCTGCATAATATTTCAAAGATTGATTGGGATGCAAATTGCCTCGTGAGCCCGATTGGTGTGGCTTGGCCCCGTTTTAATTGGCTTCCGTTAATTAATGCTTGATGTGAAGACAAACTGAATTACTTGGATGTTTTGCGCATTCCATTATCTCCTAATTGTGCTTGCTGGAAGGTGTGTGTGTGTGTGTGTGTGCGCGTGTGTGCGTGTGTATATATGGGTAACCCTTTCCTCATTCGGATTATTCAGCAGTAATCATTACACCTTCAAAACAAACACAGGTCATTAAGTTAATACATCATTAGGACGATAGCTGCCTAAGGTTCAATCAATGGACGGCTAATAAGCAAAAATATTATTTATTTACGACCTGGACTGGACGCGTTAGGCTCCTAGGTGTTAAATACTGTAGTAACGTTGGATTCATTTGCCTTGATTGCACACACACCTCATGAGAAACTTTACCAAATGAAATGATTGGATGACTGCACTTAACATGATTTGTCTTTCAGGCAGTAATAAACATTTCACAGATGCGACTCCGGGGGCTTTTAGTGAGACCCTCTGTCCTGTTCTGTCAATGAGAAAGAGATTTGATCTGCAGCAGCGCCGCACATGATTTAATTGTCGAATCTGCTACAGAAACCAAATGAGCGTCGTCTGACGGGAAAATGTTTCTACGCCGTCGGAAAAGAGAAGAAAATTAAATTTGCCTAAACTGTCTCTACTCGGATGGGGTCGGGAATGCAGCAGCAGCAGCAGCAGTTGGGGGCGAGGGAGCAATGACACGTGGCTTCTCATGGATCTCGGAGCGTCTGGTGAAAGATGTGAGCGACAAAATGACCCGTAAAGCATCCAGATCCATCTTACCAGACCATTGAGCAGCCTCCACTCTCAACACCTCCCCGTGCAAAAGAGGCAGGATGCATCATGGGGTAAAACGAGACGGAGAGGGAGAGAGAGAGGGAGCGAGAGGGAGCTAGAGACAGAGAGAGAGAGAGAGAGAGAGAGAGAGAGAGAGAGACAGGGAGAGCGAGAGACCGAGAGAGAGAGAGAGAGAGACAGGGAGAGCGAGAGACCGAGAGAGCCAGAGAGAGAGAGAGAGGGAAAAAGAGCCAGAGAGAGAGGGAGCGAGAGAGAGGGAGTGAGAGAGAGGGAGAGAGAGCCAGAGAGAGAGAGAGAGAGAGAGAGAGAGAGACAGAGAGAGGGAGCGAGAGACAGAGAGAGGGCGAGAGAGAGAGGGAGAGCTGGAGAGAGAGAGAGAGAGAGAGAGAGACAGGGAGAGAGAGGGAGTGAGAGACAGGGAGCGAGAGAGAGAGCGAGAGACAGAGAGCAAGAGAGATAGAGCCAGAAAGAGAGAGATAGAGAGAGGGAGGGAGAGCGGGAGAGCAAGAGAGAGAGGGAGAGCGGGAGAGCAAGAGAGAGACAGACAGGGAGAGCGAGAGCGAGAGAGAGAGTCAGTACGCCACTCGTTCTCCCTGCCAGAGAGTCAGTGAGTCGCGGAGGTCCTCGACAGCAACAAATAAACATATTAATGTGATCAGTCACGCGTCTGAGAGCGAGAGTGCACGGCAATTAACAGTCGTCTGTTGCTATGCGGCCCGACGTGTCGTTAAGAGCCGGGGTGACCTTGAGGGGCCTCGTTAGCGTGAATGATTGACGTGGAGACAGTTGTCAGCGGTGACGCCGACTGCGGCGAGAGGCGGGGGGGGGGAGCGGACAGACGGGCGTGCCGGGTGGCAGAGGGCTGCAGGTGGCCGACAGAGGGTGCAGGGGGGCTGCAGGGGGGAGAAGAGGGGGGGAGGGAGGAAGAAGTGGGGAGGGGGAGGGGCTCCACCTGGGATGTTATGAATGAGCTCAGGCCGACATGAGAGGAGAGGCAGTCTTCACACGCAGAGACAAGCTGTGCGGCATCAAGGCGTCACCGTGGGCCTGATCTGAATATGGACGTCCAGCCGGCTGTGCTTTAGTCCCGCCCACGCCACCACGCCATCCCGCCGTCCTCACGCAGCGGCAGATTCAAACCTAATGTAGATTCTTCCCTAATCTGAGCCATATTGTGGATGAGTCTGATGACTGCGTGTACACTGTGATCGAGTCTGCCTGAGGCCTTTTGTCTGGATGTCAATCTCGTCTCTCTCTCTCGCCCCGTGTTTGCTGTCGCTCTCTCTCCATTGTCCTATAGAAATGAGTCTGAAAAGAAATTGAAATAGTGCCATGTTGACCGTCACTCAAGATAATTATTCTGGCAGGGACTCCAACCTCTAATATCCCAAAACTCAAATGCAAAAAGAAGCTTTTGATGCCTCGGCTCGCAGCAAATGTTCCGCCTGCGTCAGTGTTTTAGAGTCGCTTCCACCGGCCCATGTTCTATTATCCTGCAGTCTGTACGCTCAAACGCCAGGTCACCGTCCAGCCAAGCCAATCAAGGTGATGGAAAGGTCCGGCTAGCCAGGCCTCCTGAGGGGAAGCAGCACAAAGCCCCCCCCCCCCCCCTGAACGCACCTCCATTACCAGCCTGGGAGCCCGGCGAAACCTATGAGAGGAAGAGAAGGCCAAGTACCAAGACTCATGGTTTCCTTGGCAAGTCCCCCCATCAGTAAACCTCTTAAGAGTCCATCTCTGATTAAACCTGGAGACGGGTGCCAATCAAAGAAATGGAGTTCTCCTAAGTTCCCCGGAGGCACAAGCGGAGGCTGAAACTCCTACCTGTGATGTCGTGCTGTTTGAAGGAGTCGCTGTAGATCTGGTGCTGATTGGGGCAGTGCTTCCTCAGCCATTTGCACACGTCCTGTTGGGTCCACAGCGCCACCGGTTTGGACAGCTTCACATAGCCCGGCTGTTTGGGAGAAAACGGGAGAGAGAGACGTGAAACGACCACAACAAAGACTTTAATCTGAAGACGCACAATCAGAATACTCCTTTATTTATCGTTTAAACCTGAAGCCTTTGTCGTGTCTTGTGTCCTGGCCGCTGAATCCAACACTTTCTATCAATTAACGGATAAGAAAAGACGACATGAGGAGAGCCTTTTTGTAGTAATTGACATTAACAATGCTGTACAAATATGTGTGCTTTAATCTAACCTAAACCACAACACTCACTGAACTGACTGCATAATCATTCATGTCAAACACACACACGCACACGCACACGCACACACACACACACTTTTCAGCACTGTACTCTGGTTGCAAGATGCCATTCTCCTTTAATTCCGAGGCAGCATCCTGCCAGAAAGGATCCCTCTTGAAAGTGCTGGCAATGCTTTTCATTTTGATTGAGGGGCTACTAAAATTACAAACAGAGAGCGAGCGAGCGAGAGAGAGAGCGAGAGGTGATTAAAATTTCACATCCACTCCCCTCCACTTCAGCCTTTCTGCTCCGGCTGCCGTGTGGTGCGGCATAGCAATGGAACGCCACCTCCACCCGGGGAGAGCAGAATAACAGGGAGAGATGCGGCGTGTCCTCCTCCTCCTCCATCTCTCATCTCTCGCTCTATTCAATCTCACAGAGGCCCCGTCACATCTATCACATTGTCTTCCCGGCTTCCTCTCGCCATATATTCTACCTCTCATCTCTCCTCCCCTCTCTCTCTCTCCCTCACCTGTTTCTTATTATACGCTACTGCTCTCTCGTCTCCCTTCCTCTCTGCTGTTCCTTCCCCGCTCTGCTCTATATCTAGTATCCTAGTGAGGAAGCGAAATTAGGGGAGATGTACACGCCGGTACTGGCATATGGTCGGCGTTCCCCTGCAGGTAGGCGATGTGCCAGGAAAGGCAAGGTAAAGCCCCATGGCACGACTGCGACGCCTCGGCAGCCTGCATAGGTTGCGGAATCTGCGGGGAGGGGGCGGCGCTATAGCGGGAGGAGAGAGCGCATTAACCATTAAACAAAGCTCAACTCAATGCTAATTAACCCCGACGAGTAGCCCGGGCGACAAAGAGGGAGGGAGGCCAAGAGAGGAGGAGAGGGAGTGAGGCACGGAGTGTAAAGAAGCGAGGGAGTGTGCGAGTCGAATGCATGGAATATGAGAGTTTGGATGAGTGCAACCAGCGGGTGGATGAAGGAGAGAAGTGCTTGAGAGTGGACTCATGCTCTCTCTCTCTCTCTCTGTTTCCACAAACCCATTTGTGAGTCAATGGCCATTTGTGTTTCACATTCTGTACTGATTTAGCCCATGGCCGGCACAATAGGTGAGCCCAGTGCCTGTCTGTCTGTCTGCCTGCCTGCCTGCCTGCCTGCCAGCCGCAAAATCAAACGGAAAAGAAAGAAATAGCAGCGGAGAGGAGAAAACACAGCTACAATCACACTCAAAAGAGCTGCGTTCAAGAGACTCAGGGCCAATTAGAGCTTTGACTGACAGCACAGGGGTGAGAGGAAGAAGCCTGCTTATTTCTAAGTCAAACACAGCCCACCTACACACACACACCCAAACACACACGTTTGTGAATGTAATACACACATACTTAAATATACAAAACATATTGAGCACAGAAGCACACACACACACACACACACACACACACACACACAGATGCTGCACAATAACACAACGGCATTGTCATGTGCGCCGACATGCGTCCGCTCTTGCCCCGTCCTTGGCTTTTATTGATAACTGAAAGCGTGGAACTCTTCCCGCTATTCTTCATGTTACCTTAGCAACAGAACATGGACAAGCGCAAAAAAATTAAAAGATGACTGACAAAGCCTCGAGGAGAGCAGGGACGTGAACTGCAGCCCTGGAATAAACATCCAGACATTAAAGGAGCACGGCGGGAAAACAATTACATACATAATGAAGCGTGTAATTGTACTAACACTGATAAGCATTTAAAGATCCAATATGAATGCAGGGGGGCTAAATTAATCAAGAGGCCATCACATGCCCCCTGTGTGAGGATGCCGCCGAAAGCCCAGGCTCACGAGCACTGGAGCGTTTCGGCATAAACACACAAGCGACTCGGAGAGCAAATTTGGCCGCTGTAAAGTAAACCGAAGGAGACGGACAGGCGCGTTGGTTTCTGCCATGTTCGACACTCTTTTTATCCATAATTTATGTTCGCATCAGCCAAACAAAGATCCTTTTAATGACAAATAGATTCCCACTTTGCAGAGCTTTTGTTTACTTCAAAGGTGGACACATATTTCCCCCCAGACAAAGACGCGGGCGGAGTTCATTTATTGAGCCAAATGCGGACAAGGACGAAACACAAATACTCAATAAGCTGGAGAGAATAATTGCTTGTTTCAAAACTGTCGTGTGTGTGTGTGTGTGTGGCCACGGCAACAAGAGGACTTTAGTGGTTGCGAAACACCACAAAAGGAAGACACCATCAGAACAACGCCGTTTCTCTACCCGATCTAGGGCGCCCTGAGCCACAAGATGACAGACAGACAGACAGACGCGCCAGGAATAGAACCTGCAGACACACCAGACAGACAGTGTCATCATTATTTCATGAGGCAATCTGCTCATTGAGCTTGGGTACATTTTTTCGGCCTTCTTTTTTTTTTTTTTTTTTTTACAATTTTGATTATTTCAAACAAAACATTAGCAAGTTTTGATGAGGTTTCATGTTTGCATTGTAATCATCATTTTTGCTCAGTCTAGACTTCAGAGGAAAGTATTGGAGAAACTTCCACTAAATCTTCATCAAATATTACAAAATGAGCGTTTTTTGCTCATTTTTTTGTACATTCTCGCTTGATAAGGTTGACTAAAGCAGTAATACTTTAATTTAAGGACTTTGTCATAATCACCTCTGCCAATAAGAGGCTATCTTAAGCACCAGCTTGCAGCAGAACAGAAGGTCCCACTTGTGCTCATCCCTGTCACAATAAAGACGATTAGTCCAGCAGTTGTTACAAAAATAATCACTTTCTCATAGATAGATTGTGCAGTTGAGTCACATAAGTCCCTTATCCTTGTAAAGACACTTTTAACTCACTTCTGTCTTTATTAGACCAGCGTTTCCCAAAGTGTGGTCCGCGGCCCTCTGGTGGGCTGTGAAGGTACTGCCGGTGTGCCGCGAGAGGTCATTTACAATAAATAAATAAAACATTTAACTTCCAATTTTGTAAGTTTGAAATTCCTAAAAAATATCTGTGGTTAAATATTAACATTTTAAAAAGAAATCAGAAATAATAAAACAAAGACATGGAATTAAAATAACGTGTTATTTTTCTTTTATATGTTAATCAGAGTTGTGTTTAGACCGCAGAACACTTTCAGATTTCAAATTGGGCGGCAGCATTCTAAGTTTGGGAATGACTATTCAGACAGTGATCTCATAGTAGACTGTACTATCATACCAACAGTACATGAATGGGATTCACTGTTACATACTGCCATCTAGTGTTCATTTATATACACTGCACCCGTCCTGCCCCTTTTCCTGAGTGTGACTGGACCGGCAAAGTGCTGGCAGCGGGGCCACTGCCATTAGTGTCACGTTGACTGAGTGAATGGCTGATGGAGACCTGGAGAGCTGCGTCGTCTGTCCCATCTCTGTTCTCTCTCTCTCTCTCTCCCTCCCCCTCTCTCTCTCTCTCCCCTACGCCTCGCCCTGTTTCCCCTCAACCCAGGCTGGCAGCAGATGAAAATTCCCTGTATTAATTAATCTGTTACATATGGGGGATAGGGCTGAAAATGGTGTGTGTGTGTGTGTGTGTGTGTGTGTGTGTGTGTGTGTGTGTGTGTGTGTGTGTGTGTGTGTGTGTGTGTGTGTGTGTGTGTGTGTGTGTGTGTGTGTGTGTGTGTGTGTGTGTGTGTGTGTGTATATAAAGTGTTTGCACCATGTAAAGCAGCGTCAAGGGAGTTGCGGATGGTTGACGGAGGACAACAACACTTTGGTGGAGAAATTAATTAGGCTTCACAAAAGACGTTTCGAAATTGGATTTAACAGCTGGCGCTAAAGTTAACTCGCTGCACATCAAAGAGCCTCTTCATCTCCTGACCTTGGGATTTGAAAAGGGGTCCGGCACAGCGAAAGCAAGGAACCCTGCCAATACAAATATTGACCTTGTGCTCCATATTGATTATCAGCGAGATGAGCTGATTTGCTATGGACGCTGGCCAAATAGCTTCATGCCTGGCGTTTAAATCAATGATGAAGCCCCTGTTTCGCCCGGCGCAGGATTCATTTTTAATTTAATATCTTAAATTAACACTGCTGATGCGATGAACTCAAATGACCCCACAAAGGCCCCTGAGGTCTGGATTTATTAAGCCTTCATGAATGGATTATTATACGCAGGATGTGAACATGAAATGAAGTTTCCCAGAGGGCAGAAAGCGAATCCACCGACCCGGCGATGAGCTTTTCCACGGGAGGCTCGCCGCAGTCGTGTCAGATTATTTCCTACCTCATCTCACTGGCCACAAATATCACAGTAAAACATAATGACAGGCGCCTCCAAGGTGCCGTAGATAAATCTGTCCGAGGTGAATAAATCTGTTCTTGTCTCTCTGCAGAGGCTTTGACAGCCTCGACCAATATGGGTGCAAGCAGATACAGCGGGCGGTGCTAAATACACTAGTGAAAACACAAGACTCAAATAAATGCTAGAAGGACTTTATTGGATCATTTATATTGATCCGTAACTGTCTTCCAAATATGAGACTGTGGTATAGATATCAACCACAGGAACCACATGGCACAGGACAACTAGTGTGTGTGAGTGAGTGAGTGAGTGAGTGAGCGTGTACTAATCGAACCCAGGTCGTCTTGATCCATTGAGTTTAGACAGAGGCTATATTGTCTTTGTTTGACTGACAGCCGAGTGTGTGTTTGTGTGCGTGTGTCCTCACTGTCCCAATCACAGTTTACTTGTAAGATTGAACTGAAGGATTAAATGATTCCAGCTGGTGACATACAGACTTTGCCAGTCAAGTAAAATGTTGATTTATCTTCTTTAATCTCCGAAAACCCTGTGTCCTCATATGTGCATATTAGATTTTTCATCATTGTGCTCAATTTAAACCCATATCCCCCCCCCCCCCCTTCCTCAGTGCTATAAATACCACACAGCAGACAGGAAGAGATGTGTTATACTCTAGTTGGTCATATTACGGCTGTATCTCTGGGTGAGGGTTGAGTCTTACCCTTGACAGCTCGGACTCGGACACTGAGCGGCGAGGCGGCGAGCGGTGGTCAAACACGGCCGGGGGGCTGACGTCCTGGTAGCCCAGGCTGTCGTCGTCCAGCAGCACGGGTCCGGCATCCACAGACTCCTCGTCTTCCTCCAGGTGCGACCTCAAGTCTTCCGGGCACATCTGGTGGTCGATACCATTTTGGCTCAGGTTACAGTGAACAGCTGGAGGGGCAGAGGGAGATAAAGGTTACACACACATTCCACTAGATGGCGCCAAAGGATTGTGGAAAAACAGCCACAGAGCCATCTACAGTATATAAAATCCACAACACACACGCACAGACAACAAGTAAGTTTGTATCGATTTCTTACGTGTTTGACTTTCATGAGGTCAAAAATTCAGACAATTTCGATAAGCCCTCAAAGCTCCATCTGCTGAGCTGTCAGATTCTGCACTTTTCAAACCTTGCCTGCAAATTTAGGGGGCAACATGAGACGATAGAAAATGATGACGCACTAAAAGAGTCAAACAGGAAAATTATTGGCACTTCTATGTCGGGGCAGGACTATCAAAAACAGCGCCGGTGCTAAAGAGAAGATCGATGATGGTGAGGAGCCACACTGTTTCAGAGATTTGGGACCCCAGAGAGCAAACACACACTCGCCTTTGGTCGGATTTTCTGACAGAGGGACTATTAGGAGAGCTTTGTTAGAGGATCTAAGATTGATTATGCGTTCCTACGGGCATTAAAGTTCACAAACTTGGAGCCAGACCGCAGGCTGCTTTAGAAGTAATGAGTGAATTGTTAAGTTCCGAAATCGATTGGATTTAGAAGCGAGGCTGAGAATGAGGCTCATTTGTTCTGATTAGAAGTCCGACTGCGACGTTCTGCGATTGAGGGAATAAACAGGGGTTTGCGTAATTAAAACCAAAATGAGGTTCTGCTCTGTTTTGTTGGAAGGAACAGGCGGGGCAGATGAAGCTCATTTCCTCCGTCGTGCGATTGTCTTAAATCTTAAGGTGTGTGAGGCTCCGTCGCTATTTCTTTCTCATCAAGAGGCACCGAGTTGTGAGATGTAACTGAAATAGGACATTTGTCTTCATACATTCTGCCCGCCGCCTGTCAAAACACTGTCAGCTCATTTATGTGGAACGAAAAGCTCAGATCCTTTGATCGTACTTGAAGGCAGCTCCAGCCTCTTGCTTGCTGCTGCTGCGGCACTTTAGAGGTCAAAGTGAGGGTTTTGAGAGACGAAGAGTAAACAGAATTTCTCCAGCTTGACGTGGTAGAAATGCAAACTCGGAAGAATATACGTATGGAATGTCAAATTCTTTTAATATCCCCAATGAAGCGAAAACAGATGACAGATTCATATATCAGGCACACACAAAAAAAAAGAAAGACTGGCAGTCCGGCCAGCGAGCCAGAAAGCTTTCGAAAAACAGCCAAGTGAAGCGTTATTACAGCCCACTGGCAACCGAGCAATTACATCCAGCAGCCGGTCATTTCACCCCATTCAGGGCCAAATGAATCAACAATAACACAGACATAACAAACTGCAGGAAAGAATGTAAAAGAGTGTTGTTGGTGTCACGTACAAAGTGCTCTGTGTGGAGGCGCTCTGCTCTTTATGCCCTGACAGAAAGGATATAAAAGTGAGAGGAAGCCGGCGCGCGGATATCTCACCTCCCCATCTCGCCCTCGTCTCATATTATGCACTGAAAAAGCTTCCGATTACTTCTCGACACCTTTCGCTGACTATTCCAGGAGCGCTTAGCGGCTGTTATACTTGTTGACAGTCGGCCTGGCTCACTGTGTATGCGTCTGTTTGTTCCTCGAAATGTCAGCGATGAACTGTAGGAAGCCTGCAACAACAACGCTTCTCACTGTGAGTTGGAAGTCAAACAGAGGAGAAATGGAGAGTGGTTTCATTTTCCACAGCGAGGAGTATTGCAGATGTGGCGGACGTGTTTCGATCCCCTGATAAGAAGCAGCAGAGGCCTGGAGATGGGGAATGTACACATGAGCGAGCCATGATTTAAACAAAGGCGACTTAGGATGCGCGGCACGAAGCGCTGCCTCCCTTCCTCCCTGCCTCTCTCCCTCTCTCCTCCTCCTCGACTCAATTCATGACTGGTTCTCGGGCCACTTTGATGGAGGAATGAATTATACATCCTTTGTGCGGCGCGACGGGACAATGGCGAGCGACAAGACTAAGGGGATGAGAGGGATCCATGACGAGATGATGAGAGGGGTTAGAGACGTGTCAAGAGACAGAGAGAGAGGAAGGAAGGACAACTGCATTGCTCACTTTTCTGCAGGGGATGAAGGGAGGAAGGCCAGGGGGGCTGCGAGAAGATAGAGAAATGCCTCTTCTTTTTTTTACGCCAACGGTTACTATAAATAGAACCATTGCACTCTTCCCCCGTTTCCTCCCTGACATGCGCCGTGCGAGCATCGCATGGAAGAGAGGAGAGGGAGGATGTCTGCCTCTCCCTCCTCTGTTTGTCTCCCTCTCAGTAAATCAAGGGGGAAATGAGGAGAGAATGTGAATGGAGCACACACACACACACACACACACACACACACACACACACACACACACACACACACACACACACACACACACACACACACACACACACACACACACACACACACACACACACACACACACACACACACACACACACACACACACACACACACACACACACGATAAATAAACGCTGCCGCCTTGGAGCCGCAGACTGATTCCCACTACAGAGAGGATTATTAATAAAGGCCGGATTAGCCGTGCATAACTCTCTTAATTGCGAGGCTTCAAACGAGCAGCCATTACCAACGCCTCCAAACTCCAGCGTCATCCTTCCCGACCTATATTCTCACACCGCCACTCTCAATCTGATTGTGCTACATTACAAAACAGGACGAGCGAGTATAATCAGTAGTGAAGTTCGCAGAGGAGCAGGATGGATCGTTTTCGCACAGAATCGACCGTGTGACCCAGAAAGGAAGCGTGAGGAAGAAAGGAAGGAAGGATAGGCTAGGGAGTGTGGAGCGGTTGCAGCAAATCCTGCACTGTCGTTGTTGAGACCTCTGCGAGTCGCCAATCACGCACCAGACACAAGCAAACACTGGGAAAGGGCCGAGACGTGGGGGCGCGTTCGTTCCTAAACGGTCCCAACTGTGCCGGCATTTGGCTGTTTTGAGGAGGCAGCAGGATATCAGTCGAACAAACGACATGTCGCCGTTATCCATGCAGCTGTTACTCATTTTATGTTAGCAGGGGGCTTGGAACTGCATCAGAAATTACGAGAAAATGACACAAACACACAAACACACACTGGCTGTACGGAGCAACATAATCTAAGCAATGGAATCGAGCGCTTCACTTATCGGCTCTTGAAGATCAAGTCCAACACCTCCATTCATGTGACTCCATCGACTCTCACATGACGTCTGCGAGAACCCGACAGACCCTCACACACATCAAGACTTAACAAGCCGAGCTTCCTCCAACGCAAAAAAAAGTTAACAAATCTGACAGATCTGCACGACAGGGGGTGAGATGAACTCATCCCCTCGCTTTCCAAATTAAGCACGAGTGTGAGAGAAGTGTTTCTGCTCAGCTGTCTACCCCCGAGGACTGAGCAGAGAGCTCCGTCTCTGTACAGTTGAGGACAGAAAGACACCGTCTGATCCTTGTTACCGGCTCACTGAAGTACTTCTTGAAGGGTAGACAGAGACGGAGAGAAAAGGACATCGCCTGCTGTCTAAGGATGTCTTGGCCAAGAGCCCATAAGAGAAAAGCTTCACAGGCAGCGAGACTCCATGAGGATGCTTAAAACCTGGAGAAAGATCCGCAGATACTCTTGTTTTACTACAATAACATTTACAACTAAAGAGGAAACGCTGCACCTGCTCAAGGGCACCTCAGCAGTAGTCATTGGGAGGGAATAAAAGCCCTATAGTACTTCCTAAATCATACTTTCCATAGCTGCAATTAGGAAGTTAATGTCCTGTCCTTGTGTTAAAGTGTAAAAGCATTCAGCGGTGAGTCACCTTAGCGTTTAGCAGACATGATTTTACTCCAAAGTAACCTCGGCGTGATCTCACCTTGAAAACAGCGATGACAGAAACATTAATGTAACTAATAACTAAACACCCTCACTGCCGCTTCCTCTTTAACACTGTGTCTTATATAACATTTACAGTATGTGCCCATTTAACTGTGTCTTCTTTGCGAGCTCGGCACATTAAGTGCAACAAGAATTCAATTCCAGCCTGTTGTATAAGCTTAACTTTGTAATACGCGTGAAATGACCCGTTACTAATAAGACAAGATGTGTTTAGGAATTTATGCCATGGTCCTTTTGGCCTTTCTGGCTGTTAGCGAATTCATTAGTGCCTCGCACAGAGCTCACACACGAGACGCCCACTGCAGTCTGAACCGAGCGGGAGCTGATGCTTTTACTCTAAAATAGATTAAAACAATGAGGAAAGATTCAAGGAAGAGTCTTGGCTTTGGGTTGTTCATGTAGCTGCATATTCTATTCCTTATCTTTTATTTATATGCCTGCGATGTTAGGTTGACAACATGGCGAGAGGTTGCAGTGACGTAACTTGTTTCGCCCCAGACCCTACGTCCTCATATGTGGACGTTACAGTCTCGCCTGCTGGATTGACTGCGAGGCTGTAATTCATCATGACAAGCGATCAAAAGTTAACAGCGCTCAAAGTTCAGACCGCCCCCTGAACGTCTCGGGGGCTTGATCAGCTGTGATTAGTCGAGCTTGTGTTTCTCGGCTTCAGAGAGAAAAGACGGATGACAAAGAGAAGGAGCAGGGTGAGAGATGGCGCGAGAGGTAATAGGGAGAAGGAAAAGGACAAAATGACCTACTTTACAGCACAAAGACGCTAAATATAACCGCTGTTCACTTTGGCCTGCCGAGGAGCCTGTGTGCCAGGCAGGAAGATGTTAACCGGCGCTGCTCTGAAAGGCACCGTGCAAAAAAGGACTATACAGAAGTCTAGCCTTCATTTGGACATTTGAGTAACATCTATAAATATTTGAAAAGGCACACAAACACGTCCTATTTGTGGATCTAAAGTAGCGGCGTACTGTGTGATGTAACATCCAGCGGCGGTGTGTGTAGCTACATAACACCTGCAGACCAGGCAGGATTTCACACACCGAGTGCTACATTACGCTAAAATTGAGTTTCGCCTGATGAGACAATCACAACACGGCACAAACGTTACATTCATGTTTTTGGCTGGGGGTTCTCAAACTGTGGCATGTGTCCCTCCAGTGGTACATGAAGTATTTATCTTTGGTGAGGAATCTGCAAAGACAATAGAATTTATAGAAACCACGAACAACCTGATATTTCGGGAACAGTCTGGTATATATTTTAAGATCTGAACAGCTGCTTGTCTTGTAAAGTTTGCTACTTTTGCTCTGAGCTCGTTTCTTCAAGCGCCTGATTAAATCTGTGCTGCTGTAATTAGCTCATGTTAGAAGCGTTACAGTGAACCGTTTTGGCTGTTTCTGGTCTCCAACTTAAATTAATTTCAGACTACAGACAGAGCTGCTAACCATCTGTTTTCAGCCCAGCGCCGCGGTAAGTGGGCGACACGTGTTACGACAAAACTTCCTTGAGTTATTGTCGGGCTCTGACACGTCCCCCCAGCTGGGACGACGCATCTTCGAACAAAATCTTAACAAACGAGAACTGTCTGGACCGAACTTCAAGTAAAAGCAGCCGGTGAAGCGCAGCGAACACGTGACGGCTTTCATCCGACATCGGCGTCCATCTGCGCCCACTGTACACCCAAACCATCTCAGATCAGCCGGCGGAATGGAACCCGGTGAACTTCATGGTCATCTTGGTGGGATGGCAGCGATTCAACAATGCAGAATATTCACAAAAGAGCACAAAGGTCATCATTTGTGGGAGTGAAGAAGGACGTTACAATGAACGAATGAAGGATAAAAAGGGCCGGAACATCCAACCGCAGCTCTTCCCCCCCCTTGAGACGGATTTGCCAGATGCTCATGCTGCACTTTACGGAGGTCAACAAATCGAGTAGGTTTTACACTTTGCTACAAGTGACCGACACTGTCAGCCAGCTTCACATCGCACTTCGCCGAAACTATAAGAAATTTGCTTGGAACGGAGACAACAGAGAGCTACAGACAGCTTTGCCTCATCTCAACTGCATATTCATCGGATCTAAATATAGGAAATCTGTACAAACACACACACTTTCATCACTTTCACACTGCCCCGGTGTATCCAGTGTGCCAAGTGCAGAAAAAAATAACGGAACATAGCTTGCACTTCAAAATGACTGAGCAGGAACAGAGAGCGCTACAGGCAGATCACGCTCAGCCTTCAACGCGCTGACTGACAGATCCTGCCGGCAGATACGGCATGAATATGGAAATGGCTACAATTGAGAATAAATTACACATCTCCCTGAAGGTTAGGCACTACATCAACACATTCTGCTACAGTCATTGTCCTCTGGGCTGTACCGGAGCACTCACACTTCTGGGTTGCGCTCAGGTGAGGTAACACCTTTACAGATAGCAGATATTAGAGTTTTACACGGACTTGTCACAGCAAACAATGAAACCAGACTTGTCTAACAGCATCCGAGATCAACATCTTGAAGAATTTCGTCTATGCATGACTCAGGATGATGTCATGGCTCCCTGGCCTTTACTGGGCCCTAACTGGACTTGAAATAAGGACATTTGTGTTTGTTGCCCTGTCGAATGGGGCCAGTTCGGAATTCAATCAACCCACTGGAGTTATGGCACAACAATGTACTGAGCATTGATACAACCCAGTGCTCAGTACATTGCTGTGCAGTGGAGCAGGCTGGTGAGGAGAATAACACAAAACTTGGGAAAATAGTTCTCTCTCATGACAGAATCCATCAGGAAGTAACATCACTCACAAAACTGGAAATAGACAGTTAGACTGGAACCAAAAGTTTTCCTCAAACCTACAGCTTTATATAAATACAGTGTCTATACTCCTATATAAGAGGGCTGCGCTCATTGTTCAAGCTCTGATGTCTCTCTTCCAAAAACAAATTTCCTCCTGCTGTGATTATGCTGATCAGAGCTGACAGGCTGTCTGCTGGGATCCATAACAGAAATTGACACACGGACCGCCCCAAGATCCAAGCCGACGTCACAGGACCCACTGCATGGCTGATTAGATAATAAGTCAAATTATATGGTTGAGAAATGTATCTTGCAAGGGGCCGGCGCTATTTTTAATTCCTATCTCAGCCCTCAGTGTACATTCTGGGCGCCAGGACATCAAAGATGGCTGCGGGTCGACCCCAGGCACGACAATAATAGCGGGAGAACATTGCTCTCCTGAGGCATGTGCTCCCAGCTACTCCCACCCCTGTTATCTTAATCCCATTTGGGAAGATGCTGCATCACTGGATGGATCACAAATTGGCCTTACTAAGATGCAACTCCATTCCCGGTTGACTAAAATAAAACATGCTTATTCAACCCGTTCTATTCCTGGGTCAGGTCCCGGGGACGGATTTGAGATGAGTTTTTTCCGAGTGGATGCGCCGACAGGCAGATCAGCGGAGGACGAATCAAGGAGGCAGAACGCACAGAGGCAACGACGAGGGAGACTAACGAACAGCCACAGGGGTAAACAGTGCTGCAGAGGGACATGGTGTCCATTTCTCTTTCTCTCTGTCGATCACAGTGTGCCAGGTTGTAAACATGTACATGCCAATGTCACATGTTCCCCCCCCCCAAGCATGCTCACACACAGCTTTTTCTCCCTAAAGTTATACAAGAGAAGATATAAGCAGTGATGAAATGTCTCAGGACAGGAAGTCATTCTGATGTCATAGCTCTCACAGCAGGACATTAAGTCATGATTGTGTGTCCGTCTCAGTTTGCATGAGTCATGACTAAATGTGACAACGGTGCACAGCAGATATTAAGTGTTGACAGCAGGCGCCACTGGCAACATTATCAAGAGCTATTATCTTATTGAGGTATCAGAGGTGTCTAAGTACGGTGCTGATGTTGACTCATGCCTCCCAGACCGTCTGCCTGGAGACACTCATTTGCTGACTCTGCAATACAGCAGTTACTCAGATCACTTCTAGACTTTCACGCAAGCCCATAATATGCAGATTTACAAAATAATGCTTACACAGGGGCACCAGTTCTCTTTCTTTATCAGTAATCCAGCTACAGAGCGTAAATCTATACTTTTATCAATGTAGAGTCATGCAATATATGGAATTCTTTGTCTTCTTACAGGCGGACCGAATTAGTGGAAGGAGACGGCGCTGGTTTCTCAAGGAGATTAATGTTTCCTCATGTGTTATAGATTATTAATACTTGACCTATATTCTCGGTCTTAAGGGGGCCGCTGGAGGGAAACGGTGACAATGCAGGATTGGCATTTCTGCTCAAATCCCATATCTTAGTTTTAGTTGCAGTTGGGAGCTGTTTTCCACACACACACACACACACACACACACACACACACACACACACACACACACACACACACACACACACACACACACACACACACACACACACACACACACACACACACACACACACACACACACACACACACACACACTCTAGAGGGAGGGCTTCATGTGGAGGGAAACAAACAAAAGCCATTCTAATTAGATCCATTCATATATAGAAAGCGGGCGTTTTAGTCCACAGTGGCATGTTTACAGTAATAGCACTCTCTCCCGCTGACACAAACAAGGAGGTATTTATGATGTCGGATTGGAAGAGGAGAGCAACACAAGTGGATAATGTTCAAATCCTCCACGACAGCATCACCATTAGCAATTTTGGGCGTTTTCTCTCAGGACAATATCATTATCGCCTTCAAGGGGAAAGAAAGAACCAGACAGGATCACATTCCAGCCGCGGCGCATTACAAGATCCGTCCGGCTGCTCTGGCAAAATCCGATCTGACCTTGCGGATTTAGAAGTGCAATTTTTTCCTTCTTCTTTTTTTTTTTTTTACACTGGCCCTCTGTCCGTGTCTGACAGGCGTAATAGTTATTGCAGCTTCAGACTTTTATCATTCATCTCCATTAAATGACACCAGCCAGTGATTCACAATGGAAAGCAGCGAGCGGCTCTGGATCTGAACCAACCACTCCTCCACTACAAGAGACAGAGAATCCCATTTATTTAGTTTTCAATCATTTTTAGCTTATTGTTTAAATGGCATTGAAGTGCAACACTAAGCAGTACCGTGCAGGAAATTATGATCTTAAAATTGATATAAAGTGACATCAGGGGAATTTAAATACTTGTGTAGAGATGAAGCATCGCTCTTCTTCAGCAAAACACACAACTGTTATATCCCACAGCCAAATACTGTTAAAATACTGATACATTAGTCCAGGAAATTCACTTCAACAACGCATACATGCACGAATCTGCACTTGGGTGGATGCCGGACAGATAGATAGTGTTGACCTTTTAAATGAATTACATCACCAGGTCAGCAGTCAGCATCAGGGGGCTGAAAGGAGGATGGAGGGGGACAAAGATGAGGATGATTTAGGACGCCCTTAAGGAGTTCATTCTTACATTACAGAACATGTTGCCTGATGAGATAACACACCGTCATGACAACTGTGATGAAAGATTTCAACAGCAGCCCCATTAGTGAGGTGCTTCATAGATTCTTCTGCCTTCACACAGCTATTTATGGAATCTATAGGCACAGAGAGTCAAGCTCTTAATCTGTGAGGCAACGTCGCTGTGCATTAATGTTTTGCTTTCAAAAAGCACATGACTGTACCCCAACAAACAGAAGAACAGGTGACGCTGGTTTAGGTCAGAGCCAACACACACGTGGATGACATGCACGGGTAATGGACAGTAATGGCTGTTAGAGATCTGCACCTGAGGCAAATATGCAGAGTGTCATACCTAACATACCGTGCGTAAACACTCACACAAAGCATTAAGGAACAACCTCCACCCCCCTTATAACATCAACATACCTCTCATTGGATTCTGGATCCACAAGATCCCTCCGATGAGGTGAGGAGATTGACCCAGCATCCCGAGATCGGCAGCGGTAGCCACGCACTTGTTCCCGTCACCTCAGATTACCGGGACTAGAACCTTACAAAACACTACCGGGGAGACTAATCCGCATGTTCCAACACCTGCTGCCAGATGAGCAGCATCAACCTCTGACTGGTCTGAACGCTCTCTCTCTCTCTCTCTCTCTCTCTCACACACACACGGCGCGCTGTTGCATCACTAGACAGATGGGGGAAATGGTCGCGATTTTAAGGAAAGACTTCACATGTCTCACAGCGCTCAGCCGGGATCCGAACAGGTGGACACACAAGACGCGCGAAACAGCCGAGGACACCGGGCGCAGACCTGTTAACCAGCGTCCTCTTTCCACACACACACACACATTAACAACACACAGCTGGTTGCCGATTAAGTCTGATTATTACAGTGTGCGATTACGCAACGAGACACATTGCTGAGCGGGGTGCGTGTAGGTGTGTGTGTTTGTGTGTGTGTAATGCGGAGAGACCTGACCAGACACACACACGCCGAGCTCAATCTTCTTTTTGATCACGGTTCATTCTCTTGTATCAAAGACAAAGCCAAAGCGGGGCAGAGCGGACTCATCTTACCTTCGACCGCCATCGCGCTACTCCACACACTCGGGCATCATTCGCAGGGGAGCGGACGAGCTGTTAAAGTCAGCGAGCCTTCATTCTACCTTGTTTGGCATGTTATCATCACTTTGCTGCGGGCAAGCGGGAGCGCACAGCTGCCGCCGCCTCGCTAAGCATGCTGGGAAATGTAGGCTGAGCACTAAGTGAACGAGGGCCTCTCTCTCTCTCTCTCTCTCTCTCTCTCTCTCTCTCTCTCTCTCTCTCTCTCTCTCTCTCTCTCTCTCTATCTAAATGTAGTATAATAAGACATTGCTGCAGAGCCGGCCCTGGCATTTAGGGGGCCCTAAGCAGCAGGGGGGCCCTTCAACCCCCCCCCCCCAGACACACACACACACACTCACATCACCATCCCCCCTGTGACCACCTTTAACACATATGAGCAGACAAAATAGTTAATAATTCATTACAAAAACAATCACTGCTCACAAATGTTACACCAATATTACAGTTCAGTGTTTAGTCAGAGCAGCAGGTACTGCAGGTGGTTAGCAAACAAACCCATCTGTTAACCTGATGCTCTGCTTTGTGCCCCTGCTCTGACTCACTTGTGGTGTCTTGGTAACATAAAAGGTTTATTGCTGGTATGACGAAGGCAGTGTGTCCTCAGTGTGTGTGTGACTTAAGTTTAGTCAGGTGTGGTAGCTGGTATGCACGTTGGAATGTTGATCAATGCTCTTCCTTGTTTCTTGTTTGGTTCTGAAGTCTGTTCAGCCTGTTTGATGACTTCTAATGTTTCCTGCTCAAGTGTGTGTGTGTGTGTGTGTGTGTCTGCCTAGGCTGTGCGTTTAGTGTGTATGCCTGCCACGAGTTATCATGAAGAAGAAAGAATGGCTAAGCTGTTCTTGCACGCCCCCTGCTGGTTGTATTAAAGCAGCATTGTAAAGCTTTCCTGTATTATTAATCTGTATAACTCTTTATGAACACAGAAACACAGCAAAGGTCACAATTGCTCACCATGAGAGTCCATGTGTTGGTAAAAATCCACCCATTTTTCAATAAAAGAACCTGACATTTTTGTACTTTTATATCAATAACTTTTGCATTTGTTTTTCCAATGCTCCTGTCCGAATCGTTACCAAATTCTAGCCACCTGGGGCCAGTGGAACATATTTAACTGCTGGTTTGACTTAAGTGGGGTCATTTTCTGTGAGTTGGTGGTGTGTATACTATTCAGGAGTCATATATTTACCTCTTAACTTTATTTATAAGTTACTTTTTATGTTAGAACCTTGTCTGCTCCTTGACCTAATTTACACAGGCTGCACAGGTTGCTTAGAAGCTCTTCTATTGGATGAAACATCTGTCAATCAAATTGGTGTAGGTGGGATAGAGCAATAGTCACACAAATTGATTGGTCAGTTTTACTGTGTGTCAAATCTGTGTGTCCAGTCCGGTCCCCAGTCGCCGCCATGACACCTCATCGCTTTGAGCCCAGTTGACTACCTTAAAACACATTACAAGCTTCAAAATGCTGGTGAGTTTGCAAAACGGGCACACAGCTGATGTCCAGTGTCTGTGTGAAGATAAACGCGAGCTGGCCAGGTTTCTTACAATGTTGCTGTTGTGAAATATCATGTTCAAACACTTTTTGCCTGTTTTATGGAAGCTGGTTTGTGTGATGTCATCGCGTGTGAAAAAAGTGGTTGTTTTTTAATTGTACGGCAGGCAGAAGCTTGAAACCTGTTGTGTGTGGTTGTAGCATTATTCTGCTCATTTTAAAAGTGTGTGGTAGTTTTGCATGACTGATTGATTGATTGATTGATTGATTGGTTTGTCCGAGAATTGACACCTATGTGGGACATCGCTGACTCAAAAGAGGACAAGCTGTGGCAACAAGGCCCATAAAATGGAACTAATGCATCATTAGGTATCTGTATTTACAAGTGGAAATCTCTTTGAAAACGCAGGATTATTCACTGAAATACTGCAAGTCATTTATCAGCCATTCTGAATTTCTTTACGATGAACTTTGGCGTACATACAAACTCCAATGTTCATCATTCTTTGATTTGTAAAGAAGCTGTAGTAGTTCTATTTATCTATCTCAAATGTGGAACACAAGTAGAAAACATATAGATATTCACAAAATCAGTTCTTGCACATTATCATATAGTTCTCTTTAATGGAATGAAACATCACTGTTCCTCTCAGCAGGGTCAGGTAGATGTTTCAGTATAAATACATTATGCTGTGTTAGGAAACAAAGGGGCGCTGTGTGCTAATGACTCCCTAGTACACAGTATGTACTATAGTGCATGTGGGAAAATATTCCATTAACTCAGGTCAAGCTGAGGTGTCGTTCCAGCTTGGGTATGCACTAAAGTTGCTGTCCATCAGTGATAAATCTGTAGAGTCTCATTTCAGAAAAATCAGGAGAAAGGAAACTGTGCTAAAAATGTTGTATTTACATGTTGAAAAGTACTTCAGGTTGGTGTTGAATTATCATTGTATACTCTGTCTGAGCTGCTCAAATATCACAGAGCTGGTTTTCAATTAGTCAACAAGCAAAGAATGAGGAACTTGGAAACTTGAATCTGTTTAACATTATTATTTTTGGCTGTGAGAGTGTTTGTATTTCAAATGGTGTTTCCTAGTGACATATTTTCCATATCCATGTTCCCTCTGCTCTATCAGCTTTAGGCACAAGTGCTTTGTAGTTTAGAGTTTAGTTGGCATAATTAACATAGCAGGTTGATTTAAAAAATACAAGCAGGCGAGTAGGAATTCCTTGTGCTATAATTGCATGAGAGCTGGCAGGTCAACCGCATACCGTTCTATTGTCTGAGTGTCACCTGTGAGTCATTTCTGAGAACTTGTTCACACCCGTTACGGTAAGCAGTTGTTTTTGATGGGAAATTCCAGTTTTGTTATTATGGGTAATTCATTACAGGCTTCATTTTCAAGACAACTGATTTGTAAGTATAAAATCATTACTCTACATTTGCGGTGAGTCATTCTGAAATTATAAATTAAATTAAATTACAATCACTACACCTGGCAGTAGGATGCCTCATCCAGGTCAGATAACATGCCAGGGATGATGAAAATGCCAAACACTAAAAGATTTAGTACAAAAAAATAAAATCAAACTAGTGATCATGACATCCAAACCTAAATCCAACCTCACATGATTTGAGTAGAAGTATATGTCTATGTAACTCAGTTCAGACTTAACTAGCTGTATGTGGTAGTTTTTGTGACTTATAATGGCACAAGCGGAGTGGAGGGGAAGCAGGACTACTGACGCATTTGGCAGGATGAGCAGGGGGGTGAGGAACCTTTTAAATGTTGATTTATAATGGAGACAGGGGGATCTGGGAATTTTGGAACTTTGAGAAAACATTGACAGAAGGTTTTATGTAGTCAATGTCAGTTTCTTTAAAATTAAAACCAATCTCAATGACATAAATCAGGCTCAGTATGTCCCATGATGCCCCTCTTGTTTCACTGAATGAAATCATGAAGCCATTACATTTATTTCATTTTCATTTTATTATTCAGTGGTCATTTCAAGCAGATTTACCACATTGTACAAATGAATGAGACAACAATATCTCAATGCACAAGTGAGAAAGACAAATTGATGACAACACACCACATTATTGTGTAGCCCATTATCACAGACACTGTCTCCAAGGGCTTTAAAGGTCAGAAAGCTCCCAAAAACCTAATCGTACAAGGATAAATGTGGATTTTCCAAATTATGTGTTATTGTACATTTGTATCCCTATGAATTACAGCTGGAAAAGTGAAAAATTTAGCAGAAATAGACTTAAAAGAAGTCCTCTCTCTCCTAGCCTCTCCTCTCATTGCATTTCAGTTAATCACCCCCCAGTGAGCTCCAATGGATGTTATAGGTCCACTGTGCCGACCACTAATTGAGATCAGCTCGCTCCTGTTGTCTTTCGGATACATGTTGAAGGACTGTCCGTGGGGCTGCCCTACAATCAGAGAGCGGCCAATGCTGGTGATGAAAACCAGTCCATTCACATAGTTATATGAGTATTGCCCAGAAATCTGGATAATGGCCTCTCCTTCAAACAACTCGATCATCTGGGACGGACCATAATGGTAACTAGGATAGGAAGCCCAAATGTTGCCAAAGCGGAACTGGATTCTGAAAAGTGGAAAACAGACATATATTGTATATCAGAATGGAGCACTTGCCACTGAAAAAATGGACACAACCAAGTGTGATGACCAATTGTTACCGACCAAACTTTAATTCAGGTTTTGCTACAGATTCTGAATTAGTCACTACTTTCTTACATCACGGCAATCCAGCAATATCTCCGGGTTTTTTTCAAATGAAGAGTTACGGTACATTTAATAAAAAGTCTCAGTCCCCCACTGTCCCACAGCTTATGCTTATATGCTTATTGTCAACATTCACCCTCGGATGTAGTGGAAGAAGTCCCAGACTCGCACGGCAGTGATCCTTCCTTCTCCTACCAGGCTGAAAGAGTTGCCATATGCCCCGTGCCCCGCTTCAGGAGAGTAGGAGTACTCGGCTGTGGAGGCAAGAGGGGCACTTTCAGCCACTTTTCAGGAAATAAGTGCAGGGGATGAAACTTTGAGCAGGAGACCGCTGACACTTATCTCACACTTATACTTACTTAAACTTAAATATGACTGATTTGACAATAAATTTCAGATAAACCATAGCATTTGGTCACTTACATTGAGCCAAAGGAATGGCTACCAGCACAGCAAAGATGGCAAGAAAATGCATTCTGTGCATAAAACAAAACAACATTTTTATTTTACTTGGTATTAAATTGATTGACTCATTTGTCAAAATTTAATTGAAAATATAAATTTCTCACCTGTCGGATTTTTCGTTTAAGCTCACGCTGTGACCAAGAAATACCTATATTCAATAGTAAAGAAAGAAGTGGGCATCACAGGATCAAACAAGGTAAATACTCACAGCTCAGTTGTGCATCCAAGCTGGTGGCTTGTCAGCATCAGTAATGTCACACATGGACGTGTGGCATTATTTATACTGCCATCAGCTGTGCTCTTTGACAACGCCCTCCCGGCAAGCAGGTACATCAGCATTACAGATTTGTAGAAGGAAATACATTGTGGCAGTGTTCCGTGGTAATGGAAGGTAGTTATCTTTAGTATTTGTTTTCTGTTCATATGGGGATTAAATTTGGGGTTAAAAAAACGTTGAGCACAAAACAGATCATGCAGTATGGCTTGTTATCGTGTTCTGAGATGAACATTCATGTGTGTGTGTGTGTGTGTGTGTGTGTGTGTGTGTGTGTGTGTGTGTGTGTGTGTGTGTGTGTGTGTGTGTGTGTGTGTGTGTGTGTGTGTGTGTGTGTGTGCGCGCGCATTTGGCACATTGGTACTCACCGAACTGCATTTCTGGCTGTGGCACATAGTTGGTCTCTGTGCCAGACCACAGAAAACAAACATAACAACTGAGGTGAGATCAACACAAGTATCTACCAAAATAGAAGCATAAAGTCTTTGGATATCCATCGACCAGCTTTAAGTGTCTCTTCGTCCCCCTTTAAGTTGCAAGATAAAGCCTGGTATTTATTGCAAATTTTGGAGTTATGGCTGAGAAGATATTATAACTCCATGTGATGGCTTAAATGCCCCACTGGGCAGACGGCTGATGGACAGCTTCTGTGTGATTGTGTGAAGCTAAATGCTTGTTAATCTGCTCGGCTAGGTTGCTAACGACTTTGCTGTTGTGAAATACGAAAAGGATTGATGGTTTCTTTGAGAATTGACACCTATGGGGGACAGCGCTGACTCAAAAAAGGCCGTGCTGTGGCAACAATGCTCATAAAATGTATGTATTTGCCATTAACCCAAGTGGAAATCTTTTTGAAGAAACAGAATTATTCACTGTAATACTGCAAGTCTCGTTTCAACCATTCAGAATTTATTTTCCATGAGGTTTGGTTGCGCAAGGACACCAAGGTTCATCATCCACTATTTGATCTGTATAATCACTGTAGTTCTATTTATCTATCTCAAATGTGGAACAAGTAAAAAACATATAGATATTCGCAAAATCAGTTATCGTATAGTTCTCTTTAATTGAATGAATCAAGCTGTTCCTCTCAGCAGGGTCAGGTAGATGTTTCAGTATAAATACATTATGCTGTGTTAGGAAACAAAGGGGCGCTGTGTGCTAATGACTCCCCAGTACACAGTATGTACTATAGTCAAGTGCATGTGGGAAAATATTCCATTAACTCAGGTCAAGCTGAGGTGTCGTTCAAGCTTGGATATGCACTTAAGTTGCTGTCCTGTTAACTGCAACATCAGCGGCTGGGTAACGATCATGTCGTCTCTGTTGTTTAGGTGAGGAGCATTTGTGCCAGAAAATATATCACGATTTGGGACTGATGCGTAACACAAGTTCAATCGGTGATAGATCTGTCATGTGTCAGATTGGAAAAAATAAACAAAAGTAAATTGTGCTAAAAATGCTGTATTTAAATGTAAAACGTTCTTCAGGTTGGTGCTGCTTTGATTATTATTGTATCTCGTGCCTGAGCTGTTAGTAGGTTGCTGTGCGTACTGCTGAAATATCACAGAACTGGTTTTCAATTGTTCTGACAATAAAGCAAAGAATGAGGAACTAGGTCCACTTGGTTGTCATCATTCACATTAAACTGTCACTCAATCAGAGCTATTCCAGAGAGACATTGAGAGGCCTTTACCTGGCGGACGGATGCCTCATCTAGGTCAGTAACATGACAGTGATGATGGGAGAATATATCTGGATAACAAATACAAAATGCCAAAAACTAAAAAATGTACTACAAAAACTAAAATCAAACTAGTGATCATGACATCCGAACCCTAATCTAACCCCTCTTGATTACAATGGAGTCGGTTATCCAAATTAATATGTGAATGTATATAAGTCTATTTGACTAAGTTGTGACTTAACTAGCTGTATGTGGTAGTTTTTGTGACTTATAATGGCACAAGCAGAGTGGAGGGGAAGCAGGACTACTGACACATTTGGCAGGGTGATGAGGAACCCTTTATATGTTGATTTTGGAAGTTTGACAAAACATTGAGAGAAGGTTTTATTTAGTCAATGTCAGTTTCTTCAAATTAAAACCAATCTGAATGAAATCATGGAGCCATTACATTTATTTAATTTTCGTTTTATTATTCAGTGGTCATTTCAAGCAGATTTCCCACATAAACACATAAATGAGGTTACAATATCTGAATGCACAAGTGAGAAAGACAAATGGATGACAACACACCACAGCAGTCTGATTGTGCCACACAACCAGGTCAGGTCTAGTTTAGTTTATTTGTGTAGCCCATTATCATAGACACTGTCTCCAAGGGCTTTAAAGGTCAGAAAGCTCCCAAAAACCTTAACATACAAGGATAAAAAAGAAATCTCGGGTGAGGCAATTCTAGAGACAGTACACATACATTCCCTCTACTCAACTGGCTAAATGTGCAATAGGACCTGCGAGCAGCACAGCAATGCAACTGTGGTCGATCGTAAAGTCTCAAATGTGGATTTTCCAAATTATGTTTCATTGTACATTTGTATCCCTATTAATTTATTATTCTCCTAACCCTAACCCCTGGAAAAGTGTACAAATCAGCAGAAACTGACATAAAGAAGTCCTTACCTAGCCTCACCTGTCCTCTCATTGCACCACTACCACTAGTACACCACTAGTTTGCATTAACCTCGCCCCAGTGAGCTCCAATGGATGTTAATGGTCCATGGTAGCGGCCACTAAGTGAAATCAGCTCGCTGCTGTTGTCTTTTGCATACATGTTGAAGGACCGTCCATGGGACTGCCCTACAATCAGAGAGCGGCCTCTGTTGGTGACGAAAACCAGTCCATTCACATAGTGTGAGTGTCTCCCAGACAGCTGGATAATGGCCTCTCCCTCAAACAGCTCGATGGTCTGGGATGGGCCATAATGGTAACTATGAGGTATGCTAGCCCAAATGGCACCGAAGCGGAGCTGGATTCTGAAAAGTGGAAAACAGACATATATTGTATATCAGAATGGAGCACTTGCTACTGAAAGAATGGACTAAACCAAGTGTGATGTGTCACAGTGTTCACAACAGCAACATCTATTGAGGAAGATCACATAGTGTATCAAATTAACAAGATTTCATCTGGACGGCAACTGTGCAACCGACCAAACTTTCATTCAAGTTTAGCTTCGAATTCTTAATTAGTCACTACTTTCTTACATCAAGGCAGTCCAGCCATATCTCAAGTTTTTTTGATATGACACATTTAATTAAAAAAAGTCTCAGTCCCCCACTGTCCCACAGCTTATTGTCAACATTCACCCTCGGATGTTGCCGAAGTAGTCCCAGACTCGCACAGCCGTGATCCTTCCTTCTCCTACCAGGCTGAAAGAGTTGCCATATCCCCCGTACCCCACTTCAGGAGAGTAGGAGTACTTGGCTGTGGAGACAAGAGGGGCACTTTCAGCCACTTATCAGGAAATAAGTGCATGGGAGGAAACTTTGAACAGGAGACTTCTGACACTAATCTCACACTTATACTTACTTATACTTGAATATGACTCTGTAACTGATTTGACAATAATTACAGATAAACCATAGCATTTGGTCACTTACATTGAGCCAAAGGAATGGCTACCAGCACAGCAAAGACGGCAAGAAAATGCATTCTGTACAAAAAAACCCCAAAAAACATTTTAATTTTACTTTGCATATAATTGATTGACTCATTTGTCAAAAAATATATAAATTTATAGAAAATATTAAATTCTCACCTGATTGATTTTTTTGTTGAAGCTCACACTGCGACCAAGAAATACCTTTAGAAAAAGAATATTATATCTTTAAATTAATGTTTTTGCCCATATTAGTAACAAGTGGCCACCACAGGATCAAACAAGGTAAATACTCACAGCTCAGTTGTGCATCCAAGTTGGTGGCTTGTCAGCATCAGTAATGTCAAGCGTGGACGTGTGGCATTATTTATACTGCCATCAGCTGGCAACGCCTTCCCGGCAAGCAGGTACATCAGCATTACAGATTAGTAGAAGGAAATACATTGTGATAGGCGGTAGGTCCTGGCAATGGCATGTAGTTATTTTTGGTATTTGTGCTCTGTTCATTTGCTGGAAATGCATTGGCATGGTAATTTACTGTCTGTTCATGGGTATTATGGGATTTTTTTTTTCCATTTGTAGATTTTTCACACCGTTGTCTGCTTGCATTTGTGCATTCTTTCGTAAAACTTTCCAGATTGTGATGTGTATAAGGACATATGTGATGTAAGCTGCATTTATTATAAACTATCCAATGGTTTGCCCAATAGTTTAATATAGTTAAAAAAAAAAAAACATGTTTCAATCATGTGCACATATTTTTTTAGCAGTAAATCTCTTAACCTGTACTTGGCCTTACCTCCACCCTCAATCATTTGGCTCTTGTCTTTCCGGTTCACTTCGCCCTGACAGCAACAACTGTCTTACAAAGCTACAAAGCCTTTATTTATTCTTCAAATTCGGAGAGTGGAAATTACAAATTTTGTTGAAAGTGGAACCCAGATGGAAACCATTTGTCAGTACCAGACAATAAGGTGTTACTCTCCTGTTTGGAGATTCAGGGCTCTGAAGTTTAGCCCCTCCAATTTAGCTGAACAGGGCAACTTGGAACTTTTTGAAATATTAAATCCTAAACAAAAAATGGTGACGTGACAAAATAGTATGACCAAAAAAAAATCACAGTATATTTCAACTTTACGCATATCATAACTTTTCCATCATAGTTCTAATAACTCCTCTCTAAATCAACAAGTACAAAATGATTATTTCGCTTCATCCGTAGTTTGGGGTTAAAAAGGGGATGAGCAGAATGCAGATGTCATGTCGATGCTTTCCGACCTGCATTTCTGGCTGTGGCACATTGTTGATCTCTGTGCCAGACTACAGAAAACAAACATCACACCTGAGGTGAGATCAAAACACAAGGAGTGTCAGAGCACGCATGTGCTTGATCAAACAAAACGACTTTCTCTGAGAAATGTTGAAACTGACACAAGTAATCAGACTCCACCATTCCATTCTTTATTCCATATTTAACAGATCTGACACATGTTCCTGTGACCCTGTCTCTAATATTATCTGGGTGTTTAAGGCCCATGCGGCTTGATTCTGTTCTCTAAATTCCTCTTCTTATTTAATACTATTGTTTGGCTGAATGTTATCACTTTGTCGATTTGTAACCATTGTAAATGAGGGTTGTTGCTTTTCGTCCTCAATGTGTCAAAATAAAGGTGTCTGTAATGCATAATTATAAATGATGTCATACTCACAATAATGAGAAAAAACTCTTCAAGTATCTACCAAAATAGCAGCAAAAAGTCTTTGGATATCCATCGACCAGCCCAGGTCAAACTGTCTTTTCGTCCTCTTAAAGTTGCAAGATAAAGCCTGGTGTTATTCCGCAGGCTTCCAGTATATCCGGAGGTCAAGGTCACACCAGCAGAGTGATGACCACAGCGTCATCCTGTCCTTGCCACAGCATCTCCACGTCGAACGCCATCTTCCCGTGTTTCCTGGCCCTCATCAGAATCCCCACCACCTTATCCGAGATCCGCACGTACGGTTCACTTCGCCCTGACAGCAACAACTGTCTTACAAAGCTACAAAGCCTTTATTTATTCTTTAAAATTCGGAGAGTGGAAATTACAAATTTTGTTGAAAGTGGAACCCAGATAGAAACCATTTGTCAGTACCAGACAATAAGGTGTTACTCTCCTGTTTGGAGATTCAAGGCTCTGAAGTTTAGCCCCTCCAATTTAGCTGAACAGGGCAACTTGGAACTTTTTGAAATATTAAATCCTTAACAAAAAATGGTGACGTGACAAAATAGTATGACCAAAAAAAAATCACAGTATATTTCAACTTTACGCATATCATAACTTTTCCATCATAGTTTTAATAACTCCTCTCTAAATCAACAAGTACAAAATGATTATTTCGCTTCATCCGTAGTTTGGGGTTAAAAAGGGGATGAGCAGAATGCAGATGTCATGTCGGTGCTTTCCGACCTGCATTTCTGGCTGTGGCACATTGTTGATCTCTGTGCCAGACTACAGAAAACAAACATCACACCTGAGGTGAGATCAAAACACAAGGAGTGTCAGAGCACGCATGTGCTTGATCAAACAAAACGATTTTCTCTGAGAAATGTTGAAACTGACACAAGTAATCGGACTCCACCATTCCATTCTTTATTCCATATTTAACAGATCTGACACACGTTCCTGTGACCCTGTCTCTAATATTATCTGGGTGTTTAAGGCCCATGCGGCTTGATTCTGTTCTCTAAATTCCTCTTCTTATTTAATACTATTGTTTGGCTGAATGTTATCACTTTGTCGATTTGTAACCATTGTAAATGAGGGTTGTTGCTTTTCGTCCTCAATGTGTCAAAATAAAGGTGTCTGTAATGCATAATTATAAATGATGTCATACTCACAATAATGAGAAAAAACTCTTCAAGTATCTACCAAAATAGCAGCAAAAAGTCTTTGGATATCCATCGACCAGCCCAGGTCAAACTGTCTTTTCGTCCTCTTAAAGTTGCAAGATAAAGCCTGGTGTTATTCCGCAGGCTTCCAGTATATCCGGAGGTCAAGGTCACACCAGCAGAGTGATGACCACGGAGTCATCCTGTCCTTGCCACAGCATCTCCCCGTCGAACGCCACCTTCTCGTGTTTCCTGGCCCTCATCAGAATCCCTACCACCTTATCTGAGATCCGAACGTACCTGTCGAACAGCTCCCCGAACGTGATGCGGGTCAATCCGTCCCTGTCCGGGTCGGCCATTGTCCGGATGACGTAGCACATGTCAGCGATTTCGCGGTGGATGTGCTGCTCGGCGCGTTTGGCCCTCTCGGCAGTTTTGGTGCCCTCCTTTGGACGCCCATAGCCCTCTTCACCTTTCTGGATGCGTAGGGACATGGAGTAATCGTGGTCAAAGTACTCGCTGAAAGGGTTTAGCTTCTGGTTGACTGTGTGTTCTGAGGCCCAGTTCTGCCAGCGACTCTTGAGATTTCCCACAGCACTGTATTTCTTGGACAAGACATTGATCTTGTTGGCGTCCTCTGCTTCCTTTTTATACCTGAGACATGTTTAGAAAATAAATCATGTTGTAGTGCAATACGATTTTAGTTAGTTTGAGCGTCTACTCACATTGAGACAGAAGGTCGTTTGATCTTCATGGCAGACTCGGATTCCCCCATCTTTTGCTCCTCTTCTTGTCGTCCACTCTCTGCGTCCACTCTCTCCCTCTCCGTCTCAGGATTGCTGCCGTCCTCTCTGTGTCCCTCCCATGCTCCTTCCCCTTGTCTTGTAGGTTCCTGCTGCCTCTCCACCTCCTTCCAGCTCTTTGTCAGGGAAGACACCATGTTGGAGCACTTCCTGCGACGTGTGGGCGAGCTCTTCTCCTTAAGCTTCCTGTCAATCTCCTCGCTGAAAGGCAGAGCTTCCCTGACGAGCATCTCGGTCAGGAGTCCAACGCCGGCGCTTTTCTCTTGGGCTTTGCTCGTCACAGTCTTCACCACCTGCTTTGTCTTGATACAAGACTCAACTGGTGGATCCTCACCTTCTGTCTGAGATGCACGCTGGGTCTCCTCATGGGAAGTCGATGTCTTTTGAGTCTCTCCAGAAAGACTAACCTGAGTTTGAGATGCTTCTCTTGGGTGTGCCTTCCCTGCAGACGGTGCAGCTTTGGAGCTCCGCGTCTTTGTGGGCTCCTCTGCTGATTCTCCTGTACTCGATGGAGCCCAGCCACTGGGTTCGTTGGCCTGCTTGGTCTCGTTCTCCTTCACCCACCGCTGCCAGCTGTGCGCCAGGCCGCACACCATGCTAATGGCGCGGAGCTTCTTTATGTTCTTGTTGGTGGAAGGTTTCCTCTGAGAGACTTGGCCAGACGTTTTGTCAGACATGATCACGTATCCAGGCACGAGCAGGCAATCTTCCAGAATAGATGTCTATGTGGCTGAATCTCCTACGATTAAATGCATGAATCTCCTTCAGTTTGCTCTCCCGGTTGCTTACCACCCTCACGCTCGCAGCAGTAGCACTAAACCAGGGTGAGCAAACCCTAACATGATGGAAAGTATGTGAGTCATCCCGGGCCGCCACACTGATCGTCTTTCCCTGACACTTGTCACCCCTGAGGAGTCGCGTTTCATCCCAGATTGCGGTGCTACATAAAGAGGTAAACAGGCCAGTGGAGCAGAGCGGTTAAAGGTAACCAGCACCAGGGTGAATGTACACGCAAGTACACGCAAAGTAAAGACGCAGTAAAGAGTTTTATATGTCGTTTCGTATTTTATTGATTCATGGTGTCACTTGACAGATATTCATCTCCCCACACTGCAGCCACAGCAACATGCAGCAGTTCATTTGAAATATCTACAACCATGTGACTAAGACTAATCCGATTTTAATTTTAAGTTAAAAGTTTTTTTTATTGATTGAAAATTCCTTACTTTCATTTTTCTCTTAGAATTCCATATAAAATTCTTTATTTGAGGAACCAGCATTGAGTGTCATACACCTTTGATGCTTGGTGTCCACTTTAGCTCTACTTTTGAAACTAAGATTAACATTTTAAACTTTAAAATAAGAGCATGAAGTCATGATCACAGATACAAGGAGACATTTAATCTGAGGCACGGGGGAACTTGTGATGGAGTTCGGGTTTAGTCTTGCAACGAACACAGCTGGTGATGAGATCGTGATTCGCTCAAAGAGCAGCGACCCATCACGACCCTCCACAGCTTGCAATTTGCATTCTGAGGCCGCTGTGAGTTTCTATTGATTGTAAAAGTGAGCATGCGCTCAGTTGAACGTTTGGAAAGTTTTATGCCTGCTGTTTGTGTGTGTGGGTGTGGTGCAAGTATAAATAGATGTGGCATATTCACACGCACAGCACTGAAGTTACAGCTGTTGGCTCTCTATCATGAGAGCGGAAGTGAGTGTAGTTCTCAGGCTGTGTCGAAGCTGGCGTCATAGTCCAGGCTGAGAGGGAGGTTAGTGCGCCCCTAAGAGGACAACCTGCTTCATTACTTTATTTTTTTTAAACAAATGAGGGGAGGAGAAGAGAATAACTAACTTTGCCAATTCCTTAAGAAACAGCAAAATGCCTGAATGATCATATTTGCTAGTCTACACACACACACACACACACACACACACACACACACACACACACACACACACACACACACACACACACACACACACACACTGATGTTGTAACAAGAAACAATTCCATTCCAGGATGACCATATTTGAAATACCTCAACATCACATTCGGTTAAAATAACAACATGTAATTCTAAAGATAGCACCCTGTCAATGGTATGTAGACACAGCACATCCTTGTTCCTTGTATGTCAAATACAACCCATGTTATGTTTGGGAGCTTTGTTTTGGATTAAGTAGGATGTCAAATGTCAAGGTTCTGCTTCCTGATTATTAATTAAATAGCAGATTCATCTTTTGTCCATAGTATCTGCCCGGATATCATCAGGGACTTCGTTGCAGTTTATAAGGGACGGAAATGAGAGTGGATGTGATGGCAGCAGCTAACCAGCAGAGGTCGCTCTGACTTAAATATTGGGAACACTTGAGTGCCAAATGATATTTCCAGGGTTTCAATATCTCATGCTTAACTCAGTGACCGCCTCTCCTGGACAGCAAAGTCATTAGTTTCTTGATTTTTTTTTTGAAAATCTTAAACTATAAAACACACTTCAGTTTATTCTTTGTAGAGTCAGCTTTTCTTCATAAATTCCTATCAGTAAACCCTGAGAAATAGCTGTGTGTTCACAGTAATGAGAAATCTTACTGAGGTCTTCCAAAAGCCTCATCTGATATCCAATATATGCAAATAATACAAGTAAAATATTTATCATTTCTGAACAGTAATATTTCATACGTAGGCTGCAGAATTAATATTGTGGGAAATTAATATTGGCGCCATTTTAAAAATTTAATTCTGCTACTAAAAGCTCTATTTCTGAGCTTGCTGGCTGCTAATCTAGATTCTATTTTTAATGGCCTCAGTTTCTCGGTTTGATTTTCATTCATGTCTCTAAAGGGATAAGCATAAGCTGCAGGTGGAAAGCTGATACTTTTCTAGGTGCTTGGTATTGACTGGACTGGGTGGTCCCACACACTCCAGGCCAAGGAGGTCCAGATCTGGAGTGAGTGCACCTGTGTTTCCTGGTGCTTATCGACATGAGCACTGTTGCTCCTGCTTGTTTACCCGTTCACGTCTCTGAATCTGCAACTACTTTTGAGATTGTTGTTTGTTTCTGTCTGATTATTTGTCCGAATCTTTGGTTTATCGCGATGTTGAGATTAACTGATTCATGATTCATTTTCATGTTTAAAGATCATAAGAAAAAACACCACTGGCGGGTTTGGAAATGGGGTCAACTGAGAACCTTTCTCTTCTCAAGCCGGCATTCCATATTTCCCTGGAAAGCTCTGGCAAGTTACAATCCTGTCCCTGTGTGCCTTGTGTCGGCCTGGCTGGTTGCCATAGCTACAAACTAGTTGTGGTGTAGGCACATCATTGGAAAAAAGCCTTTATATCCACCAAAGCAGTGCTAATTGATCTTTTGGAGAGATGGGCAAGATGTGCACATTAGTAGAGGTAGATCATGGTAGAAGTAGTAGAAGTAAACATTTGATTATGTTGTGAAAAGGACACAACATATCAAGCTTACTTAACATCAGATTCTGTGGTTTGCCAGATGTTGTTTTGAGGTCAAAGTCAACATTCTCCCAGTAGAGTTTGGCCCAAATGATGACTATGACTAGGAACATACCAAGATTCTGTTTCATCAATCACCAAAAATGTTGAAATAAGTACAATCCAACATGATGAAATGCTTAAAGGATTAGTATTTGCTTCTGTTGTGTTATAAATATCAATAATTGTGATGTGTGTGTGCCCTGTGATGGAGAAAGGATGCGTTCATTTAGCAGCAACACTCCAGCATGTGATTCTGATACAGTAGTCGCTCAAAATTCAGTTTAACATATAAAGCTCCATCTTCAAAAAACAAAATACAACACAGCTGCGACTAGAATCAAGAGGATGCTGTTGTCTGTAGGGTTTGATGGATTTACTGCTGTTTCCAACCTTATCAACAATAACATCTGAAACTGTCAAACAGGCTGCTCTTGATGAGTTATTTATTTCAGAAAAACAGGATAAGTGACATTTTTTAGACTGACCCAAACTCTGTCCTGGCTCAGGGAAGTAAACCATGGCAGCAGAAACACTGGGATCCATTACTGCTTCCTTCTGAATAGGCTGCATGTTATTGATTGTGTTTGGCTGTGCCACTTGGCCCTCATAAATAAAGGTGGAGGGACAGTAAATTGAGGCTGGGCTCTGGACGGGGGGTCAGTGAGGGCTCCTGCAGGGGGACCGACAGGCTGATGGAGAGCGATGACGGAGCCAGAAGAACTCATTAGAGCCGGCGAAGGAGCAGTGAAGTTCCCGGGTTTGGATTTATAAGCTTCATGACAAAAGTAGGAGGACGAGGAGGATGAAAGAAGGACAGGGAGGAATATGATAACACGGGGAATCAGGAGTATTTAGGGACAGATGGTTAGAGAGGATTTACACAGATTACTGCTTCAATGATGTCGATTAGAGACGGTTTTTGTATTTAATTGATAAATGATCTTGGCAATCTTAGCTGCTGATGCTTCCATGTATGAGGAACTGATATTAGTATCAGTTTTGATGGCTTCTGCTGGAGCCGACAGCCTTTCATTGCTACACAGCGGCTGTCAGTCTCACTACCACAAACCATCAAATCATGTTGTATTCTGGAGGATGAGGGAGACGCTGACCACAGCTCATATTTTCACTCTTCATCACTTATTTGTCTAAACCACAGGCGTTAGTACTCAAACCCAGCGTTCTGCACCATGGACTTATTATTAACTACGCAGTAATCTCAAGGTGTTTGTCTCCACTTGGACATAATGTTACGCCAATAGCAACCATTTCTTAATCAGAGAATCTAAGAAGCCAAGATAAAAGGAATTTCATGCATGTGTTGAGAGATAAATTGCAATCTTTGGCCCGTGGGGTATCTTGGATATTAGATTTGAATCGTAATGTTTCTTAAATCACTTTATTTCATGAGAAACGCAGATTTTTGTCTCCAAAGGTTCAGGTCAACATATTTTGAAATGTTCAGTCAATTTGGAAATCTCCAAAATACATGAACATGATATGAGTGTTTATTATTTCTTTATGTATTTGGGGGGAAAACAGTGATTCAGCGTATGATCTAAGCCCCGACGTTAACAACACAGACACTTTACAGTTGGTTGGGGACTTCTGAGTGCGACGTTGATTTGAGGGTCTTGATGTCAGTATTAAATGTGATGATTTCAGCTTGACTTGCATGTGGTGAGTTTATGGTCTCATTGGCTCCCTGGTGCCGTGTTAACATCATACTGGATGTTGTGTCAGCTTTTAAATATGTTTTTCCTAATCAGCGGTTGATTCGGTCCCAGTTTTACGGTTGAACCGGAGACATTTTGGTCATCGCCTCAAAACGATCCAGTGTTTAATTTGACTCTTTGAAATTTTGGCTTCGTCTGTTTCCGCGAAAGCCAAAAGTAAAAGTAAAAGGTGATATTTGTAACTATGGTATGGATTCATGCAGTTTGATGGCTTTCAGGCTACAACACGGAGGAAGTGACGAGGACTTTCCACTTCCCTTTGCTTTGTGTTCATGTGTAAGTTGTCTCGGTGGGGCGTCGTGGCCCCGAGCCTTCACGCTGCAGGTACTGTATTCTGTCGTATCTGATTTGGATACGGTCCAACGCTGTCCGTCTCCCGTCTGGGCCCCGGCTCCCTGTGGGAGGCCCATCGCCTCGCAACTTTCCGATCCCTCCTTCTGCCAACGGCAAAGGATACACTTTCAACAGAGCAAACCGGCCACGCAGAATTTACAGTGGTCATATTGCTGCTGCTGTGTGTGTGTGTGTGTGTGTGTGTCCTCACTGTCCATGTGATGGGATTAACATTTGCCAGAGACTAAACTTCCTGTAAGCAGTCCTCGGCTCTGTCCCCACACGCACAAAGAACAAGCATAATACCCACATAGGTGTGAAGATTGTCACTGTTGCTAACCGACCCTGATGCATCTCTTAATAGCGAGAGTGTGTGTGTAGACCCACTTCACACTCCACTACCTTTAGACTCTATAGAACACATTCCAGCGAAGGTGTCGGGTCAGTGCCAGCGCTGAAGGACACACAGAGGTTTACAGGCTGCAGTAATTTGTTTAACCTCTGATTAGGCCGAGGAATGTCAACTATGAAGAGACACTACAGGTCCCGACAGCATCGTTTGACACTTTGGCATCTGTCACTGCCATCAGCCAGCGAGCAAGAGAGCTCACCATCTCAGACAATAGCCGCTCCTTTGCCTGGGCAGAGAGGGAGGCTAATCTTTGCGCCATCTGGTTTGGTCCTGAGGCGGAGGAGGAAGAGAGCATGTTTCTTTATCTGTCTGATTTATCTCACGTCTTTCTGTGCCAATAGGCTTCCTTTGCATGACATATAGCTTTTGTATAAAAAGATTAGAGCTGATGGTGAAGATATCATCATGAAAGGAAGCTTTGTGGAGTTGAGTGGAGTCTGCATAGGGAGAGAGGCAAAGTGGGCCAAATCTCTAAAACCACGTCTATCGTCACATCGATTTGGAAGGAAAACTCCACCCTAAATACAGATTGAAATCATTAGAGCGGCACGTGACACTGACCACATGTTCCAGAAGGTTTTTTAACGAAGGTAAGGTAGTAACTTTGGTGTTTTACGCTCGGCTTCAGAACATCATTGTAGCTCTGGCAGAATGAAAACAGAACAAGAATAGCTTTCCCTGGTTTAAGCTGTTTCCCATGCACACATCAAATTATGCAATTTCAGTATGCTAATAAACATGTCACTGTATTGATTTACAAGGTCCAGATCCACTTTATCCCTCCTCCATATGTACTTTTCAGTAAATATTCTGCAGAAGTCTGTATTGTTATAAGCTGGAAGTTATGCAACACATCTACACATGGATCACTTGATGGAATCATTAATTTCATGCTTCATATCCAGCTCAAGATCTTTAGTTTTTTTCCCCCCCGTGTTAATGAGAAACAGAAACTGGCTGGTCAGGGGGATGTGGGATGTTGACGTCTCCATGACAAATACACTTGGATGTAACTGTTACTTATGGCTACATGTTGTATCCACACAGACAAAGAGGCAGCAGTGTTAATTTGTCCCTTTTTTATACACAAAAACAAACAGAACAGACCCCCATGTGAGAACAATCGAATGGGTAACATCAATAATCAAGACTACTTTGTTTGCAAAACAAGCTCACCGCAGTTATGATGGATCTCAGCACTGGAGTCTGAGAAATCCCATCGTGACTTCAATCGATCGAGTCGTACGCTCACATGCGCGCCAGCCGGGTTAGAACTAGCCGACGGCTGACAAATTGGGGTTAGAATGAGGTCTGACTGCTTCAGTGTCTGTCTGTTGTTAATGATCTTGTATTCAGGTCACAGCTTGGAGTATCGTGACCGTGTACATGTCTACAGTTGCGCCTATGTGGAAACAATTACATGTGGATCACCACCTTTAATATTGTGATTATAGAAAGGTCACGACATGTTCTTACATCTCCCATTACTTCTCGCTGAAACATGCAAACGTACATTCTCCATCCCTCCCAAGCGCACAGCTGTAACACAGTAACATCACAGATTACATACATCTGCGCTAAAGAAGTAAACTGATCACTCCGAATCTGAACCTTGGCATGTATTTGTCTCCTATTGGCCAATAAGCAAGCCAGACGGATTTCGGTTTCAGGATTTAATCCAATAATAATCTTGCATCTTGAACTGAAAATAATCACACTGCAAGTATAAGTGACCCCCGGAAAACTATTTTTGCTAAACGGACTACACACTCCACATATCAACATCTACATTTATAAAGGTCACCTTACAAATGAGCGTGCGTCATACGTGATGCAGATACAAACACATGTACTGTACAATACAAGACACTTACAGATCCGCTCACTTTGGATATGGTATACTGTGGGGATAAGGAATACTAAAAAAGAACACGCACAATATATAATACAGTTGACAGGTTTATGGTTTGCATTCGTCTCCTCTCGGTTCAGTTCTGTCCTGCAGTTAAGGAGTCAGTGCTGTTTTCCTGTTTAGAAAGGTGCAGATCTTTGCAGAAAGTCCTCCACAAATCCCAGGGAAAATGGAGATATCATGGTTTGACATTATGCTTGAATTGTGAGATAAGACACACACATACAAGTTCGCTTATGTAGTTCAAGTCTGTGACCGTGTGTGCAGAATTCAGTTCAGTCAAAACAGGTCCTGGCGTTCTCTCCCCCCGTTTCCATATCTGCTTCTCAGTGCGGTGAGCTGGGAAGGTTAGTATGTTAGGGCCGTAACATTTCAGCAAGATCGATCAGATGACCCCCGTGTCCGGCGAAATGAGATGAGACACGACGGAGGAGAAGGCAGGAAGCACCTGTCCAGCCTGCTTACGTCGCCTTCTGGAAGGTGAAAGAGCTGAGAGGTTCCAAAGTCTAGGAGAAGTCGAGCGGGCGGATCATCATGGTGGTGGCTCGTAGTGAGTAACTGGGGCCCTTGAAGTAATGCCACTTGATTCCGTTCAGCTTTCCCACGTGTTGCCCGTGGGTGAAGTACATGCCGTTGAGGTTGGACGGGCCACAGGCATCGAACCACCAACCTGTATGGCAGAGGGCAACCAAGAGACAGTATGTTATGTTCTTAATTCAGTCGTGATGAAGGTCTAGGTCTAAAGCGGGTCGTGGCAGGGTTTCAGGCACTATCCCGCTGCTATCTCAACGCTGTGTTGCTGTCACTGGGAACGCCGACGTGCCAATACCTGTCGCTGAGCCCTCCAGATCTCACCCTATTTAAAGCAAGCGTGCGTGTGCAGGGGTGCTAAGTGGGACATTAGAATAGAAAATAGCACGCATCAGTCACACACAGTCCCAGATGGCAGAGTCTCTCCTCCATGCAGACCTGAATGCCACTGTGACCAAATGAGATTTCATAATCACCCTCCAGCAGCCAGGACCTTCTCTGCCCTTGGTTTGGGAAATTTCAACATTGACGTCTTGATTGTCACACATTGTGTACACAAGTAGCCAACATCACAAATAATGTAACCCAGTTAGTTTACCATCTTTTACAGCTGGCAAATTAGATCCCGGTACTAGTTAATGATTAGTATCTAGTCAAGTGTGAAGGTGTGTATAATTTTTCATGAATGCTTAATAAATAAATCACCTGTTGAAGGGGTTTTCCACAATCTAATACCTCAAGGCAGCAGGGAGTACAAATAGAAAGTCCTAAAATAAATTTGCTTTGCTATGAATGTGGTTGCGGAATGTGTGAGCATTTTCCAGTAAAGACTCTTTGCTGTGTTTGTTGATGGTCTGGCGCAAAGTGTGTGTCATGCAAAGTACTGTATTACTTTATCGGCATGAAAGTTTGCACAATGCAGTGAATCTGTCTGTTCACTTAGTGCCAGTTTGAACTACAGGCCACACGCAGACACAGTGTCACACACATAAACATCAGTGTGCAGAGCAGAGATCCATTAGATTTATGATCAGTATCCTCTCACTCTGCAGGCCAGGGACTTTTACTGACTTGTAAAAACAGTGGGGGTGTCTGCTCTTGGAAAAGGGGAAAACAAGTCACTGTCATCTTGCCTCCCAGTGTGGCTGGATACACTGTATATAGAGAAAATGTGTGTCTGTATGCTGCCCTTACAAATATGTCAATCCTCCATATCCTCTCACACAGGATGCTGCAGGTCGTGCTCATAAACGTAGATGAGAAGTATTAACCTCTGACTTTTCCGAGACACTTGCGTCATTCGATCTCAACTCTCCTCTTATAAATAAAAGCATTAAATAAATCAAAAGGTGTGTGTGCTATAGTTAGACACAGGCACTGGCAGGGACCAGCGCGGCCTCTCAGAGCAGGGGTGTTGATTGGCGATTAGATGCCAGTTCCCTTTGACCCACTGCATTCGCGGTGACCTCAGAGGTAACGCTGATCTTAAATCTGCTCGGGTATTTAGAAACGCTTGATTAGTACCAGGTCAGGTCTCCTCGGTAACAGGGCTGCCATGCGGTGACAGCTAGGGTCACCGGTCTCCGCTTACACGGCGGGAGAAGCAGAGTCAGTTTAAATCTCCCTGACACTTTGAGCCTCGCCCAGGCACTTTTAGAATGCGCGTGTGTTTCCGACTGCAGCGCCGTGCGGCCGAGAGAGGACGCAGAGTACCGTCTGATGGATGGAGATAGGTCTGCGATCAGACATGTGAGCCCACTACAGGGACAGATCAGGCTCATAATGGCCAAAGTAATGACAAAGGCGGTGCACATTATAAGGTGGTCATGGAGCCAATCAGAGAAAAGAGGTTCTGGAATGGTGAATAGAGTGCATTTGTCGGTGTGTTGTGTCCTCATAAAACACTTGTGTTGTCTCCCCGGTGCCATTTGGAGGCATAACCAGGCTGCAATCTTTCATTTTAACTTCTCAAGTGTGACAGGACTTTCTCGTTTTGCAGTGAATGCGTGCTTAATCCTTCTTATGAGTCTGGCTGCACTTACCCCCAGTGAGCATGAGGGCGCACTTGCACATGCAGTTATCATTGTCCACGTCCTTGGTGCTGAAGTCTGCTCCGTGGATCACCAGGCTGCTCTGTCTGCCCGCGGTCCCACTGTGGCTCTTTAGGAACAACCTGAAAGATGAGAGGAGGAGGAGAAGGAGGGGAGGAGGGAGAGGGGAGAAGAGCACAGCGGTGTGAGCAGTGTAAGCAATAAAGACTGCAAGCAGACATAACATGTTGTAAGAAAACGTCTCCCGCGAGGTATTTCGTTTTGCTGTGATTGAGCACACGTGGAACACCTGGAACAACATGAGGGGAGTATATCTATATATATATACATATATAAAATAAAGACGGAACGAGAGGATACATATGAAAGATATATAGACGGGAAGAGAGAGAGCGAGAGAGAGAGAGAGAAAGAGCGAAGAGCAGAGGCAGAGCTAGGAATGTCCGGTAATCGTGTTTCCATCTGCACAGCCACTGTTCATTTATTTACACCGTGTGAAGCGCAGAGGATATGAAGATTAAGTCATCAAATACCGACCGGTAAGAGTTACTCAACTATACGTTCAGCTGTCTGTGAACCCTGTGTAACTCCATGTTCACCCACAGCTGAATAGGTTGGACACACTCCCAGACAGTAGCGCTTCAGTGTTTCTCTTTGTGTTTGTGTGCCCAAGAGTGCCGTCCAAGTCCAAGTACCCGGCTGGACCCAAACAAGTCGACTTGACGGCTCTTTTTTTATCCTAATCGGTAAATAGAATTGATATTTGGTCAGTAACTCAGTGCGGGAGTCAACTCATTTTTAATTGTTTCAATTGTGCGTTGTGAGGACCCTCAACAATCGCTCGGCAACCAAAGCTTCTGACATTGAGGACGATCACATGCTCGACATACCCGGCTGAAGGAATGTTATTATTGGCTCGTTCTCCCTGTTGAATCTCTTGACAAAACATGGTGCATCTATCAGACTGATAATAAGACGCTGGAATGGTTTTTTAAAGTCCCACACATGCTCGGTGCTTTAGTGAGCAAAATTAAATATGAGCTTTTTGTCCAAGGAGCGTCCCCCAGTGAAATCACTCTCAGGCCGAGTGGGAAGAGACACAGATCCATCATCAGAAGCAGCACCAGATCCTTTGGTAACGTCCCTGAAAACACTCGTTGGCTCGCCCTAACCTACTACAACAAACCCCTCGCATTTTTCTCTTCATGTTCTTTGCTTCTCTCACGCTGTTTCTGCTCCGCTGTCTCCCCAAAGAAGAGCTCGTGGAGTCGCCAAAGAACAATGTTGCAGCACCGTTGCCAGCGAGACCTCATTGTTGTTATGGAGCGCGGGTTCATTCTCAGCGAAAGTAATTTCCTGAGTTGCTCTCTTGTCAACAGGGGACCATGGGCGTGTCGCGACCCTCACGCCCTGTTTTTAAGTTTTCCGATGAGAAAGTAACAAAAAGCAAAAAAAAACAAAACCACAGAAAGACAGTCGATATTTTGAAGCGATGATGAGATGAAGCGTGTAGTTCGAGAAATAGGGGGGGTTGAGTCCCCAGGAAAGAAGGTCATTTAATGCGAACGACTCCTGTATTTGGACAGCTGTGTAAATGGCTGATTTGTACAGCGAGAGTCAAAAAGTGTGACTGCAGGTCACAGAGGGGAATTCACCAGCCAGTAAACCAATACCTGGAATCCTACAACGTCAAGGGTGAGTCATAAGTCTAATCAGGGGCACAAAATGACCGCTGGACATGAGTTTGGATAAGGGCCTGTGTGTATATTACAGCACATACATAGGAGAAGAAACGTACTGGTTTGAATAAGACGTCACCCGACTTTATTATCAGATATCTACACGGCAGCAGATGTCTCCGTCGATGTCTCGCAGCTCGCATTCCCAAGCGCTGCCTCACTTTACGGGCAGCGCCGTTTCTATCGGTCTAATTCCCGATTCCGAGGAATAAGCAGGGCAACGTCAGCGGCTGAGCTCTGCTACCGCTCTGATACAGACCAGGCTTTTATTGCGCTTTCACTCTCCTTTCTCTCTTCCAAAGCCTCTCCGTTGCCTGTTGCCAGAATGGCCAAGACGGGATTTTCAAGCTTGACACTTTGACAGGCCACTTTAAATAGTCCACTGAGCCTGTGTTTACTGTGTGCGCTGTGTGTTTACCAGGGCCCACAATCTCCCCCACCTCTCCCCTCAACTCAACGGACATCTGCAGTTTTTCTTGTCAGGATCCATTATGCTCTCAAGTGATAAGTGGGATAATCCAAAGACGGATCGAAAGATGAAGTCAAGGGGGAGAGATGCTTTTGGCCATTCTTCAGAGAGAGCGAGAGAGAGAACGAGAGAGAGAGAGACATGAGGTCTGGCAATACATGTAAATTAAATGTATTTAGGTACCAACATCTGCTCCGCCAGATCGGGGAACTTACCAGGCAGCGAACACCTGCTGATGGTTCCCTCTAAAATAACTCGGTAATGAGACGGGCCTCGGCTCATTAATAACCAAAATGCTGAGCTGTGAGGGCCACGGCTTGGACTTTCTCAACCACACCTCCAGGGAGGGAGCGGGGGGGTTTGGTGTCGCGCCATCTCATTCCTCTAATATTCACCGGGGATACTGGGATTGTTTGTAATCTCTCAACATGTTTAGAATCAAATCAAAGTGGGGACTTGCAGAAGTGGTGCACGTCATCATTAAAGCTTTGCTGCATGATTCAGTTATAATGAGCCAAGGCCCTGGGGTATTACAGCTGTATGCTGTGTACGTGGGAAATGGCTTTTATCAGGGTTAGGTAAGGATGACTGTGATGTGTTTATGTGCGATCATTTCCAAGTGAAACTAGATAACAGTGATTGACATTTTATCAAACTATCTCTTAAAAACATTCTTATCAGACGCATTAAATTAAAATCTGAGAAGCTTTCATTGTACTAGTAAGGAGCACAATGCATTCTGTGTTGTAGCATCACGCCTTCGTTCTTGATTCTCTGATTGGACAAAAGAAGGCTGAGAAACGCAAAATCAATTGGCAAAGCTGGTCAGGAACAAACTTAGCTAATGGTTTCTAATGGTTCAGTAACGTTACTCATCTGTTGTACAATGTTTGGCACATAAAGGGTTTTGGGAAGCACCGCCACAAGACATGCTTTCCCTCAAAAGTACCTTAAAGCGTTCCTTTAAAACCCGATGTCAAGAGGTTAAAATAAAACCTCAGTCTGAGTGTCCAGACATGAAGCACTGTGCGACTGCAGAATCTCAAAGTTTGTCACTAATGCTTCAAAAAATTGTAAGTCTAACTTGGGAGGGGGGGGGGGTCAAGAACCTTTCCCATCCCCCCAACAGATACTGAAAAATGTCCCCATACAGAGCAGAGATGTTGCTGGTCTACAGCTGAGCATGCTGGGATCGAAGAGGGAGAGCGAACAAGAGAGAGAGAGAGAGAGAGCAAACGAGAGAGAGAGAGAGGGGCCCCTTAGCTGCTAACATGTCTCCTGTTTGCACTCGTTCTTTTATCTGCCATGTCCCATTTCACAACACGAGGCGTTACTCTGAGCAGAGGATATAACTGCCACACTGTAACTCTAAGAGAGAATTCCCCCCAGAAAGGTGTGATGATGAAATGTGTGTCACGCTGTACAAAGTTCAATGGGTCCTCCCGGCGTAACACTCACAAATGAAATGTTGAAATATGTATTTGCAAGGCGTGAATCATTACTTTGAAAGCTTTAGATTGGACTCAACCTGCACTTGCTTTAAATGCCCCCTCTCGTATTTTGCCAGACCAAACGGATCCCTTTGCTCGTTTCCTTTCATCTCCGACATGAAGGCGAGAATCCAGTCAGCTGAAAGCCCAGCGCGTGCTGTTACACACCTGGCAGCCATTAGCCTCCTGAACTAAAGTCTGATTGGCTCATTGCAGAGGTTAATCACCCTGACCAATGGTTTGCTTCCTACCGCGGGGGGCCACAGAGTCGTCTGGCTGACTGGCTGCTCCTTTGCCACTGGGTGTCACATACGCAGCCTCATTGAGACACGTGTGCACTCTTATGGTACCATGGATGGATTATTGGATCCTTGTTGTGTCCTTTTTAAGAATCAGCTCAACTTGTCTCCAGCAAGAACAAAAAGCTGGCAGAGACGAGTCAGGAAGGGATTATCAACTTGTTCTCCGTCTGCTGCGGTTTATGGATGTGGATCAAAGCAAGAGTCAGATTTTTGAGATTTCAGTTGTGCATTTCGGACACTGTCAGAATTTTGTCTCATGCCGTCTTTGATCACAAGGCTGCTGAACTGTCAGCCTTCCTGCCTCATACTGAGATTAAGAGATGCTGGTTGTGGACTTTGACAGTTCTCTCATGTCTGTTGACCTTTGAGGTAATCTCAGAACAGAACCTAAAGCTTTTAGAGACGATGTTAAAGTGGGCTTTACTTTAGGTATCTCGGCATTTCAGTGTGAGTGTTGGAAAAGAGAGAGGTCACAGTGCTTTGGAATCCAAATCTCTGCCAATTTCTTACCTAAATCCCTCCATGCAAAACATCTAGAGGGGATTCCATCTGATTCCACGGGAAATGGACAGGGATTTCTGTCCATTTCCATATGGAGAACTGAATGGAAGAGGCTGGTCGTCCGAACAAGAGGGGATATTGAATAAAGATGTAACATCTTTTTTCAGAAACAAACATATATCGTTCCTTCTTTCCAGCTGTCTCTCTCTCAGTGTATATCTGAAGCATTCTTCTCAGCTTGTGCCCCTGCATAGATTCAACTGCTGTGCGTGTTTCTGTCTCATGCTATCGTGAAAAAGATGTTTCTCCTCAGTTTCCAGGGTGCTACATACTGTGTATTGGGCCTCCACATGCACATTCGTGTTTTAAGACGTATTAAACTGTTTAACACACTCCAGCTCAGACATCCACTTGACCCACATACCACTGCTCTGAAGTAGCTGCATTATACATTAAATTCTTATTGCTGTAAAAATGTTTACGTACGTCCACGGCCTGGCTTTATGTAGAGACGGTTAACGCAAACTTATGCATTACACAACATCTGCTGTCCTGCATATATCTCTTGCTCTCTATCTTTCTCAGGAGACTCATTGAACCTCTTCTATCCATTGTACTCAAACAACACTGGTGTACTTTCAACAACCATACACAATACTCATCATCAGTATTTAGTAATTAGACTAAATGCACCTATACTTTCCTCTCCCTGTTTGACCTAGCTCACTATTAAAACTCCATTTGATACATTTAATGGGGGAAAAGTTCCTGTCTGCACAATCATGCAGATTTAGTGGACCTTTAGTGGTCCAGTTAGCGTAATAACCCGCAGGAGGCGAGCCAAGGTGACATTAGGACGTCACTGATGATTTGAAATAATTAGAACTTCGACTAAAAGCCATTGGGCTGTTTTTATTTCACCTTGGGGGACATTACAATCAAACAGATGGATAATTAGGGTTCGCCATAATTCAATAATTCTTAGCTGCACTGTAGGAGTAAAACCTAATGTGATGAGTGTAATGTGCCGTTTGCCTCCTTCTCCTCTGTCGTTCCCTCTCCACCCCCTCAATTTCTCTGATTAAGCCCTTCAATCTCTTTTACGTCTCTTTGCTATTTCTGCTCTCCGTGTCACACAGGTCTTCTTTGATTTCCCCCCCTGTTCCTCTCCGTATTGATATCTGGTACAAAGCGTACGTTTGGCATCAAAGCGGCGCTGATAAATGACTGTGATTACCGAGTGTGTAGATCTGATGGCTATCACTACAACAATATTTGCAGGTCGGCAAATTACATATTTTCTTTTATTATTTTCTTTTCTGTAACCCTCGCTTGTATCAAAGCCAACCGCTCGGCCGCAATGACATGCCACTACTTGCTTTGTAAAGATAGTAACCTCTGCAATTACAATGTACCCCCGGTTACAATGACGAAGAAGAAGAAGAAGGAAAAAAGCTCATTTCACAATATTATGCGGTTGTGGTCAAGTGGGAACTTTTTAGGTCTGGTTGACCCACATTTACTGCTCAAAGTGTTTGTATATTGTACAACATTATAACAACACTGCTGATGTTAGCTTACATTGTGCAGATGTTGCTGTTGTACATTTGCCACTTTAGCTCTGCTGCTGCACTAATGATCCACTTATGAGAGTCACTAGTGTACAACTGCCGCAGTACCTGTGAATGTGGTATAATGTGCATGTTATTGCTTACTTAAATAACGTTTGTTTGATGATAATATCGCATAAATGCATAAATAAAGACGTTCTGCCAGTATTGATATTGCTTTTTTTATATCACATTTTTTTTCCCTCCCAAAATGTCACTTAAACATTGAGGCGCCACAAACCCTTGAAGTTAAAAATTGTTTTGGATTGTGCAGACTCGACTGTGCTAACAAGCTGTAATGACTTGTCACCTTATCAGTTATGATTTATGGCAGCAAACTATCAGAGAAGAGGAGTGCATAACTCTGAGTGGCCTTTCAACCCGGGCAAGAAAGAGACGACTGGGACTGCTACTTTTACTGATCTTCTCTGAGAAAACATGTTGATTTTTCATAATGATTGTAAATTTTGGAAGAAGTGCGGATGCTCACACGGACTTTCCGGGGACTTAAAGCAAACACTGGGCTGTCGTTACTTGTAAAATATATATCGGTAGTTACAATAAAGCCATCCATCCTTCAGTGTTGTATTTACCTCCTCAGCTACTAGACACTGATGTCACACAGCCGGAAACACCTAAACTCCCACTGTTTATAGCCTCGCAGTGTTTCCATTGTCACAGCTTCAATGGTAACAATGAAATTAAATACTACCTAAAGGATTTCATTTTGTTTTAATTTCGTATTTACTTAACTTTGTTTGGTTTGACTTCATTTATTTCTTACAGATTATGTACTGATGTAACGCTAGAAGGTGAACCTACAAAATTGAAGTTGGGAGTGAAACAAGAGAAGAAGCAGGCGTTTTCTTTGGAAATCTTTACTTTGGAGAGCACGGTAATAAATGTGACATTTATACCGGGTACGCAATTTAATTTATGATGGATTAGAACCCTATATTCCAGAGAATTGCATTCCCCCCTCTCTCTCTTGCGCGCGCTCGCTCGCGCGCGCCAAGCAGAGTAATTTCCGTCTCGGAGCATGTTTAGATGAAACCGTGCGGCTGGCAGCGAGGCAGATGTTTCCTGGCTGGTGACGCTCAATATTGTTCATGATAAATGCTGAGGCGCGTGGTAAGTTGGACGTGGACACTATTAAAACGATCCTGACCAGTCTCCAACTGGTACTTGTCAGTCTGTTCGAGTGTGAGTGTGTGTGTGTGGGTGTGTTTGGTCAGTTAAGTGTTAGCATGACTCAAGAGTTCCAGTAAACCAGCACGGATGATAAAAATTATCCCAAGAGAAACCAAAATACTATCACTTATTACTAAATCGCTTAGAATGCCACATCACTTAGTGCTATCGCTATGTTCCCCACGCAATAAACCCAATCTGGAGAGCTTGTCGCAGACATTTAAAGAAGCAGGGAGGTGCCAAAGCAGAGGGAACAGAGAGAACACGGGCAGCTTGGGTTTGTTTGGGATCAGGCCATGTGGTTTGTCTTGGCTGCCGTTTCAGAGGAGCAGCGTGCGATTATCATACCGCAACTACTTTCAAGAACAAATCTATTTATAGAGATCCGCGTGATAATTAGACTTTGGAGCAAGAGCGAGCCTGCACCAGAAACCTGCTGGAGTGGACGGGACAAATGCAACCACTGCTTTACTAATTCAAAAGAGCTGTAAATGATATAAATTGAAAGAGATTCAGATGATTAATCCAGATCCGTTTACCAAAGTCAGTTTAAGCTGATTTCTATGTGATTGCATGGGTTGCATATGACAAATAATGGCCCTGTGTACTTGCTAATCCATGTGCTAAACTGAGGCCAGGGTCAAAAATATATATAGTAAAGGTAACCGAGGCGATAGAGTTACACTGGGTCCTCACATTGTGGTCACGCAAAAAACCTCAACTGTGTGTGAAATTCAAAACAAAAAAACATCAGCATGTCTTCCACCCGAATGAAATCCATGACTGCAGCTCCTCTGAGGAAACCGCAGAGCTCACACCAGGTACGGGCCGAGATGGAAACCTTGTAAAGTGAAACCCTGTCACCGCGAAGACAGTCGCGTAAATTAGATCCGACAACCAGCCCGACGGCCCCCCGCTACAGGGAAACACTTGACACCGGTATTCTTCTGTGGAGCTTGGGTGCAAAGAGTCAGGAGAGGTCGGAGGTAAAGGCTTTTAAGCCATGAAATCCCTTTCCCATATTTCACCATTCAAAGTTGAAGAGAAGGCATTTCAAAACTAAACGGAGCTCTTATCAGAAGAGAGGTAATCCACTGAAAATTGCAAAATTGAGCCTGTCGGACCTTTTTTTCCCTCTCCAAAGCCAGCAATTGCTCGGAACGCCAGTGCTTCCAGTAGTTTTTCACATCTGACGGCTCCAGGCATCTGCCACAGTTTGAAGCCTGTTATCATCAAGCTCCTTCCAAAGGAATAAAGAGAGCCGCTTACAGGGGGCAAAGCATCAGTCGACGGTAACAAAGACTGGCTCGGGGGGGAATTCGCAATGAGACGAATATTGGAACCGATATACATGACGGGAATGATTTGATTGAAGCGTCTGGAAAAGCTCAAAGTCTCTGACCGTGCTGAAATCTGAGGGCTTTTCATATTTGTAAGTATTTAACCTTGTCATCGTTGAAGTACTTGTGATTTTGTACTGTTTTCCTTTTGAAGGACAACACACTTGAGTTTGATGCTGCCGACTACTTCGATTGATTAAACGATCATTGATCCATTACCAATGAGGCTCCACAAAGTAACTTTTGGTGAAATTTGCTAAAATCCTCAGAGTGACCGCTAGGGGCATCAATACCTCAACTTTCATTCACGTCTCATTGATTCTGGCTATTTTGAAATATGTCAAGCACAGACTGCAGCCTAAACAGGAACAAATACAACAAAAGAGAGAGGAAAGACGATCCTTGTTGAAATCTTTCCAATACACTGTCGAAATAAAGTAGAGAAAGACATTGTGGTTGTATCAGTAAACATCAGCATTCACAAGAAGGAGCTGTAATGTGCATGTGGAGGCAATCAGTCAGTGAAAGAACTGTTTCTAGGGCCAACTGTTGTATTGTGTCTCAGTCCTGTTCTGAGGACGTTGTTGCACTTTGTTTACATGTGTGTGAAGTTGCAGTAGTCGTACCTGTAGTTGTATTTCTCACTGCCGATGTGGAAGCGGTCGTAGAGAGAGAAGGCCTGGTGTCCGTCCCAGTCGGTCAGCTCCACGCGGAGTGCGTACTGCCTCTGGCTGGTCAGCAGGTAAACGTACTCGTTCCCCAACCAGTGCTCCGCAGAAACGCTGCCAAAGCCCTGTGACGGAGAAACACAAGGCCGGAGGATTAATCTGCGCTGAAATACCACTAAAAATCCCTTCTGTAAATCACAGGCTCTGAGATAATTCATCACCATCTCTCTCTCGTTCTCTCTCTCTTTTCCCAGAGAGATAAAAATCTCGCAACACTTGAGGATTCTGGACTGGAACGTGGAATTTTCCAATTTGTTTATTCGTGAAAAACGCCAATCATAAATGAGACGAGAGAGAACAAAGCCTGTTGATGAATAATTCGGTTAAGATTATCCATCACAAGAAATGTTTCTCTGCTGCATAAACACTTTCTATTTGTCACTTCTCCAAACTGCAGTGAAGAAGCCAAATGGCTCAGAGTGAGTTCATGCAGATTTTAAAAAGTAGAGGATCGTGTCGGATTACGTCTGAATCACTTTGTCTGTTTATAAAAATGTGTAAATTGCGCTCTTCTCATTCTCGTCATTCTCGTCGTTATTTTTACGACATGAAAGCAAAATTCCAAAAATACATCCTGCGTTGAGCTAAAATCAGCTCAAATGCTTCTGACAGCAGCGACTGTGACTGACACTGCGGCTCTGACCGGACAGTGTGGAACGCTCGAGTTGGGAAAGTGGGGGGCGGAGTGAGTGATCTAGCAAAGCAAAGTCGGGGAGAAGACTGTGTGTGTGTATGTGTGGTGATTCGTAACGGGAAGGAGGGAAAGTAAATATGAGGCATTCCTCTGGCCTTAGGCATGTCCTGCTGTGTGGGTGGAAGGGAGCATGACTGGGGTCCATTAGGCTCTTTCTCTTTCTCTCTGTCTCTTGTTTGCTCCCCGCAATTGTTCCCAGTCCTGATGAGACGTTCTCTACTGACTGTTTTGTCTCTGTTCATCGTCTCCTGCTGCGACTCATGGCTCACCTCAAGAGCCCCCGAGCAAGGCATGCAGTCCATCCTCGCCATAGGCTTTCCTTAGTGCAATTCCGGCGGAATCTCTTCGCTCGGAGAGGATGAGGAGATTGTTAGTTATATTGTTGGACTGATCGCTCGGTTCGCACGTCAGCATTCTCCTTCTAAAATGATTGAATGAATTAAACTTTCCTTAACGACGAGCATTTATATTCTTTTGCAAATCACCAGTGAGACTCCAAAACTCTGCGCGCGTTCATTTAACACGCAGATGAAAGAAATGTGTGGGTTGCCAACATCCTTTATAAGGTCTCTCGTGATGCAAAATCATCTCTGGTTATGTAATTACAAACACTGGACGTTCTTAAGATCATATTTTAATATGTGGAAAAGGTCCCTGCAGCCAAACGTTTCTCCATCCTCCCACAAAGATGAAGCAACTGCATCGGCTTTGAATTAAAGATTTAAGAGTCTATTAAGTCTGTGAGCTCAAGCCTATAGGGACTGAGAGTATGGCGATGAATAATAAAGCAAAATAATATCGACCACCTCCAGTGTGTGTGTCTCTGCTGAAACGAGATGCCGAGCGGTCAAACCAAACCAAAGCCCCGACTTGAAACGGCCTCGGAATTACAACATAATTAATTCTAACGACATGTTTTATTGGAAGGAAAATAGTGCGGAAAAGTGACCCGTCCACAATTTGCGGTCGCACTTTTTTCTGCGTTCACTCGGGAGTTCTCCGGCTTAATGTCCCGTGAAGTCTTTGAAATCCTCCCCCCCACATGTAAACGCTGCATCAAAAGCGGAGGAGAGAGGGGGAACAACTGAAGCGGCAACACAAAGGGAGATTACAGTTGATAGGAGAGGTTGTGCATGTTCGTATTGAGCTACAGTTACACACAGGTGACCTATACCGCACAAACAAATCCAAATTTACCGTCTAAACACGACTAAGCTTGAAAGCATAACACCCCTCCAATGCAAACATGCATAGATTTCTCCTTGATGACAAACAGATGATGTTCTCCGTTCTGGCAAAGTGCGAGAGACTAAACAAATAAGTTGTTTTCGGATTTTGGTAATCATTTCCTGTGAAAGGAGAGGAAGAAGAACAGCTTGTCACCGCGGCCTCAGCCATAGATTCAGACACCCTGGATAAAATCGCGAATACGAAGCGACGGGGGAGCGATCGCTGCACAGGGAAGGATGACATCTGGTCGAAGCGTTCCAAATGCTCTTGGATCAGCAAATCCTGCTTTCTGCATGTTAGACCAAGGCCAGAAACACACACACTATTTGTCACAATCCCGCTGCGGAAGTACATTTTTGTAACAGGATGTTTTTCTCATTGCAGAGATTTCGTAATTTACATTCAATGGATTAGAGTAGTGGATTCCCTCCATCTTCTCTCGCAGGCTTGTGTTTAAATAATCACGATCATGTTGTGTTTAATAGTTATAAATGAGCGTCCGCGTGCTGGCTGAGTGTGTGTTTGTGTGTGTGAGTTGGCACGTGAGTGTGTTTTACCGTCTTGTATTCTTTCCATGTCCTCTGAAAGTCGACGCTTCCGTCCTCCCTGCGCTGGATGATTGTCCAACCGCCGCCGGCTGTTTCCATGTTGCAATACACCTTCAGTTGAATACAATAATGCAGAAAGAGAGAGGGAGAAAGAGAGAAAGAGGGAGAGGAGAGAGACGGCTGAATCAAAGTGATGGATTTAGAAGAGAGTAACCTAACAACCTCAACATTCAGCGCGACTCTCAGCGGCATTAGCAAACAATGAAGGGTCATTTGGACACTCGCTCAGTTTCAGAACACTCCTTTTCCCAGCCTGCATGATGAATCATCTCTGGGAATGTGACACATCTGAGTCCTCCTCAAACTTAATCAGCATCTCCTTATCCCTCGCCAACTCCCCGGAGATGCTCCTCATCAGATGCTCTGGTTTCTGCAGATCAAAGTGGACGTTCCTGGCTGGAAACATACCAGCGGGACACCTGGGTGTAATGTGGCCCTTAACCTTGGACCTCAGTGTGTGTAAGCTGATAACATGAGCCAGGCCAGCTCTATCTGAGGCGTCGCTCTGTGTTTTGAGGAGGAGACCCCGGGGGTGTGGAGCGGAGGAGGTCTCTCACCTCGGGCCTGCCCACGCAGCTGAACACACACGCACACAGCCTGGGTATAATTAGGGAAGTGCCCCTGACAGAATCATTTTCTCTCCTCCAGACAGAAATGGGACTACTCCATCATTCCCAGTATACCCGCACAAAAACGTTCAGCAGCAGAAAACAAACCTGCTGGACTAACACACACTTACACACACAGATGCACCATTGTCACTCTCCAGATCGGCTCAGTGAGCACCTGTTCCCCCCTCTCCCCTCCTAAACCTTTGCACTCACAATTCTGCCAAGTGTATTTTCAGCCTTTAAACATTCAGCTTTGGATGATGCCCAGTGGTGTTTCATCCAGTTTAGCTAAGTTGAACAGAGTTGAGCTCTAAATATAAAAGTATAAAACAGCTGCCTAAGAACTGATGAGCATGCAGATATTTTTGCGTGGAGGCGTTGTACCTTCTTGGTCTCCTGAGGGCTGATCTGGATGTTGTAGACGCCGTTCTTGTGGAAGCCAGCCTGGAAGAGGTCGGCACAGTCACGGAACTTCTTCTCTTCGTCCACTCGCTTTGTGCTGTTTGGCACCGCTGTGGGTCAAGAAATGTGAACATTCTTTCAGACTTTAAAAGATTTTAAGTAAAAGACACAGCAAAGGCGAACTGTTCCTTTTCCTTTTGTTTCCATAACGACTCTGGAAATGTCCATTAAATGGTCTGTTGTTGCCGTTTGCTGACATCAATCCAGCGTTCCATTGTATCACAGAAAAGTAAGACTTTATTTGACATTTATTCAATCTTTGCCAGTTCCATCGAGCAGTTTCGATTTAAAACGTCAAAATCTGCCTGAATGTTTTTATTTGTTGCAGCCAGATTAGTCTCGGCAATCAGTCAGTCGCAAACAGAAGATAAAGCTGATTGAGTGCTGAATACTTTCTACATTACAGCCAATAGAGGCTTATCTATCAGCGCTGTAAAAAAAAAGACTGTCGACATCAAATTTCCTCAGATCTTAAACGTCTCTGAGAAGAACGTTTACAAGGAAACGGCGGCAGAAGCTGATCGGTTGGGTCTCGCTGTGGGTATCTGGTAACCGCCAGATAACATCTGAGGGCGACTAACCCTCGTATTCGCCAGAGAAAAAGCAGTTGGTTCAGTCCGGATGATCTCTCCCTCAGAGAGAAGGCCTCAGACTTTGACGGGACCCTTGCAAAGAGGCAGCTGCATCCATTTCCATCTGTAGATAATTAGGGCGGCACTATTTTGAAACCAAGCAAGGGGCTAAGGACAAAACACTACAAGCTATAAATTTCAAGTTCCTGTTATAACAAGTGGTTTATATTTACCTTCCATGCCCTTATTATATCGTTGGAAATTCCTTTTTTTCTTTCCCTGGTCCCCTTTCCCCTCCCTCGTGAGGCATTCATCTCAATTTTCACACCACTGTTTTTATTGTTGGAATCATCCAGGCAAAGGGAAGATGTCAGTGAGAAGCGAAATGCTTTGGTGATCCTTTCCCTTTTGATCCCCCCCAATCCCTCTCCACCCCTCGACCTGATCCTGAGTGCGGAACTTTCCGGTGGAAGCGGGGCGGGTTATTTGGCTGCGCTATCTTTGACCGTTTTGACAAAGTATAGGGTGTCAGCGACAAGAATCTCCTGCTGTGACAGGTTGACAGAGTGGGACCTCACGCTGTAGACTCTAATACAACAAAGCCGGCGGTGTCAGGCGGTAATTTACCCCAAGCAGGCAGACAGTGGGGCGCATTTTAGAGGCCGGGGGAGATCAACGTCAGAGGGGAATTCTATGGTATTCAAGCTGTTAGAACGCGGACAATTACTTCACAATCACCGCTGAGATCTTACTGGGTGGAAGAAGAGCGTCTGCTGAGGGACTGGACGCTCCGCTGTAGGAGCGGCTCCGTCGAACAGCTTGCTGCCCAGCTCTACAAATATTATTTATGTCCCCGTATTTACAGAAAAATATTTTGTGGTTCAGAGGGGACTCGTATTCCGCGGGGGGTTCATGTGAAAAGACCAGCGAGGCTAGGGTGTTTGCATAAATCAGTACTCTTGCCAAATGAGCCCAAATTCTAGAACTAAGGCGGGTGAAAAATGCGCCTAATGGGCTGCCATAGACATCACTGCTCCCATGTGAACGTTTTCAGTTTCAGGGAAATACCACGGAAATATAGCGATTCTATACAGGGCCTTGCTGTGGTTTGGATATAAAGCACGATGAAACGGTATAAATTCATTCCCATAGTGTGTGTGGCGATAATGTATAGTTCTTATGTGGGGAGGATTGTGGGAATTATGTTGTGAACACTTCCAGCTGATGTGTTGACGTGTTTAAGGTTCAAGTATATATTTTCTCAATTAAGTAGACCCTTATTCTTCACTTGGCATTCTTTACCACAAAATAAGATGTAAAATGGGGGTCAACCTGGGTCCAATCGGTTCCTTGGAACCATGACTCAAATCGGGACCCGAGTCAGGCTGAGTCCAGATTATGTTCAGTCCAATCACGTCTGGTTGGAGTCCTGTCATCATTTTTCGTAATTGTGAGAAAAATAAAGTATGAGGTAAAAAAAACTTTTTTGTTTGGGTCTAACAACCTATTTTGGAACATATGCAAGCTCTTGCGTCTCTATTGGATCAGCTCTCTTCTCTTATATTGGATCAGATCCGAAACTTTGGACCCGTGAAGACTTCTCACGTTGCCACATTTTATAGTGTTTTAACAAGCACCCGTGCAGCGCTACATTTAATGTCATAATGAAAGAGTCTTGTTCTCTCTGTCAAAACCGAAATGAGACGTGCCATTACCAGGTTTATAAAAAAGGTCATTGAGGCTGTTGGCAGCAATTGTACCGTATACAAACATATTTTACTGTGTCGCAGCAATAACAGGTGTCAGTGAGGCATAAAAATAATTACGCAACACCTAAAAATTTGAGCGTGCCTGGATCACAAAGTGAAGTTTAATGAAGGCGTTTACCATGCTGTCATGTCAGAGCATTACACACCGCAAATGTCAGTTTGAGGCTTTGCACAGACCCGTAAAAGAAATAATCCCATTCTGTTGGACTCTGGGTAAGTGGCAGTAAAATTGATGGATGTCATTCGTTTAGTGGGATAATAGAGCGCTATAAAATAAAGTCATATTTAGTAGCCAGAAAATCGTAAGAGTGTTGCTGAGGTCAGTTACTGTTAATGACACTGTGTGGCTCATTGCACCCTAATATGGTTTAGGTAATGAATACAACCTAAACCAGAACACTGCTGCGTCTGGCCACATCGAACAAATCTGCCACGTAAGTTTTTAATGTGGAAAGAAAAACACGGGCCAAAAAAGAGAAAGTCCATGGTGATGTTATATCCGCCGTCTTCTCTTCTCAGAGCAAAATCAGTGACGATTTGAGTCTGAGCTTGAAAGGAAATGCTCAGGCTCAGCTTTCAAAACAAAGTCTAAGGCGAGCAGACGCCACTCGATGGCATGAAACGCTAACCCGTCCCTCAAATGAAACCGCTAATCCATCTCTCAAACAAACAAAAGCCCTCCCCTGAACGCAGAAAACAAAATACGAATGTCTCTGGCAACGTTGGGGGCAGTGTGTCACATGATCAGTGAGATCTACCTACTCCTTCACCTCCCTTGGACAGGCCGTCCCCCAGGAGCCATTACAGTTTGACTTATTTGGGCCGGGGTGAAACAAGGGTGAGACCTCTGACCTGCGCGCCCGTCTCTACCCTCCACGCCGCCGCCGAGAAGGATGGGACCAACCACAGAGCAGCAGTGGCCGTGTTCCATTTCGATCGCCTTACATTAAGGCTGCCACCAGTCACAGGCTGCCATAAACACCTCAAGTCTCTCTGACAAATTCCTACCAATCTTAAGATTTATTACCAAGCCAATTCATTTTGTTATTTAACATAATGGAAAAATTATATTATAAATTAGTGTCTGTGTCAGAATCAGTCAAATTACAGCATCCAAAATAGACACTTGAATCGAGAAAATTCCTCTCTATCGCGTCTCACACACTCCCTCTCGAAAGCCAAGCAAAACAGCAAAGGCTTTTTTTCTTGTTGTAGATTTTAATAACAAATGTCAGCAAAGGCCTCAAAAGTATTATTTACTGTGAATTGCATCCAACACAGGAGATTATAAATCCAATAGAAAGGGAGAACCTAAACTATGTTATCAGTTACACGCATGAAGCTCAACAAGAGGAACGTAGTGATGATACATGAGCAACTCGGTCCAAAATGGTCTCCAAAGAACTCTGGTAATTAAATGCAACATACACAATTGCAGACTAAACAGATGGCGTACAAGGAGACCTGTGACCTTTATTGCACGCAACATTAGAATTACAAAAAGCACCAGCACGATAAATACAAAGCGTGTGTTAATCATAAGCGGACTCCCGTATCCGTTTATGTCCTCGTTGTTTCCTGTCTGATGGGGGAAACTCAGGAAGCCACGAAAGCTCCCGAGGCGTCTTTGCAGGAAATCCACAAAGGGAAATGAGGGTTGCCAGTGATCCTCCAACACCATGTGTGCAACCACTGCCTCCATGTGAAATCTCCTGTGTCCGATGGGATTTAAGGGCAATGTTGGGATCAAGTGGGCTTGGTGTTTAAACGGCTGAGAATGGGGTAATGAGTTCATTGCGTTTGACCAGACTAGATGGTTCGGGTCAAAACTAGGGCCAAAAGGGAAATCCCTGCACTCGTATTAGCGCAATAGGGGAGACAGAGAGGGATAAAACAAGTCTATTACTCAAAAATTGGTGGTTGTTTGACAGTTAAGCGGAGCCTGGTGCCTGGAGACTTTACGGGGTCGAAGCCTGATAAGCAATTCTTGCAAATAGAGCACCATGCTGGTTTAAGAGGAACGCTTCACTGGGTTACAATAAGAACAGTGTTTGTTTCTCCGTGTCATCCTCCAATGAGGCTGAATTTAATCGCCGCAACATCTTTGTCTCTTAGCATGTGGTCAGTTTTATAGCAATGGTGTCATCATCATTTCGTACGGATCACAAAACAAGAGAGGCTGCAGCAACACGTCTTGGCAGGAGATCTGAGTATTCCGGGAAATGTTTTTGGGGAATCCACAAATTTCTCTTCACGTGGTCTGGCGAGGTTCAGTTTGTATTTCGCTTTGGTTTGTGGCATTGCCGGTGGGAGTGCACCTTTGGATCACCCTTTAACTAAACAATGATGACTGACAAGTGTTGAAACATCATCATCATCAACCTTCACCTGGTTGAGCCAGCTCAGAACTTGGGTTTGCTGTTTTCAAAAGACAGAACACTGTGACCTTTATGGATGTCTTATCACATTTCAGTTAAACTATCCAAGGAATATTCACAGGTCTCTGTTTAAGCTGTTGGCCTCACGTCTTTACAGATGTTTTTCAAAATTGCGTAATGAAAGCAGAACATGCAAAAATCAAGGCTGGCTTCAAAGATTTGGCTAAAACTTTGCTGCGGCTTTGTTGTACATTATTCCTTCATTCCACCGTTTCAGCCTTCAGCAGAATGTTCCTCAGACTGTTTCAAACATACCTCCATCTTTGGAGCAGAGGTTGAGCAGGTTGTGGACAGTATCCATCATCTCCTGCTGCTGCCTCTGCAGAGCCGTGCTGTTCCCCGTGGTTCGGCTCAGCTGGGCTTCCAGCTCTCTGATAACGCCGCTCTGCCGCCCCACCAGCGTCTGAAGACTCCCTTTCTCCTGCTTCAGTGTCTCCAGCTCGTCCCGGTGTCTAACCTCCATCTCCAACATCTTCTGCTCCATGAGACTGAAAGAGAGTGACATTTTTAGTATTCCTATCCATGATGAATAGATGAAATGTGATGAAACAAGAATCCCCTGTGCAAGTAATTATATTCCACCCCAGTGACATTCCTTCTTAATTTTCCCATCGATTTATCGTGGTGAGTGGTATGAGAACACATACAGGAGAGAAAGCAGGAAAGAAAAATGAATAATTAGGTGTGTAGGATTGGTTGCCATGTGTTCGGCACACAAAATAAACATATATTTCATCCCGTGCTTTGCAGACTCATCTGAGCTCAATGAGTAAGCCCTTGTAGTATCCACTGTACAATTTAATGCCTGAAACGCGATACAAGCTGACACCAAATCCATTAACTAATCATATCTTTCCCCCCTATCGTAGATTCGGTAAAGGGAAAAAGAAAAGACAACACAGAGAAGATGGAATAATTTCATAATTGCTCGAGCTTAAGAAAATTGCCCCTAGCAATCTACCTCCATAAGCCTGTGGAATAATGTAAAAGTCAGAATCACCAGAGACTACTTTCTCAAAATGGTGTTCTTTTTTTTCTCAAAGTGATTGCAAAGAGTCCCCTCGGATGTATTGGCCTGAAATGAGCAATGTGGACCGAGCCCTTTTTAAACACATCATCTGAGACAATCCTACTGGACCGATTGCTCCAAAGAAGTAGATTAGGAGACATGAAAACAAATCCCAAACCCACTTTTGTTGTGCAACCAAAGCGCAGCAGTCATGCATCTACCACTGATTTACATGGAGTACGAGCTTCCTATTATGCTTTTGTGTATACAAGTGGATGGTTTTCTGGAAAATGGACAAACTGTGGTAATCAATGAGCAATAGTAGCTTTCTGGCGGTTTTGTTAACTCAATCCAAAATGCAAAGTAGTAGCCGGGAACACTTTTTTGCATAGAGTAGCTCTTGGAATCATTGTTTCCTACATTCTCTCAGTCTTTGCTTTGTCCGGTTTGCTGCAGTGTGAATAGTAGTAGCGTTTTGTTGCTGATCGTCTGTTTACCTGTTTTTGTCATGGAGCTTGCTGATCTCGTTGGTCTGGACCATCAGCTGCTTCTCCAACTTGTTAGTGGAGAGAGAGTTTTCCAGCAGCTGGATCTCGAGCCTGGAGGTCTGATTCAGAACCTACCACAACAGAGAACACAACCATTACATCATATTTGATCTTCCTCCATACCGATGCATGTCTGAAAGCATTCAGTTGCGATGTACTCAGGCGGAACATTTCTAGGAACACAAGAACACAGTGATGAACCAAGACTCATGTTAGCATTGGACACATTGTTCCATTTTGTAGTTGCTCCTAATCGAGGGTTAGCCGACATCTTAGAATACTCAGCTTGTTATGTAATTAGCTTGTTTTTGGACATAGAGGAATGGCAATAACGTTTTTGAGACCTCTAGGAACTTGTAACATAACAAATAAATTAATCTCCTCACTTCCCTCCTTTGCTTTGTTTTTATTGTGAGAATGCGGTGATGAAATGTTGGCGTGACTTACTCAAATTCTCATCTCCTCCCAGCTCCCACGAAGTATAAAGCATTAAACTTGAAGTAATGTTTTCATTTTGTCAAGCGTTCATCCAAAGCATGGTCATATAAAAAACATTTCATGTTTTGCTACTTGTCTAATCTTTTCTAAGTTACCTTTTGGTGCATAAGCAATATTTGCCCACCGCTGACTCCAGAACTTTCCATCACCTCCTCCTCAAAATCCTCCATAAACAAAGGAGGAAACCAGAGGCGTATCACTCAAAGACAGGGCGGGTTTTATATAGCGTCGCTATTATCTTTGGCCTGTTCACTGTGACCTTTTTGGGTAGTTGAAAGTGGAATAGTTGGCTTAATGGAGCATGAAACGGATCCTCTCAGTGTTTGTGTGTGTCAGCGTGAGGCACACAGACACAGAAAGAGAGGGAGTAGTAGTAGTACAGCATCTGCTTTCGTGATTTTCAGACATATTTTTACCTGCGTCTCCACATCCGTTAGCTTGCGCGTCTGCTCTGCTGTCTGCGAGAGCAAGTTGGTGCCCATTTCCAACATGGCCGCTGTGTGGTTGTGGACAGCGTTCTGCTGCAGCTGAGCCATTTCTGTCTTCATACTCTCTTTGATGTAGTTTTCAATCTGCCAAAAAAGAAAGGGGGACAAAGAGGATGAAGGATGAGAACAACAGAATAGGGGGGAAGGTTCCAGAAGAAGCTGACTTGCACAAACTTAGATGAAGATGCCACGTCGAAAGACCGGATGTTGGTGGATCCGATTCCTTTTATGTGCGGTAAAAATAGTACTTAAGAATTTAGCCCGGCTCCTAGTTTGCCTTCATATTACCAGATTTATGACTGTCTATAGGCCTGAAATTCCATGGCGGTGTACTTAAAATGGGATGTGGAAAATTACATATAAAAGCATACATAAACCGTTGTGACTCAGTTGGGACTGGTGATTCTGGCACTGGTTCGAATCCGGCTGTTACTTTTTGCCAGTAGTCATGGGGTAGAAACATTTTATATGTATGCTCATACACATATTTTACCATGGAAACTGGGCAGTATTTCCCTCTGAGAGGTACACGACCTGAGGAGAGTGATGGTAATAACATCTTGCAGACCTTGCTTGTGTCCTCGCTTTGTCTTCCGCCGTGAGAAATTGTGTTTCTATTCCTCGCCGAGCGCACACGGGTGAGAACGTATCAGCGCTGAAATGTCAAGGAATTTGGCAGGGATACACAGTTTCATAAATAAATTTATTAGAGAATAGCTGAGAATACAATTTCACTGGCTTTCTAGTACATTTGTTTGATGAAGTGTGTGCTGTTATTAAGATAAATTCCAATGAAAACTCAATAAAATAAATCTGTTTCAGCGCTCACCTCATTCTAGCTGACAGACTCACGCTGACGATCCTTGATGACAACAGGCTTAATGCGAACCATATACCTCCAAGGGACGATATACTTTATTTAATCAACATTCCTTCAGTTACGTATATTTAAAAACAAACACAAAACCATTTTTTCCTTTGTTTGAGAGCCACTCAAGTGATGAATGACTTCAGTCAATACAGGCACATCCAGATGTAGGCGGTTAGCTCAGATGGAAGAAGCAGAGATGGACAGATAGTCAGTGGGGTGTGTCTGGAAAAAGCCCTTTTATTCTTATCTCTCTACCCAAACAACAAAACAAGACGGAGGTGGAAGTTAAGCTTGGGTAAGATTGTTCATATGGACTATATGGACCATGTGTGTGTTGGATTCCAAGCTCTCTGCACAGCTGTATGGAGAGTTGGAAGAAATAGAGTGGGGGATGGTTTTCATGGTCGAACATGTTGCGATTAATTTTGTTAATCCAGTGTCGTGTCCTGAATGACACAGTGTCAAACTTACGCCATGTTTAAGCTTAAACAGGTAAATCATGTAGGATTTACTGAGTACGACCGTGACAGTCTAATTCTCTGGCCAAATTCAAGTCTCTGGGCTCATAAATCCATGAAGGAAAAAGCTTTGTCATGTTTAAAAGACGCCTCTAGAGAATATGACTGATGACAACGCTCTTTGCTTCATTTCTCTGTCCGTCTCAAGGTACAGATTGTTCCCATTTATGGGGTTAGGCCCAATGTCCGGCAATACCCCCCTTGACAAACCCGCCCAAAGGGATCTGAACATATGTATTCCTCTGGGAGCAGGCTTGAACTGTGACTCCTCGACTTCCACAATGAGGACAGCAGGCCCCAGTGAAGATAACACACGTGCATAGATACACACAGATAAAAACACACACACACATACGCACACACTCTCCCTCTCACACACATTGGGGCTGCTTGCAAACCTCTCAAACTCCCACTGATTGATGTGGTGCCGTAATGGGTTTGTAAGATCTCAGAGCTTTAAGGGCTCTTTTCCTAGTTTGAAATCTGAAATACTGCTTCCTACTGAATAGATAGAGATAGAGAGTAACAGAAGAAAGCTTGGGAAAAAGTGGGCTTACATAGATGATATGGAAACCATCAGTGAGTTGAATGCAAAAATGCTATTACACCAAAAGTGTATCAATTCAGTTACTGAATTCTGATTAATATATTTAAACAATTTTATGTGAACATATACACTTGCAGAATTAGTCATATTCCCTATTTGTAACAAAGAATTAATCATGGTGTCAATCACTCTGAGACGGGATAGATAATAACAGAGATGGAACATTTTGCTGTCATTTCTCAGACATTGGTGCGACTCTGCCAAGTCAAATTAGCTTTTAAATGTAATATTGTTTTTTGGCATTAATCTAAAAGTGAAATGTAACGTTTCTTTAGGCTGGATTTCACATATAATATAGTTTCCCCTATCTGCGAAGTACATCAGACTGATATAAGTGTCACTTTCCACAAAACCTCCAATGGTCTGGCCCCAGGAATTGGAAAGAAAACAGGCAGTCTGGACTCCACAAAGCTCCAGTAATGATGGATTACCCTGCTGATAATGAACCATAGAGAATGACTGTGCTTAGAAACGCTTCTCAGTCCGACTTTGAGTGTAACATCTTAGCAGTTGGTGGATGGTGTCGGTGAAGGCAAGCCTGGCTTCAAAATCTCTATTTCAACCTCAGGATTCGTACCACGTTGCACCTCCTACACCAGTATCTTCACTCTGCATCTGCGTCATCTCATTTCTGTCCTCTAAGTGGACAACCAGAGCTTTTTGGACGGTGTGAGTCACCTTGAGAGAGATGATAGTTCCTGTCAGAAACCTAAACCTGGCACTCACTTCACGTCTCGTCTCAGTGGGAGCGTGCCTGACTCATGCCTGCCTCTTGTGGGTGTCATCAATGGAAAGTACCAAAGAGCAACAAGATTACACAAACGCGCCCTATCATGTAAAATCACTACTCGGGTTGCAGTAAAATGAGTCTTTGTGGGTTTCAGGGTATAGACGGTTTCTAACCTCCACTTTGGTTAAATGCTCTGCTTTTCTAGTCTGTGTCTACAATTAGAAACTCCTGCAGGCAATGAAAGCAAATAGTCTTTTCTTTTTATTGCAAGAAGTAAAATGCAAATTATGAGGCATTTGTGTCAGTGGGGATTGGGTTGGTGAAATAAATATGAGCTTGTGGTGCGTTTGTTACTCTCAAGGTTAAACCGTGACATTGCCTATGCCAGAGGCTGATTATCTGTGACGTTTGAGCAGAAAACATAATACAGCGTAACCTTAGCAATTAAGTTATCCCCAAACTGGAGCAAATTAATCACAAAAGTTGCAGACAAAATGCTTTCAACTAATGAAAATGGCAAAACCAAGCGGTGATTTTGTCTGATAGACGTTGAGCGTAAATTCCAGCTCACTGTCAAGGTTTTGAGGAGAAACAGGTGTCAGGCTAGTGCGACTTGGCTCAAGGGCTGTAAGGTTTGGTAAGACTCTTGGTGGAGCCCACCGACTCAGGGTCAAATGAAACAAGTTGGGGTCACGCTGAACCACACAGACAGGTCTGACCTCTGGTATGACAAGGGAGGCTGAGATTGAAACATGAACGTCTCACAGCTCAAAAACAGAAAGACCTCTAATATAAAATAATAAACATAAATTAAAACCCAGATTGCTGGTGACATTTAGGAGACATTCCAGAAGGTGCAGCTACTACAAAATGTAACACAATTGCTGCTTGCTTAGAGAGTCACACAAAGAGAACATTTTGTCTCCCTAACTGCTACTTTACACTGAAGCCTACGCGTTACAGGCTATATGTGTTTGGCTCAGCGTTCATGTAATCTGCCTGTGATTTTACTAATAGTGCTGCCAAACGTCCTGACACGCCAGCGAGAGATCCATTTGTGCGTCAATTGCACCCCGACTGCGACCGTCTCAGCATGTATAGGCCCGTTCGAGTAGACGCTTTACGACTGCTAAATAATGAGCTATAATTGGCTGTTAATCTTAACACAAGTTGCTTCAGGATGCCTGGGACGTAAATGACAAGCTGTGTGAGAATGTAACGAGGTGGAATTGAATTGAATTGAAGCATAAAGGACCTTGTTTCTCATAGAAATGGACACATGTTTAGGTTACTGAATGAGCCATTCTCTGTGTGGACACTTTAAAGGAAAGTATCACAGACATAAAGGCATGAAATCCATCAGCCGAGCACCCAGACAGGCATATTCTGTGTCCGAGCTGCTAAATTACAAATGCTTGAGAGCCAAGAACAGGATAATCCCTCAAGATGATACTCCCTGCTTCAGATTAGCTCAAATGTTTATGACTTTTCCTACTCAGAGTGACTTCCATTCCAACAGGGGGTCTTGATCTTTTCTAAACAGCAGTTTTCTAAACAGGGATACAAAACGGAGGGCTTGAACTGTTTAAAGCAGGAGCTCTGTCACATCTCTGCTTATCTCTGGCTTTCTGTGTGCGTGTGTGTGAGCTCGGGGTAGGTGATGGTGATGGTGTATCGGGGCGTTCTGTGTTCTGGTATGCATCCTTTGCGCTCATCCCTGGGACCCTTTCAGACGGCTTTAATGGATAACAGCAAGCAAGGGCTATTAGAACTCCCCTCCACCCCCCACCACCTTCAAATCAGCACCTCCCACTGTAATCACGAGCCACCACACCACTGCTGGGACCGCTGCCAGTGAATACACTCACGCCTCCTTATCTTAGGCCCGACAGTGAAGGGTGAATTTGATACACGGCTCAGTCACCTGGGCCCATGATTCTCCCTGGTGGAGCTTTAAAAGGTGTGAGCTGTCACCCTGCAGGATTGTATCATGCAGATATGGAGACCCTCCATCGTAAAAAGCTGTCTCACCTTCACACACTCTCTGACTTGTTTGTTTTCAAAAGCACCTTGAAACTGTTTAAGGCTCTTCGTCTTAAACTCTGTCAAGATTAGGGTGAGTAACAACTCAGTCTGAACCCACAGCTGACCTCTGTGACATTTGCCCCCGGTGGCAAACAGCCAGCCGCTCTTTCAATTGCTGCCACATTTTTTTCCTCTCTGTGAATGTCACTGGCGAGCGAGGGAGAGAGAAAGAGAGAACGAGAGAGACAAACGTCCGCCGTATCCCGAGTGAGTGGACGACATAGCAGCAAAGGCTCAGAGTCAGAAATGTGCGCCTTAAGGTGGCAGGGAGAGGTGAGGTGGGTGGTCCAGACTCGAAGTCTCCTTGCTTGATCTCTTATGCCAAGTTGGAATAGCTCCTTTCTGAACAGACAAAGCCTGCGATTTCTATGCCGTCACTGTTCCGCTCTATTGACAGCGAGTTACTTTGTCTATTGACGAACAATACAGGAAATGTTGGCGTGTGCAGATGAATTCTGGTAGATTTAAATATGATATTCAGGAAATCAGCCTGTGGGAGAAATTTCTGATGTGGGCAGTAAATCAGACTGAAGCAGAATTAATCAACAACTTAACAAATAAGAATGGAAAGAAATCTTATACAAGGTCTGCCTGGCCTGAGTGTGTGTGAGTTCAGAGCTCCCCTCAGCCAGAAACTCTGCAGCCCTGAAAATGACCCACTGTTCTTGAACTCGTTTTCCCCCCTCTGATGTTGTTCCATGCCCTCTCTCTCCCCACTTCTTCTCATTTTCTACCTTTGTCTCCCTGTCAAGATGCTATTGTGCTGATTTCAATTATGCATTTGGACATAATGAGCCTTGTGTGTACACAAATTGAAACCAAACCAACCATCCTTCTTTGTTAATCATGGTGCTTATTCTAAGTGCCCAAAATAGTTTAGCAGGTCCAAAAGCACTCCATTTTCCATCCATCAAGGATTTACTTGTCACAACATTTTGACAAAAGTGCAGAAAGTGAAAGAAAAATGGGAATATTTGCCCGTTGTAAAGTTTCCAAGACTGGCTAAATCCTTTATGGAAAAACACATGAGAGCCTCAAACCTATCAGGGCAAATGTTTTTACGGCCAAATTGATTTTCCGTGTTCGTTTCATCAAATCTACTTAGACTGCTGGCCGTTAAAATCATTATTCAACGCGACGAATGTCATTATTCAAGAAAACCGCAAAATGCAGAAGCCTTGTGCTGTAACAATTAGACGAGTGGAATTTTTCACAGGAGTAATGCATTTCCTGGATAGTTAATTTATTGTAGCAATAATGGAAATCCACAATAAAAATACCAAGGCTTGCTTTCAAAATGTCAGAAGTGGCACCACGCAAAGATTTTGGTCAATGTGAAGCTCAGATTTGAAGGTTTATGAGGACGAGGTCAAACTTCCAGAGATATAAAAACCCTGAGAAGCGACTTTAAAGTTTCTTTTAGGGAAACGAACATACTTCACAGTCGTTAGTTTGGCGATTTATCTTTGAAAATCCCTCGCTCTCTCTTTGATGAACCCGCCTAATAGCTGGAGAACCTCTGAGGAAGATTAATCTAACAAAGTCTTCTGTGTCTCTGCTGCATGTCAGATGAAACCCAGTTCATCTCCGAAAGTCAGATGTGGTTAACAAAAGAAACGGAGCAAATTAAATTTTCACACCACGCTTTGAAAAACACAAAGGTCATGAGGTACTTTTGACTCCCGGGGCGCAAGCACATCCAACAGAAATGTTTGCTTTTCTTTTATTGATATTGGTGCAATGGTGTGGACGTTCACAATTCACTCCGGAAACGAATTTCCAGAGCCGAGTCTAGACTCTGGGATAATTTAGCTCTCCTCTGTGACCGGATTCCAGTGGCAGCGCACCTACCACAAGTCATAGTATATGTGTGGAAACATTTTTGCTCCTTACAGAGAAGTGAGAGCGTTCTAACGCGACGGCATATGGGTTAGAACAAAACAGTGATCACTCGCTTTGTCATCTTCCCTTTCCTGTTTCACTCACACCTCCAGAAATCCAAAGATCTCTATCACGCGCGTCATTTCTATTCTTGTGTCGTGGAAATAAATACAGTGCAGGCGAGACGGTGCATGAATGTATATTTTCATTAATCCCCCACTTACAATGAGACTCTAATGTCAAAGCAGGAGCAAAAATTACTCCAATTAATTATGCGTATCTGGACGTATGGGAGAGGAAGTACTTGCATTCACCCAAGACATGGGAATGCGTGACGAAAACCAAACAAGCAAACAAACTCAAACCTGCTCGTTCATCCAGGCTGCTAAGACTCACTGTGGACCCCAGCTGAGGGTCAGTCTGAGGGACAAATGACTCGTTTGCCATTTGACGCAAGTTGGCCAATGTGGGAATTTTTCCTCTGGGACACATCTAGACAGGAATGCGCCTTGTGATGGCTTTCCCAATGTCAGCCTGCCCTATTCCTGAACCACAAAGGGATACGAGGAGCCCACCATCCCACAGGGGAGGCATTTACATCCAAATAGTTGAGATAGCATTGGTGTGTACCTTCTTTAACATGGTGGCAGGGGATTCCTCAGCCAAAGAGTTGCAGAAACAGGTGGAAGCTTGAAGATCTCCCATGACCGAAATGCTGCGAACGCATGCTGAACCTTCTTCTGGGCGAGGTTTCAGTGCAAAATGGATCCTATATGACGTAAGAGCCGACGTGTGTGCCAGCACCGCCGGCTATCACACTGGGTGTCTCTTGTAATCAAAATGAATGAGCATTTAATGACAGCGGTTGTTTCCTTCAACGTCACATTGGTGTTTATCTTTCGTCCTAACATCCCATTAAGCGACGACTCCAGAGTTTATAAACCGTCCCCGTAGTCGTCCAGGGTTACAATCACCACAGAGAAATCTCCAGGCAACAACAGCCCTTGTTCTCCCTTGCAGAGATTATCTCTCTCTCTCTCTCTCTCTCTCTCTCTCTCTCTCCCTCTTTCTCTCTCTCTCTCTCTCCTTATTGCTGAGATCTTTGTTATCTCAGGGACTCTCATTTGCAAGCTACTGAAGCATCCTCACAGCTATAAATTCCCGGTTGATAAATGTTTTTAGGCTCTTGTTGTTACCTCACAATGATTCCATTATTGTGCCTCGTGTCCCAGCATATATTTCACTGCCAAATCCCGATCCTCATCTAGAATCTGGAGCAAACTGCACATATTTATATTCTCTCATGCAATAAATACGCCAGATAAAAGAAAAAAATTCCCTGGATTTATCGCAAGGTCGAGACCCAAAATCGAATGGGTTCTTCTCTGTCTGACCAGAATGAGATCCTAACTTTTCTAGAAGTCCCACTCAACAAAACAAGCATACAAATCTCTGTGACAGAGGACAAATATAGATTCTAGTGTGTTGTTTTGTAGCAGGAGGAAGGGCTTTAAACCAATAACACAGTATCGATGGCGGCACTGGTCCACCATACAGGATGGAGCGAGGAGCGAACAGAGCCCTCTCTGTTGGAATGCAACGCTGCGTGCATTTGTTTATGTGTATCTATACAGTGTGTGCAAGCTAAACACACGCGCGTGTATGCATATGTGCCTGCTTTCCCCCTAAGTGACTCTGAGCCGACATCCAATCTAAACAGAGGAGATCAGAGGAGGTGCAGTAGCCAGACTAACATCTCCACATGGAACTGCTTGGGTCTGACCTGCAGTTCACCACGGCTGTTGGACAGGAGGGAAATGGATGCTGCTGTTAATGATAATGTGCAGCTCATCCATAGCCGCTTATTGTATCGCTGCCATGTTGTAACATTGGAAACATTCGCTGCTGTCTGACCTCCAGCTCCTGATGAATGGAAACACAGATAACGTGCATGTTTCTGTATCTTTAATGTGTGTTGTTCACTGTGTTACAACTCCAGCGTATCTCTGCTCAAAATGCATGAAGGAGGACGGAGAAGAAGAGAAAGGGAGAGTGCAGGACACACAGGGAGGAAAGACAGTGCACCATGGGTACACCCCCTGGCCTTTCACGTGCCCAGGCCTCCGTTTGTTTTTGCATATGTCAGACTGAATTGCACAAGGAGTGTGTGTGTGTGTGTGTGTGTGTGTGTGTGTATATATACACAGGGAAACGCAGAGGAGGGATTGAAGTGATTGAAAACAGTGCGGGCAAGCTAAGCTCATTATGTTCAGCAAACATGCTTAGATAGACTCAATATGACTCATGAGTCCATTTTGGGGAAGAATTTAACAAATAGTTGTTTTGTCTTGTTCCTGTGTAGCTCGGGGGAGAGAATGTGCTTAAACTAGTAGGAGCATTGGGTAGCCTCATCAAAATAGACGCTCTTAATGTGCAGTGTTGTGCTTTTTATTGAAGAATCTCTTGGTAAAGTTCAGACTTCAGTTACATGATGAAAGATTTGCAGATTTGCAATTAAAATCTATTTTATTCTTCAGTAATTTCTCAAGGACATGTCATTGCAAATTCAGTACCTTTGGAAATAAAACATTTTGAAAGATTTCAGCTACTTAGTTTCAACCCTATAAAAAATATTTAATAGATTTACCACAAAGAGAATTTTTAGAATTAAAATTCTGCCGATGTAACTTTAAGGGTCACTAGGATGTCAAAAAATTCAAAATGCATTGATCGTCCATGTGGTTATGCTCATGATGATGCATGTTTCTGTTACTGCCTCTAAGTGAGGCATCAGTAACATTTGCAACATGAATACATCATCGTTCATGAGGAACAGAAACCATCGGAGCCCTGCGAGCACTTTGGCGTCTTCCGATATGTCGCAGCTTCACCTTCCGGAGAGGAACATCCCAGCGGATCCTCTCGAGACCATCAGTTAACCTAAAAGGTCCTCTCATCCAAACACTGACAAACACAGACTCTTGTAATGGACTTCTGTACGTCAAACACTGTCGTGCCCGAACACAGAGCAGAAATGGATGTGAAGGAGTTGCAGACGCAGCACGGATTTACAGAAGTACACACACACGCACGCAGACCTCTAGAGGCACGTGTAGATTTAAACAAACAACTGAGCATTTATATAGTGATTGTTAATCCAAAAAGACCAAATTCAGCTATTTAGTCTATGAGAGTTGCTGTGTGATAGCTACAGAAAGCAAAGCAACTTTAACATCCTTCCAACTCTTGCATCCTTCCATCCAAAGCCTCACTGGATTGTACTTTGCATTCAAATTCGACCAGGAAACGCCTTCTGTCAGCACGCATGCTCGTATCTCCTCATCTGTTGGCACACTGGGAGTCAACAAGCTGCCCCTGTGATTACTTACTAAGAATCTCCTGCATTAGTCATGTTTAGCTTGTGGGTCTGCGGTTTGAGGGATTTTGCAGCGCGCCCTTGCCATACTGTGCCTTCTACGTGCTAACTGGATCAGCACGCTAACAGCTTAAAGCAGTGCTAAATGCCAAACATAACAGTATTGCCATTTGTTGCTATAAATGGATTATCTTGTGACCCCGAGTGGTCAGATTGGCATGACTCGGTGTCGCAGTACACTTGGTGTAAACAAAAACTGAAGCACATGCAGGTCAATTAATATCCGTGTTCTTTTCGTGTTCGTCAACAGTATGATTGTCGTCAAAGCATTGGAGACAAATGCCAGGCAACAGGTTTTGGCTGAACACATACTCTGCCTAGGGTCTCACCACACGTCTTAGCCCACAGTGTGTTTTCAATCCCCGGTGGTTCACAGAAATGATTTTGTTCCCTTGCTGGCGGCGAGTGTAAATCATTTCTGCGGGTGTTTGACTTAAACCGCACGTAGCCCAGTGATATTCTTTGACAAGCGGAGGATAAGAAATGGCAGAGGGGTCAGCCACTTTACTGTAGTCCTATCTATGTCTCCCCTTCTTGTCTGTAGTCAGGGTGCCAGCTCCAGCCTTGGTATTGTGTGTGGAATGTGAGAAGCTTGGCTCAGGTCCCAGACAAGCCAAACAAAGCTCCGTGCAGGGTTAAGAGCGTGTTTCTCCTTTCAATCTACAGTATATGTGTGCATTTGCGGTGGTATGTGTGTGTGTTGGTGAGCAAAGCTGAACGAGGTGTCACACCAATCAGTGCTAAACCACTAACTCAGGACCTATAACACGTCCTACTCAGGGAGGGGGGGAGAGCAAACCACCCACAGCAAAAACAGAGAGAGGCTATAATCAGGCTGCCATGGCGAATAGCTCCAGACTGTCTCCCTGAAGATGTGTGGGTCTGAAATTGCACGTTAATACATCACAAGATATGAACTTTGAAAGGGGGGAAGAGAAAGAAAGCAAAGACAGGCCATCGTTTGGATTCCACCCACCGACTCTCTCTGTACTCAGCTCTCACCCACACCAGAGGACAAATACAGATTAAGAAAATAAGTGAGGTCATTTCTGGATGCGACACGAACAAGTGGCTCACATCCACACGAACCAAACAAAAACAATGGAAGCTGCTATTCATCATTTTAAGATCTATCAAGCCCACACTCTGTCGGAGGAGGAAAGCTGTTTATCTTTCACCCTTTATCACTCTCTCTCTCTCTCTCTCTCTCTTCTTCTTCCTGTCATCACTTATTTCCCCCTCTGATATTGCACCCTGCCATCTTTTTGATCCGAGCATCTGATTGTGATTCTTTTGTTCGCCGTCATAGGGACAGAACAGTCTGTACGCTTAAAGGGGAAATGGAAGGGGAGGAGGGGGGGTGGGATTCCAGGCAAGGTGAAATGGTTGAATCCCCTAGAACCTCTGGAAGCCCCCCCGCCCCCCCTTCCCCCCTGCATCGACAGACAAAAGCGTCCACTCAGAATGCAACATCTGTCTGTCGGGAAGAGGGGACGGACTTTGGACGGACTCTGCGGGGAGCGTCAGACGCAGGGGCAAGCGTGTGGGGAGGGTTCAGGAATTCTGACCTTACATCGCAGAGTCAGAGCTTCATGAATAATTGTCCAGATTCCAATAGAGTTTTGAGTTGAACTTGACAATGCGTTCCTATTCCTCTGCTCTCAACCGTTAAGAGCAGGAACGTTATCCGTCTTGCAGCTGCAAAAGTGACCGATACTTCTTTAAGTAAGGTCAGTTTCAGTAGCGGGTGCAGTGGAATGCATTTCGAGGAGCTTTCTTAATAGTATTTCAGTTCCCTTGACCGCCATCAAACCTTGATTTTTCAGAGCAGAACTCGAGCGAACGCGACGCTCTGAGGAAAATAAATAGAAGCAGATATGGGTGAGTAATATTACCATCTGCTCCGCTTATCAGGAGTCATTATAAAACAAAAACACAGCAGAGATAACAGTTGGTCCTGTGATTGAAAATAAGCCTGTGATTTGTTGGAGCAGCAGGCTGTGATAACAAAGCGTTGCGAGCCTGCTAACTGTGCTCGTAATGGCTATAATTTCTAATGTTTCGCTCTATCTGAGCCATTACCGTCTCATATTTGGGTCGTAAGCAGTAGCAGAGATGTAGTTGTCCATTTTTTGGCCCAAAACAATATAATATATGTCCATAAATGTGAAAAATCATCGCATTTGTCTCTGCTGTTTTAAAAGAAAATATCTTGATTCCACAGTAGGTCTGAAATGTTTCAGTACCAGGTGGAGAAGCTGACTGACGCCACCTGAGTGACACGCTGCAGAACACTCACATTTATGAAAACTCCGGCGACCACGTGAAGACAAATTATCACCAACGCGGGCGCGAACGCACTCACGGGCTCGGCGTAACACAAATCTTTCACTTTTTACTCCACAGACGCGGCGTTGGGTGCCAAGCTACAAGCGAGCAACAATGTTTTCAGAAGGGAAGTGATAAATCCTCTGCGCATTCGGGCCAAAAGTATAACCTCGCAATTAAAGCTAAATAAATCCCCCTGAAAACGATTCAGCGGGGAGCGATTTGCTGAAATGAATGAAGGGAAGGAAACGTGCGAATTTGTGATACCCTCGCCTTCATGTGAATTAGACAGATTCAAGAACACCAGCGATATGACCAACAGCGTTACTTCATAGAGGCATAGGTGTAGACTAACTTTCTGCCAAATATCAAAACTTCCACGTTCGGGGGGCCAGTGAAATATGATTTCTGGAAAAACGGCGCTCTGAAAACAAAGCGTCTCACATATCGACTGTGACAAAACTACTAAATGCTCCTTTTCCTGCAAATCAGGAACACTTAAGACGCCGAGATCCATTTTCCTCTATTCCCATGACACGTTAAGCAGCGGTTTCTGTTTCCTTTTTAGTCATGGTGCAAGTGCAACCCCCCCCAAGAAATGACACAAAAAAATGGGAAGCTGTTATTGTAGTGTCCTTAAACAATTTGCATGGTTCCTTGTACGAGTTTTGGGGTCAGGAAGGAAGAGCTCTTTATCCCTCTGAGCTTTTCCTAGCCTCTCTGCATCATCCGATTGTTAGTCTTGGCCCACATTATCAGTGAAAATAAACACTGATAGAGGAAGTCCACCGCTAAAATAGATAGGTTTCTCTTTGGATCCCTCCACATGCTGTGTGGCCATCTGATAGCAGCAAGTCGAGAAATATATTCACCCCTTTTTACGTATGAACTTCCCAGTATGGACGGGAACAAGCTGCTGCCCACACGTATGTCCTCCTTTTAACCACTGTTTAGGCCCATCTGCTGTAATCGTGTTCTGCAAGAGGCTGAACGATGGGAATTTCACAGGGATAAGACGCTGCCGATACCAACCCCCCCCCCCCCCCCCCTCCCACTTCTTCCCTTTGTTCAACAGCTTAGTTTGGCACAGGCCGGGCTTGTCAAGAAACACTACTCGCCACCACTTTCGACTGTCTCCTCCAGCAGGGGAAAGGAGAAGATCTACGACTTTCACTCCCAAACAAATTTTGTCTTGCTTAACCCCTCTTTCTGCCAAATTGACACGGCCCTTGAAATTGTAGAGAAGTACAAATGGTAGTGTGAGAATAACGCTGGGAGATTCAGATTTACTGTCATCTCCAAATTCCTATGTGCAGTCAATCTCTTCCTTTACGTTCGTATTTCCGACAACTGATCCTTTCGACCCGGTCTACGACTTTGCCTCAAAAATATGGAAAGTCATTCAAGCTTAGATTATATCTATTCCTTCAGGAAATGTCGATCAAATCTCTCTCAACTGTTCAGCTCATCCAAAATACAACTGCCAAAACTTTAACTGACATAAATAAATCTATGTTAGGTTTCACAGGCTACTGGGGAGAATCTGTTTAAAACATATTACTTGTTACTTTAATAAAATGCAAATGTAGCGATTCTACGGGCTCGAAAATGTGTTTGTGGGGTCTGGAAATGTTTTGGAAAGTGACGAGAAATCAAACTTGCCAAGTCAATCTAGAACACAAGAAGAATAAAGAGGCTCTGGTTGTCTCGTAATTTAGCGTTTTCCCTTTTTTCAGGTGATTGTTGAAATTGTTGTAGTGGGTTGTTAATGTTGCTCTGTGTCTACTGGTTGTGTAAGGAGAGAAATGTCATGTTTGCCACAAGATTACAAGATGATATGTCAGGACTGTGTGTTGGTAACATTGCCTTGGAGTTATTTGGCCATCTATTGGTAAAACATATGATTATTTGACTAATTAGGTAAGTTTAATGTTGTTCAACTTCTTCTTCTCTTGTCTTTATCATTTACCTGCTATTGTAGATTTTGCAATTTCTGAAATTTTTGATGATTATGTGTCTTTTAAGTTAAATTTAAGTTAAAAGATGGTTAGTCTTCCTGCAGGCAGGCTTAGGACGTAATCCCTGAACAAACACAAGCCACCTTTGACTGGTCAGGAATGTTATCAGGGCCCATATACTTCACCCTGCGTTGATGAAAGAAAGATCTTAGACTTATAATGCTTCTCCAACAGCTGTTTGCTGCATCACTCTCTATCTCTCTACCCCCCACACTGGACGCAAGCACCCAGACATGGTGTGTGTGTGTGTGTGTGTGTGTGTGTGTGTGTGTGTGTGTGTGTGTGGAGGGGGGGGAGTGATATCTGCTATGGTATCCTTTTGTCAGTTGCTTTCATCAAGGCTCGCTGGAGCAACTCAGGGTGAGCTTTCCCTTATACGAGGAGTAAAACGCTGGCATGATTAAGATAGATAGCTTGGCCAGGATACTTAATCTTCTTTCCAATGAAAAATGTTAACTGCATCCTGATGTTCCCCCCCATGCAGTGTAATTAGGGTGAATTACCACTGTGTGTTTAAGAGTCCCCTCTGAAATGCCTTTGCCAATTCCCCTCTTATGCTGATTTGTTCACTTGTTGCTGTGTCTTGTGTTTACCAGTAGTCTAATAGCTTCACATGCATCCAATTACTGTTTAATGTCATTCTGTCATCGGACATTCAATATGGTAGCCAGTAGTAAGAGCAGAGGATGATACCCGAGTGATATCCTAATTTTTTTTAAATCATTTTCCATTTGAGATGAAAAAATGCCTGTGGTCCCTCAGTGTCAGGAGAGAAACATGGTGGTATTTGTGGTGATGGCAGACGTTTTCACATGCACCCATTTATACATCTGAGAAGAGGTTATTCTAGAAGTCTCATTAGTCAAACCTTCAGTCTACCAATGCTGCCGTTGTGTTTTCATAGTATCACTTGTACTATCACAGACAGATGAGGTCCACTGAGCAAAGATAAAGCCGGTGTTATTTCACCCCTGGCCTTTCTTGACACACGGATCGCTTTTGGGAGCCGTACAGAAACACCGGGGGTTTTAAGCTCAAACTGACGCTGTCGACGTTAATAGGGAGTGAGCGTGCGTAGACATGAATCGATGAAAGATTTGCACGTAATATTTCAGGAATGATGTCCGGTGCAGGTACAGGTTAGTCCTGGTATTAAAAAAGTGTACATTTCTTATTTAAATCATATATCTTATGCATATTTGTCTTATCTCTCCACACAGCTATGTAAAAGAAATGTTTTACTATATACCACCTCTTGGACATGCACCATGTACAGTAAATTCCTCTGCTAAAGTGCGATAAACTCTGTGATATATGACCCAACGATAAGATGATATTGTGCAGATTCTGTGCTGGAAAAAACCTTCTGATGCAATATTTCACCCAGACGTGAGACTTTACCTCCCTAATTACAAACTCAATCAACATCTCACTGTAACAAACTGTGACCGGTGCCTGGCTAATTGATGAGAAATTACTATTTCCTCCAACCCGAGGAGTGAAAAAGTTTACATTATGCGAGCAAATGAAAAGCAGGCACCAAATGCTAAAGGGTATTGATGAAGTTCAGGTTAATTAGTTCTCCACTTCCATAGCTATCCATCAAATCCATTAGGGTATTATATGTGCATTCATTTCCATTTTTTTCTAGTTTACATAGACAAACATAAACCGTTACGTCCGATAAATTAATCACAGATTGAACCTGCGTATCTTATTTTGAGATAGAGGCAATATTTTTGAAAGTAGCTGTACAGGCGAAGTGTGAGGTTTGTTTTTGTGATTCATGTATTCATTTCAGAGAGATAGTCTCGCTCTTTTTGGAGACAGAGAGTCTCACAAGCTTAGAAAAGCAGAAGGGCTGCCAAGCAATATCAGCAATGGCCTCACAACGCTCAAATCATTTGTAGCGCCGCAGTTTAACTTGGTAAACAAAAGCTAAAAATAACTTGGAATTCAGCTTTTGTATAGTAATCAAATATTTATTTTACAGTTAAAACCTTTCAATCTTGTGTAACACGTTACTGCCTCTGCTCAGGGTGATGTTTTTTTTCCAGAAAATGTGTGAATCTGTGTTCTCCAGTTATAGTCACAACTCCTAAACTTGAGTAAATAAAGGCAGCATTCTCTGTTTCTCTGTCTTTCCCCTTTCCCTGTGTCTCTGGAGGCTCTCGCTGACTTCCTGCCATTAAAGAGACAGCCCACTGGAGAACTGGGGGTGACTGACATGTAACTACCTCTGCTCTATGACCGACGCGCTGTGGAACTCAACTGGACATGTGTGGAATTTACTCAGGATTTGCATAGAGAGCGAGAGAAAAGGGGGTACACGTATTCATGTGGAGCAGAAAGACGAGATAAAGATGCAGAACAGGAGATGCATTTAGAAACGTGGGACAGCTGAGTGTCCTCCAGCAGAAAAGGTTCAATGCAGTTCAAGTACACACACCGTTACGTAACAGCATAGAATAGTTCATATACATTCTTTTATGTTTATATGAATTCTGTTTGTAATTCTGGCCTCTGGATTATAACATGCATGTTTTGTTGCCATGTGATGAAAGCTTTGTTTTTCCAAATTGTCATCTTCTCACAAAGAGAAACAGCTGCCTGGTCAGATTGACCAACATGTGTTTTTTCCCACCAGTTCTTCTAATATTGTTGGAGACTCTGAACCAAGGATGACAAAATGTTCCCGACCAAAAATAGTCGCATATTATCTTCTATGTGAACTTAAGTAATGAAAATCAGCAAAACAGGAATTATATAACAGATTAGGTCTGCTCCGATCAGTGCATACTCAGTGACATGTTAGCTGTAGTTTCATTTAAAAGTTTGTGTTTTTTTCACATTGTCTGCAGCATTTATGTCAGTCGTGTGATCACATCCACTCCCTGACATTTTAGTTTGAGGTTTGTCAGCGGGAATGGTGCAGGGGGGAAAGGAGCTCAAATCACAAAGCAAACTTTCAGAAACACTTTGACAAACACCATGATGACGGTCAGATAACAGCAAACACTCAGGTTTTAATCTGCGGGCCTCCTTCACAAACCAAAACAAGTTATCTAGCGTACCCACAAACATACACACTGCTGAGACCACACACCCACGGAAACGCAAACGCCTCAACAAATACGTTACAGTGCGACCACTTCAAAGGAACCGACGCGGCATCATGCTGGGGTTCTTACGGATGCATTTCAAGGACCTACTTTGTGTAGCAGATATTAAACTAAAACCTGATGTCCCTGAAGTTTCAACTGTGTCCTATTTCAGTCCACCAGCATGATGAGAGCGAAGCAGAGGTCAATCCTCTTCTTAAAACACTTTAAATAGCAGATTTGAGTGAAATTGTAGCAAGCATGAGATTGGCCCTTGGGCCTTCCTTACCTTCTGCAGCCACTGGGTGTAATTCTCCATTATGTGTTCGAGCTGCTGGATCTTCTGGCTGGAGAACTCGGATTCTGGTGGTGCGTCCCTCTGGAGAGTGTTGTACTGCGGGCTCCCTGGCTTCGCCTCCTTGCAGGAGCTTGCTCCAGTCCCCTCTTCCTCGGGCAGGATGAAGGTATAGGTGCACTGGCCGCGCTGGATTCTATGGAAACGTCTGCTACTGTAATTACTACCACTACTACTACTACTACTGCTGCTACTACTACTGCTGCTGCTGCTGCTGCTGCTGCCGCTGCCACCTGCGTTGCCGGTGCTGCCGTCTGCTCCTCTCCTTTGCTCCCCACCTCCACTGCTCACAATCACCAGGAGGGCCGCCAGCGAGATTAAGTGGCAGCTGGATTTGTACCACATCGTAGCAGCCGGAGGTAAAGGTCACAGGTGACTGAAGTGCTTTTATCTCTAGAGTCTCTTCCTTCGTTGCTCAGTTTTGTGGTTGTCTCCTTTTTCAAGCCGGATCAGAAAACGGTGAAGAACACCGTTGACGTGGAGTATGTGTCATCCATCCTTACATCGGACACCCAGCATAGGCATCCACTACAGACAATTCCTGTAGTTCTCACTCACACACGTAAGCACTTACACATGCTGCGCCTTCAGAGCTCCTCTAACTTTTTGTCCTGGCAGGAAAACTTGTCCAAGCCTCTTGCAGTCTGACAGCTCTGTTCTCAATCTGGAGGTTCAAAGCCAAACACAGACTTGCGCGTGTGTTTGCATTTATCCGTCAGTCTTTGCGTCTCATTTTGGGATCTGCTGCATGCGTGGTGATGGTGTCGTCAGACCTCCCCTGGTCTCTCTGCCTTCCTGTCCTCCTCTGCTCTGTGACTTATCGGCTGGTGAGAGTGAGAGAGTGAGAGTGAGAGAGAAAGAGAGAGAGAGACGCTCAGTGAAGAAACTGTTCCAAGCTCCCACCACACTCTGCGCCTGCCCCTTGTAGAGCCTGCAGAGGAATGTGTGTGTGTGTGTGTGTATTTGTGTGTGTGTGTGTGTGTGTGTGTGTGTGTATACGGATGAGTGTGTGCGCAAGCCAGGCAGAAAGGGACCCCGGCACAGAGGATGTGCTCAGACTTTGAGGATCGGTTTACAAGCTCATGTGGTGGCCCTGCATTTTTGTGTGCGTCTGTGCACGTGTGTCTGTGTGTTGACAAACCAACATGTGTGTGCATGTGTGTATAATTGATCTGTTTCTTTATATCCTGCTTGGGGCACATAGGAAGAGGCACTGCTTTGCGCCCCATTATATAACGACAGGTGCTGAATTATGAATCTGACACAAGGGGGAAATTGTAGACATTTAAATATCTGAACCTTCGAAAAAAGGTCTAAATATTACTTTCTCAGATTGTGGAGAAATGATGAGAAAGGTTGAATTCTGATGAATGTGCACACGCAAAGCTCAGTCTGCAATGTCCATTGTGTCTTTCCTCCACCCACTCCATCTCCATTACACTCTCCGTCCTTCCCTCACTCTCTATATCTCTATATCATACATGCACAACACCCTTTGCAAGAAAGTAAAAGCGAAATCCAAGAATGAGCGAGCGAAAGAGGAATGTCTCTTTATCATTAGGGCCAAAAGAATGAGGCAGAGTGAGGAAACACAGCGCTGAAAGGCCCTGGGTCAAAGGTCAGGTGCTTGTTGTGGACCGTCCATTAAAAATCTCTGATTCGGGGAGACATAACTGCCTGATTCCTGGCTGGACTTCAACATTCCTTTTTAGTTCAAAAACAAGCAAATCTGTGTGACAGCGCGCGTGTGCATGTCCGTGCCCGCGCATATGTGTGTGTGTGTCTGTGTGTGTGATAGTGTACATGCTCTAGCAGCAAGTGGAAGAAGCACTCAAAATTCTTTAATCGAGAAAAGGATGAATATCATATAGCAGCTCAAGTATCCAAAATAAAGTGGATAAACCCGTAATTTATTAGTTATAAAAATTCTTAAAAGTCTCCTGAAGCTTTCCTTAGAATTGCAGTGGAGAAGTTGAATGCAGCAAAATGGAAATACTCAAGTTAAGTACAGTGTTTAAGTAAATTGATGACTGCTTTCATCCTTTACCATATAAGTGCGTCTCCGTCTGCCTGCACGTGCTCACGTCTGCAAGTCCTCCTAATCCTGCGTGTGTGTTGGTTTCAGTGTGTATTCAGTGATAGCAGGAGGGGGGGGGGATAAGATCATCGCTTGTGCCCTAAAATCTGGGCGCCGGTCGCTGCATCCAAGGGAAACGGAGGCGGAGATTATCGCCGAACGCTGGGCGACCTTGAATGTGTAAAATGCAAACTACACTTGACTTCACAGCTTCAATAAGAAAGGACGCAGCATGGTAAGGCAAATATCCTGCAAAGCTGTAGGCGGTAATTGTCGTTGTAAAAAGTATTGGATACACATGCTTTTCATTAAAAACTGTTTAGATACACAGTGTGTTTTGCCACATCAAAACCAAAAATCCTGATATTTTTGCTGTATTTCTGCCAATACTGGCTCGTCTTAGCTGACCAGTCGACACCCTGGAAGGAAACACACAAGCTGTTTATATTTATGACACGTTAATTGAGTTTTGTAATCTCAGATCTGGAATGTAAACCTTGAACTTAGTGAGAAAACAAACCTGGATTTCAAAGCAACGAGAGCGCAATCCTTCGTTAACCCCTTGGGCTCCCATGTGGTCCGTCCAGCGCTGCCTGTCCAGCACACACACACACACAAAAGTTTAGTAAAAATGTGATAATCATTTTGCTCGTGACAGTGGAGCACAGTATGGGTCGTGTCAGTTGTGTGAGGCCTAGAGGCAGCTGGGCTTCATGGGAATCTGGCTTATGTTGTACTTGTGAGAAGTCTGGGAGGACATTTTGTATAGCTCAACATCAATCTGACTGACACCGCCCTTCCGCATCTAATGTCAAATTAAATATATGATGTGGGAACCTAGAAAATGACTCGGCTTTCCTTTTTTCCGACTTTCTTGATGAGGTTTTTATGTATGGACGAGTATGACAGTGACGACTTACTGATGGCAGGGTTGTCCTTGATGCTCAAGAATTAGGCTTTGGAAAGATGCAGCACCAAAAATATTGCAATATTCCTAACATATTGAACATAATCTGACATTTAAGCGTAAAATATCACAGGAAATGAGGCAATAGTTGCGTATCGTGTGGATTCTACCGACTAGGGACCTGGTAAGTGATTGCCCCCATACATTCCCTGAAATTCATGATATTTTGTAAAATCGCCGGTGTATCACTTAAGTGGTTCCAGTCTGGATTTGGGACTTATTGGGATTTATGTTTCTGACCGCACAGCACTTCCAGCAAGACACAGAATTAAATCCTCCAGATCACATAGCAAGTGTAGGTGGACGTGTCTCTGGACATACTGTCAAGTATAAAGCCGTGCTTTAAGCCGCTGTGACACCTATAGGGAGCACTCACTACGCTGTAAACGACCTAAAGTGAACATCAAAGTTGCGCGCTGCTAATAACACATAAATTAGCTCATCATTCTTTTATCCTGGAACGTAAAACAAAGAAAGAAATGGTGGGTGATGAATGCAGTTGTCAGTGATTGTGAAAGGGAGAAGCGTTCCGTTTGACTCCACAGAGAAATCTCAGCAACTCATTCACACCAGGCTGAATAGCTCCGGCACCCAGAGTGTTTACTCGCCTCCTTTATCTGCGAAATGTGAATTAATTAAAGGGTTGTGTAAGGCACTTGAAACCCCCGATGGCACCGTTAGCGAGCGCGGCACAGCTCTCGCCCCCTCGTCCGCGCCGTTTGTCATGGCGATGGTGATTAAAGTTTGTACACACACACACACACACACACACAGAGGATGTCATGGTAATGTTGAAACCGTGCCAGCATCTTTGAGTTCTAAGCAGTGAGACCAATTTGCGAGAGCTAATGCAGGTCGCTCGAGTGCATCCACTTGTTTTGACTGCAGGGCGGAGCTGTCATATTGAGATCTCCCTCTCAAAGAGCCACAGTCCGGACTCTTTGGGCTTCAAGGGAGCTTTCATCTCACGCACAATAGCCTTGTTAGCATTTTGCCCACTGATGACTTCACTCTCCATGCTTGATAGTCTGAGAGGTGACGGTTAAGGGAGTTCCTTTGTGAGTTGCTTTGAGTGTATCTTAGGTTTTGCGAAGGGCTGAATGTTGCAGCGTTCTGAGGACTCGTACGGCCTAGCTGCAACAGCGGCTTTCTCTACAAAGCCACTTCAGCAACCCCAGGAAGTAAGCTTATTGAGCCATAAGCTCACATTTTACAGTCTGTTTACAGAAATCCTTTTTTGGAAGTAATACCGCGGCTCAATATCTGATGGATTTCCATGTTGGGATAAACAAAAGGATTATGTGGAAAGTAGAAACTTAGCGGCACATAGAGTAAAAACAACAAAGGCCCGGTGCAGCCATCAGTTCTCAATAATCTGATTAAAACGTTAAATCCTTATTAAATTCTGTAGAGATTTATCCCTAATGTGGAAAATAGCACATAGTCACTGAAAGAGCTTTGATGCTAAATAATGCTCCAACGATACAATTGCCAATACAACCCTTGGACTTACTTCAGGCTTGATGGTGTTTCTAAACAGCCCATACCGCTCGCAGTGATGATGTCACCAGGGCGAGAACACTGAAGAGGTGACACTGCGAAGCCATTAGCACAAGGTGGCTGCCATTCTTCATCATCCTCCGGGGGCTCCCTTTGCTGCGCTCACCACAGGCACTGGCCTCTGTCTCCTGTCAGAGCAGCCGTGCCCAGTGCCTGTTCCCCTTCAGCCCCACCACCCCCATCCTCCACTCATGAGGTAAAAGAGGAAAGTAAGGAGGTTTCCATCTGTCGGGATCATGTTTAAAAGCTGTTATTTCAGTCCTGTTACTGAAAGCGTGATTTTCACTCTGCGGCTCAACGCTGCACACTGAAAACTGCAGCAGGAGAGAAAACAAGATAATGAAAGAAGAAAGGGAGTAGTAGTGGTCAAGGTAACAAGTCTATCTAACAGGCCAAAATGTTGGGAGCAGGGTCACCATGGTAACACAACAAAATAAATGACAAAACATGAGCAAACAATAGCAACAGACAACATGAAAAAAGTAAGTAAGAGAGAGAGAGAAAAAGAGAGAGCTTTGGATCCGTCTGCCTCCAAATGCTTTTCCAGTTAACATCCTGTGTTTGTTTTGCCTCTGTGCTTTGCTTGTTCATCAGCACAAAATCAATTTGAAAGTTGTACTTGTTATGTATATTTTCTAAGACCATCCGTATATTTTTCTACCCTGCGTTTCTCTTTTGCCCGTCTCCTCTGCCTGTTTCACAACTTCAATCCTCATCCGTCCAAAAATCCCAATTTTCCGCCAATCACTCTGATCGGATCTGTCACAGCACAGTTTATGTGATTTCATGTGAGTCCTGCTATCAATTCGCAATCAACACTTTGACCGCTCGAGTGTGCAAACAAATGCGTAAACAAAGCATGATCTGTGCAGCTGCATTGCCTGTGTGTTGCAAAGGCCCTTTGCTCCGACTCTAATCTAGAGGGTCGAGTAAACACTGAACAATGTAGGTCAGCGGGAAACAAACATAAATTACAACAAACGCAAACACACCAAGACGAGACAATGATAAGACGTACACACACATATTGAGTTTCTGCAGGTAGGCCAGCTTGTGGAACTTTCCAGGCCCACCAGTGCAGGATGGGCAATGGCTGAACTTTCAAATATGTCCAACAGCACGTAAACCTGTTTAGAAACATATTCAGATCTGCAGCCAATCATCCTGTTTTGGTTAAAAGCGAGCCTGCGCTTTGCTGAGCCAAGTGATAATTCATAGATGACTTGCTGAATCTTCCCACACTTCCTTAGAGTTTCTTCGTTTTAATTTCCCTTTCTTCCGCTCAATGTGGACTGTCCAGTACATGTCCTTGCATTCCTTGTCCTTCTCTGTTGTAAACCGCCGTGTTCTACCTCCATGACACTTGATCGTCACCAAACAATACACTGTTTTTGTGCAAAACCAAGGTCATTCACTAATCCACATTTTGAGATAAGGGATAAAAATAGTTTCCTGTATTGGGTAAATGACAAGTAGACCTTCAGTCTTCCAGGTAAAGCCTCATAAATCTCTCTCACGGTTGCGTGCACATGTGCAGCATGAGTAGACCCCTACACACATCCAAACACACAAATCATGGAAGCGTAAGAAATACTGTACATCTGCTAGGTGCATACGATCTCAGCCAGTGACTCCAGGTCCCTCACCCATCGCATTCTTCATCTTTGAGCTAATATCCTCTTTGTTCACTCTCCGTCCTCTTCTGCCACATCAGATAAACTGACATTTAACCATTTAGACAACAAACTAGACAGCAAGCCGACACTCGATACATGATGTCTGCTGATATCGCGTTTCCTGTGTCACAGCAATTTGTGTGGGATTGATCTGTTATGATAACTACAGGTCTTGGTCATACAAAGAAAAATGCTTTTCTGTAATCATTCTTTACCTCATCACCCCCCTCCCTTCCTCCCTCTCTTCGCCAATACGCTCGCCCTGCTGGACTGGGAGTGTCGCAACTTTACCGCCTTGGTATTTGTCAGCGTTCCATAACTTTATCAAACAATGGAACCCGATCGGCTGCGGGCACGAGGCAGCGACGCAGGCTTAATTAGCTCTAACTCATTTAGCCTGGCTACTTCGACCACTGTTTGACATCAGTCATGTTGTACGGGTGCCAGAGTCACTGATGGAGACCCTTTATTTGGCCCCGGCTACATCGGCCAATGTCATACATCAGACGAGACACGGTAAGCCTTGCAATATCTTCTTACTTACTCTGCTAATTTCCCTGCTGGCAGGCGTTGTTTGCTCTCTTCATCTTTGTGCGCAGCCAGCTTGCTGCCATTTGTCATGTTGTATTTCCCTCTGTGGTGTGGGGCCAGGCGGTCCTAACATGGGAACAGAGCATGACATCAGCCCGTGGTTATTTTCTTGACTTAACCTGCCTGTGGAATCAACAACACATAGTGTGTGTGTGTGTGTGTGTGTGTGTGTGTGTGTGAGTGTGTGTGTGTGTGTGTGTGTGTGTTTGCACTCATGAGATCATACATGTGAGAGCAATAAATACATCCATCTTAGACTCCCAGCCTTTGGTCTATTGAATTGCATGTTGCCTATCACATTCAATGACTCACACACACAAGTAACGCGGTGTCGAAAATGAATGTCACACACAATTTGCCACACATAGAGTTCCACAGTTCGGTGCGTCTCTCTCTCTCTCTCGCTCTCTCTCTCTCTCTCTGTCTTTCTTCAGACTGTATGTTTTGGGATGACGCATAGAGGGAGATGAATGGTTACACCTCCGGCTCCACCTCAGAGCCCACTCCCCTCCGCATGAAGGATGGTGGGTACGGGATCTGATAAGAGGCCTGGTGAACAAGGGTTGGTCTGTACGGCCCACCTACACCTCATCTCGACTCTGTTTGTGAACATCGTGAGGTATTACACCAGGCGTAGCAGGGTTTTGTCGATTCTGTCACGCTGATAATCCTTTAATGGACAGTAGGTTAGTTTGCTGAGAGCCCAAGAATGTTCACAAGAGCTTTGCGGTGGCAGGTGATGTATAACATAAAGGCTCTTGAGGAGAGACGGATGGTTGCGGTACTGTTCTTGATGTGAGATCCATCTTCAAACTTGTACTATCTCTGAGTGATAAAGCAATAACAACTTAATGCAGCTTACATGTGGTAATCACAACAGAGAGGACACAATTGATTTATTGAATACCTTAAAAATGGGTTAACATTCCCTTAAACTTTGACATTAAATCTGTCTGAAGGCCTGGGAAATCAGTTTTGTGGTTGCCAATGAAGAAACAGTTGCTTAAATAGATTCTTAAATTGAAGTTGTACGTAGGAAAAGAAAAATATGGCGAAGGCTTAAAAAATTATTATTCAATGAAAAAAGGGGTAATTACCTCGACCTGGATCAGTCATGTGAAATTAATCATTCATTTATGTTTCTAAATGTATGTTTGTAAAGAAATTGTAAGTTCCATCTTCTAGTAAAGCACTGTCCATTTAGTATTGATCTCACCTCATCTGTTTTTGGTTGACAAAAGAATAGTGACGCAAAAGGTAAATAGATATGAGTGATGGAGTACGTACACAAACACACACACAGGCACGCACACACAATGGTCTGTTTTCCATTTTATGCACTTGATGTCTATTGTATTTGATTCACCTGATGACAACACACAAGTATCTTCCATCTCCTTAAACCTAAAACATGCAAACCTTTCTCTCTGGAGCCGTTAGTTCTTTTGACTGGCAGATTAAAGGATTTTTAGAGGACAAGATCATCAATACACAAAGACCTCATACCTGGAACAGCTTTTGTCTATAACACACTCTGCTGGATCAGTGTGCAGTGTTACAAACATGACATTTGCTGCACTTTTTCCATATAATGATTGTGTTAGTTCAGGTTATTGTTCCAGCCTGTATTTTGGCAAAAGGACACTTTTATACTCTTTTATGCCAGTTTTTTTTTTAAGATGTTGACTTGAATGCACAACTTAGAACTCAAGCAGGTAGAATTAGCTAAAGCACACAAGGGGTTTGGTACAGAGGGCGGGAAACATTAAACTGAACGACCAACAGGTGAGGCCAATCAGCAACAGGTAAAACTAATCAGGGTGGGGCAGGCAATCAAGCTCAAGGGCGGGAAGTGAAGTCACAGTAACGAGAGGAGAAATGAGTACTTCAAAATAAAACAGGAACTATGAAACAAGATGAAGCAAAATAAAAGCAACAATGCTGTATGTAAAAGTATTATTTGGGAGTATTTTACTAGTAGTGATTCATGACAGAACATTGAACATACATTGTTTGGCACATACATCAAGCGTTGACCACCCATTAAAGCTGTGATAGCACGTTGGTACTTTTCCGCTGACCTCTTCCAACTATGGATTATTGCCAAACTTTGATTTGTAACATACAGGGAGGATATGTTGGGAGCTTATTTTTATGACAACCATATGGGCAAAGGCACCCAACCGATATGATTAAATCCCCATGCACGCTCATAAAACTGAATTTCTAAGGGTCCCTTTCGTCTCTTGCCACAGTTGATATTATGCAGTACTTCTGTAAGATTAAGCTCGTGCAAGGCATATTGTGCAACGTTTAGGTGATATGAATTAATAAATCACACACATGAGAACTGTTGATAGTACGTCTAGTTTGCTCTGACAGGATTCTCTGATAACTAGACACATTTATGAAGACAGAGTTAAAAAAGAAAAAGAAAGAGGAAGGAAAACACATGGCAGAAAAGCTTTTCTACAGTTTCGTTGAATATGTAAAGGGCCTGCGAGGCCTCATTGCGTCAGTGTCTGGTGATGTGTACCGAAGTCATTAGAAACACAATGAGGTCAGGGGAGTGAGTGACGGAGTTTCGCGTGGTCCTTAAACCCCTCACAGAAAGTTTGAGCCATTAGCTGCCTATTAAAAGTCGAATAGTTAAAGAGCGTGACGAACATGTTTATAGCGAGCTGGCAGTGATTTCAGTGGATACGTTACAGCAATCAACTGTCACGATCACGCATCCAGCAACAAACCAGACTTTCACCTTCACCTCCATACTGGCACGCCGGTCGCTTCTCAGTGTTGAATTTGTCAGTTGCTGATCAGAAACAAATGTTTCATTAAACTGTCACCATTGATAAATTGATTCCTTTAAATCGGAGTTATCTGCTCCGCTAATTTGACCCGATCAGTTTCACCTCAGGAAATAAGTTGGAAGATGGAGGATGGTGTTCGCTCAGCCACACCGGGTGTATGTTTACCAGTATTCTGTCACGTCAAATAAAACCACGAGTGCGCCAATGGTTTACATCACGTCAGGTTGTTGTATGGGTCAGGAGGCCAACACCAAACACAATCAATGACCGCCTCGCCTCTAGGACACACCAGAGAGGCTCCTTAGTGCTTATTTGAGTTTGTGTCTACCAACTTGTCAGGCAGCGAACTCACTATTACCATGTACAAATAAATGGAAACTAATTTAGCAAATGGGGAGCAAAAGCACCGCCACATGGTACATGACCTCTGTGACCTTGGGGGTTTGACCAACTTGCCGATCCGTCTGCTCCGTGTTTGTTAATTCAAGTCTCCTAACAGTTTACAGAGCCAGAGCCTGAAGGTGCACAGAGCTTCCTAGTTTTCACAGATGGGCAGACAGCTGAGACCCTGCTATCCACCCCGCTGTGTCCCAGCGAAACCCCAGGCTCCGCACATGTACACGTGGAGATAAAAATAGCTTGTAGCGCCTTTTAAAGCTTTGATTTAGCAATACAGGGCATGCCGTTTTGTCACACACGTGCTGTCTACGTGGCATCAATTAGTAAAATTGTGTCACTCCGAGATTATGTTAAAATATTGTTGTGTTATGATAAAAATGTCCCTGAACTGCTCAATTGAATTGTATCACTAGGGGACATATACCTACAAATAGTCCTGTTCAACCCAACTATTTTGTTTTAAAGCTTTGGAAGCAGCACACATTTAACAATTAAACAATTTGGGGGGAAGTTGTATAATTTCTTTTAGTGGTACATTTTTCACAGGATGGATTTTGACGAAAACAAAGTTCCACATGACGACATTGTTTCCTCCTGTGTGGTAAAGGAAGTCGTTGACTCATTGAATAGTTGCCTGCAAGGTCACAGGTAATGCCTTTCAAAACAAAAATGACCATTAAAAGGTCAAAAGTCCTTTCTCGCCTGTTTGTATGTTGATCACTTTCAGGCTAGAGTTCTTCCTCGTAAAAGAACATACGTCTTCTTAATGATGCAGTTGTGCCAGACTGCGATTTCTGTGAGCTGAGAACATACATGCATCCACCCATACCCTCCGTACAGATAATCAGGAACGAATGTGTGTGAAGAGAGCGTGTGTGTCATCTCCTGCTTGTCTATCAGAGAGCACCACACAGGATATTTCATCCTCCTCTGGATACCAGCCAGCCTTTCAACGCCGAACCCAACCCCTGCTGCTCTTAACATGCTAGCCCTCCTTTCCTCTTCCTCCCTTTTCCTTCCACTACCATGATGAGGGAGACGTTTTGTACTAAACACCTTCATATGCGGTGCGTCGGTTGCCAGGAAAGCTCTCAACACATGGAGATTGGCCCAGAATGATGGCCTCTCTAGGGCTTATTAGGTCCCAGGTTGCTTGGTCCCTCCCTGCCACTTTTTAGGTCCAACCAAGCACCTTTTGATGCCCTTAGAAGACGAGGAGGAGGAAGATCTGTCTGACAGACTGTTTCCTCCAAAGCTGCGTGCTGTGTTCTGCAGGCTTTGTAAGATGACCCAGATCCTTGGCAATGACACGCTGGGAACATCACGTTTAGATGATAAGTCATCTTTTCTCTGACCCGGAATATGCTTTTGATCATCGTAATACAATGTAACAACAATAAATGAATTCCAATGGAAACTGACTGAATCATGGGCAGTGTGTACCTTTGTGTAAATGTGAGAGCCTGGGCACTGGGATAGTTTGTACTCTCCTTTGTTGGTCAGTCATCGCAACGGCTTTTGAGGAATTACGTGGTTTTCATGATGATTTAAAGAGAGCAAAACCATAAACTGGTGGCAAATAAAGACCAAAGTCTAACCGATCCCAGCTCTCTCCACTTTGGCTTTGCAGTCTCAGCTTCTCAATCAGAATTTAAAGTCAGTTTGTGGGAAATTGGCTTGTTTTCGTTCACAGAAACAACTACAAATGACTAAGAGTGGCTAAGAGTACATAAACGGCAATTTTACAGAGAGAGGTGAAAAGCTACAGATTGTGTGAAACTTTGTTAGATCATGCTTGGAATTTGTGCCTTGTGCTGTTAGTCATTAAACTCTGTCTCTTTCCCACATGTGGCTGGCAGTGGACCTTACGTAACACACACACACACACACACACACACACACACACACACACACACACACACACACACACACACACACACACACACACAAACACCCTCATCAGGTATCTGAGACATAAATGTATTTCTATGATTTTTTGGGTTTCATGATGACCTGTAATGTTTGGTCACCCTTTTTGTAATAGTTTGGCTCAGGTATGGTTCGGCTCAGAAACAGAAAATCTCACTTAAAATCCCAAAATTAACGAAATAAAATTGCACAACTTCATAAAAAAAACAATAAGACATAGTTACATTTCATTAATTGTGTCATTGATCCATCTTTGCTTCCTTTAAGCTCCGGTCTTGTGACACTCACACCCTTGATGAGAAAGGTGAAGGGCAAACGGATAAAGAGCCAGCACCCAATCTGTACACGAGGCTAGCCAAGGGTCACAAGCCTATAAATAACAGCAGCGAGAGCTAAAGATGGCAACAGAATATGTACATTAGGTAGATGCCTATGAGTGTGTGACCTGAGGAGGCTAAAGGTAGAAGACGAGCTCGGGGTTTAAACTGTTTCCAGTACAAATGACCTTTTTATGGGGTGTATTACAGAAGAAGGAAAAATCCGAAGGCCAACCTGCCAAACGAGAAGAAAGAGAGGGATGAGGTGTACTAGGGGAAGGAAGAGAGAAAATCCATCTCTCGTGGAAGCCGGTAAACTAGTGACGAGGAGGGGAGTTGTGTTTATACCTGGAGAGAGACAGAGACAAATGGAGGGAATGGAACTTGTAGGAGAGGAAAGCTGATGGAGGCCTAGATAGCGGCGGAGAGAGGGAGGATGTGGGAAAATGGAGATATTAAGAAAGAGAAGCTGTGCAGACGGACTGGAATAAATCGCACTGTACCTCCGCAACAACTTAGATCCGGAACAGAGATGGTAGAGGAACAAAAGGTGCCTGCTCTAGGGACATCCAAGGGAAACGATAAATAGATGTAACAGCAGAATGTCTACTTGTTCACTCAAGAATCGTTGCGTCCTGTTCCTTGCAGACTATTAACGGCTCTCATTAAATCGATTGAGATAGTTTTGTCCTCTTGGAAACCCCAAAACAAGCTAACTGTCTTGGACATCGATGGTGTTCACCTGATCAATGAAATCTTAAGTCTAATATTGACTCTCGTTTCACCTCTGTTTTGGTTTCCACCAACTCCTGACACAAAGATCTGGCTCTGTAGCTCCATCAGTGACCTGTCTGTCATTTTGAGGTCGGCAAATGTACAGTTTTTTGCGTCAGTCATATGAACAACATCTTCACATTACAGACAATCATCCAATTTGGCGATATTGATAAAGCTTTGTCTCACTTTGCCTTACTAGGAAGAGAGACAATTACATAATGAATCAACCAGAGGACAAGAGGAGCCTGACATCCATTTTGTACCCAAACATTTAAAACCGCCCCATGCCGAGAAGCATTGGCGGCAAAACAAGCAAAAGACATTTGTAAGGACCCTGTTACACTCACAAAAGCCTTTTGGTTTATACCGCCTATAAGTGAATGCAAACAAGACTTTCCACAAAGCTGCAGTGATTGTTTCTCTAAGCCCCCCAAGATTACGGAGATAGAGCGAGTAAGATGAGGGAAATGTCGGGCACCACATGTGTCTCAGTAGCTCTGCTCCAGGCCTGTTTCTGCTCCAGTTGTGCAGGGACAGGGATTTTGTTATCATGAGTGAATGTAACTGTTTTTATATCTGTCCCGCTTTACAAACACACACACATGCAACAAGTGGCTCCGCAGCCAGATGAAGACGTGGCAATAACAGATTTTGGCTCCTGTGGCGTCAACAAGGAAGAGGAAACATGTCGAAGACGATGTGAAATACAGAGATAGATGAGGCATGTGTGGAAAAGTGTCATCAGCAAGCCATCAAAATGATTTTCGGAGTCTAGCTTAATGTTAACAAACGAGCATTAATGTGCGATGTGTGTTTGATAAACTCTCAGGAAAGACTCCGCAAAATATCCTCAAATTATTCCAGAGATATTGGCATCAATCTGTTGCAGATGTTGAGCAGACAAACTTCCTGCCAAAGCCACATTCTGTTGAAATCTAATATCAACTTACAGCAAGAATCAGGACAGCATTGTAAGCTTTGGTAAGTTGCACAAGGCCGCTAATGGCTTGGACCCTCGTAGCAGAAAATAGAAAAAACTGCTCAAAATGTACATGAATGGTTGTATAGGGTTCTTCTACTTGTAGATAATAAATCTTTTGGCTCCTTGAATCTAATTTCTCTCATAATTCTCAGGCAGTGTGTAAAGGTGAAGTGTCAGAGGTGTGTGTGTGGTATAGTGACTAGCACCCTCTTGTGATATCACCACAGCCTCCCCGTCACCTCGGAGTTGGATAAACAGTCCGATTCGGTCCAGCTTCTGCCTGGAAATGTAGAGTCGTGATCCAACACGGGGCACCGCCGCCGCCAAACTATTTGGGTCTTTGCTTGGCGATAATGTGCAGCCTCAGTGGCGCTCTGTATGCAAACGCTCTGATTGTTGAACAAAACTTTATCTCCAAAGCAAAATAAATGTCTCAGATAGCAGAACGTGCAGTTTAAGACTCAAATAAATCGACGACTTTTGCCTTGATGTGTATGTGTGTGTGTGTGTGTGTGTGTGTGTGTGTGTGTGTGTGTGTGTGTGTGTGCGTAGGTGCTGCAGCCACATGAAACATGCAAGTGTGTGTGTGTGCCTGCATGCTTGCCTGGGGTGTTCGATAAGATAAATTAAGAGTTAAAGCGTGGGGAAGGGGTCTTGGTCTGTTCCGCTCAGCGTCCAGCCTCCTCCCTGGTGTCACCGAGGTGTCAGGAGATTAAACACACATACCGCCTTTCCTCTCAAAGGTTAATACCACTATGGAAGAACTGCTAAATTAATTATGTGGCCTATCTGCTGTGAGGTGTCAGGACAGAGGCCTTTGCAGCTCTTACACCCTCTATTTTTACCAGGCCCCTGACAGCTGTACAGTGCCGTCAAGTTGGGGCGGCACATGAAACCTATTCTGACATGCTGTGGAATGACCGGATGCCAGGCCTCCATCCGCTCTGATCCCAGCACTGCAGATGAATTGATTCTCCAATATTGATATAGTCCCGGTTTTACGCCTCATGTATAACTGAGACCGGTCGACCTCCTCCGCAACTTCCTCGGCAAGTTCCAATTGCGCCTGCGGGACTTGGAACCTCATTTGTCAGTGGTTGGGATAAAAAATTTAATAAGTAAAAAACACACCGTCAGCCATCATGTTTCATTACAACCGGTTTCCTTTTTATTTCCAAAATAACAGACTCCAGCGGACGATTTGTACTTATTCATCTGCGACGTCACATTGTGTTAACAGACCACCCTAACCCTACGCGTGCATTGCTTTAGGGAATTTCGGCATGTCTGAGATGTCTTCGTTTATCCGTAATTTACATTCACTTTCACAGCTGCTCGGTATTAAGGTCAATTTGTCACAGGAGCGTTGATACGACCCCACTGCGCTGTGCCACACTCCACCGCGGCGGTGATGTATTTGATTTGGCATCAGGATGCGTGTAAGCGTCTCCGTGACACAGCTAATGTGACAGGAGCGGCTGTAACCGTGCCAGTGCGCTGCGTCAGCGTCGAGGTGATCGATGAAAAAGAGGTTTAGCAGAAGATTTCCACCCTAATTGCATGAACTTCGTCTCGACTCCACCAACAATGTGTGTGTGTGAGCACGTGTAACCATGAGTAAATGTGATTAATCTGAAAACCGACATGTTCCCTCGAGTGGCCCTTAATAAATCTGACCTCAATTTAGTGGTTTAGTCCAGAAAGCTGCTTCATTTCATCTCAGCCCGGTGTTTAATTCCCTCTCCTCTTGACCACGCATACCTGAGACTGTTCTGCCAAGAAATTTCCGAGCTTATTACTGCCACGTCTCTCTCGAGTGTCCCGTGCGTAGCGGGAAAGATGGCATCTGCGCGGAAAGGATATTTCTGCCGCGCGTGATGAATGGCTTCTTTGTGTGACCGGCTCAAACCCGAGTCCTGTAGAGTGTCACGAAAGTGCTACTCGTGTCATTGTTATCTGAAAACGGATAGAAATGAGTTCCAGGCTTGTGTGAGATGTTTTCCGTGGAGGGTGGAAAAGGAAAAAGTGTGCTATCTTAGATCTTGTAAGTGATTTGTCATCCCCTTTAAAGGGCACTTTTAAATTCTGGCATCTTGTTTTCAAATATTGTCATTGTGACGAAGCATGAAAATGACAATTCCATTCGAGTTGGTTCAGTTTGAGATCAGATGTGCTGGAGTCGCAGGGTGTAAGTCATGTTTTCCATAGCTGGTGGAGCGTATCGCAGAATGTTCGTAATTATAAATCACCGCCTCGTTTAGCTTCGGTGCATCGGCTTCATTTTACTTTAAGAATCCGTCTTTCATCGAGATGTAAACCTCACTAATGCCTTCTCTCTGCACTGGCAGCCAAACTAAAGCAACGGCGATTTCATCCGTTTGCACCTCTGAACTCACACTGGAGACGCAGAGCAATGAGCGCACAGTCGGTACTGAAAGACAGTTGGAGCTGGGTTTGGGGCTCGTCAGATTCCACTCCGTTAGATGGACAGCTGAGCTCAACGGTGACATCAAGGACGTTAATTTGCAGCTCAATAGTTTACACAGATGGAGGGAATGATTTGTGATTATTTAGACATTTGATGTTTTTGGATAAATGATCAGATCACATTTTTCTGGCATCAATAATTTGTGGACGCTGCCTTGGTCTGGCACTAAGTCAGCTCTTAACTTGGGCTTATTGCTCTATCATCCATCATTGTGTTTATTTGTCGGGTGATTGATGTTGACTGATTATTGCCTTGATTTTGTAACATTTCACCTTTCTTGTCACTTTCCAAAGCTTTCTGCAAAACTTTCAACAAGTCAAATGTTCAGTCTGGATTGGCGCCTAATAAAGTTAATTCATGCATAAAATGATTCTCCACTGGGGGTAATTAGTGTAGAGGTAGGTCAGGTATGTGGCGTGTCCCTGTGTACCCCCCACTTGTACCCTTGGTTGTGCGATAATAATAGAGAGTTACACAGCGACGGTCACATAAGGCCTAGAGAGTCCTGCTGTTTGTCTCCGTTCACCTTGACAGTGATGAAGTTCTAGACAGACACACACACACAGACACACACATTTAAACATATATATACATTTTCATATGCCAACATGTTTGTTTGATTTTAATTCGTCATTCAGGAACCTGAAATGCTACTACACTTAATTCTAACAGTTTCCTAATTCGGAGTAATTTACTGAACTGAAGTCACAGTGTAAAATGTTTGGCACCCCCTACAGGAAGGCCTACAAATTACATGCATCTTAGGGATATGAATCAAAATGACCAACTTTGCCATGTTTAGTGTCCTGCAGGGGAATATATTGCATTGTTAAGATGAAGGGAATTTAACAGTGTGTCTCAAGCTCAACCTTTGCAGTATTTGACACCATTCCAACACACACTCCTTACTATATTACAGCATATAAATGAGCAGAAATAAAAAAAATAAGAAACATGACTAGCTGACAGTCACACAGAGGCAGAGAGGGACTTTGCTGCTCCGTCTTCCAGGAGTTCTAGTCTAACTCTAGTTTGAGCAGCAGCACCTGTAGCCTCCAACAGATGACGAAACCTTTGTGTGTGTGTGATGCTCAGATCTCTGAGGAAGGAATATTTCCCCATTACAGCCTGGGAGGAGAGAGGAGGATATCTGCACAGGATTTAGAGCCTGCACGCGTTAAAGTGCTCTGGAATATTCTCCTGAACTATTTCAACACCTCATAATCATCTGGTATTAATTTCTAATGTGTGTGTGAAATGATTTTTGGATGTGTGTGTGTACACAGAACTTTCCACTTTTGAATGAGTGTTGATTTTTCAGTGGCATTTATAGCTGAGAAGTGCTGATTGGAGCGTTCTTTGTCTGCTCACAGAGGCAGTCGAGCAAAATTAGCTACGGCGTGAAATCGGCCCTATGGTGGGTGTGAAACAGTGGCTTATTCAGAGTTTAACAAGTTTTTAACAAGTTTTTGAGTTAAATATGAACACATTCACAATCTTCTATGTGTGTGTGTGGCTAGGAGACAGACTGACAGAGGGGGGACAGGAGGTTTCACACTCATTCAATCATTGACTTCCGAACTGTCATCGCCGATGGAAACAAAGCAGCTCTAAAGCGCAACATTGAGAAATACATCTGAACCCAAACTAACAGATTGAGGCCAATTTGTTCGCACCTTCTCTTTCTTTACAGCAAGTAATTGTTTTCAATTAGAAGCAGATTTCAGGGAAAGCAGCTTTGAGATTTGAGGACTCCGTTACCTCAAACAGCTATAGTAGGTCAGACATGGATGTGAGTCTGATTAAAACCATTGGTTCCTCCCTCCAGAGATTACTGATTAGAGAGGGAGAGGGAGAGGGAGGATTCTCCATTTGAAAGGCTGATGTAATGGTGTGTATGTCCAAACAATCTCACTTCATCTTTACTGCCGTGTCTAACATGCTACATTTTCTGTGTGTGTGTGTATGGCTGTGGTAAATGGGTATATTGTGTGTACTTATGATGAAGCGTGTGTGTGTGTGTGCATGTGCGTGCCCACATTGAGATCGATGGACAACCAGCGACGTCACCAGATTGATCATCGGCGTGTAACTCAAGCCAAGACGTGAATTAATCAGTTACCAGGCACGCGACTGTGAAGGGGTCAGAGGTGAATCTCTCACTAAAAGCAGTTAAGACGGTAAATCAGTCTCTCTCTCGCTTTCTCTGTGTGTTTGTGTGTGTGTGTGTGTGTGTGTGTGTGTGTGTGTGTGTCATGGTGGAGGAAACGGACCAGACAACTGATAGCAGTGCTCGGAGCAGACATGGGTTTCCTTGACCACAGAGCCACCTGGGCTGAAGCAGACTCCCTTTAGTGTGTCCTTGAGATAAACCTGTTAAAGACAGACGCACGTGACTGGACATTCACCCCAACAAATTGCTCCGTGACCGCAATGAACCGAATTCGAACATCTATGTTTTCACGGTTTTCCTTCAATTTGAAACACTGTGAACATTTCTGTCACCACCCGTACTTTTACAAAGCTATTACTGGTGTTGTGCCCGCCGTTGCCTCATCGTTGTTAACTGGGATTTCATTCTGCCAAAGTTCTGCCTTACTCAAAATAAAAATAAAAACCCAATTAAATCAATTTCCAAATGGATCTAAACTGTATATAGAGCACATAGGGTGTTCTGTAAACTGTGGAGTTGACCGAAAACAAATTTCAAAGCGCTTACAGTCTTGTGTTCCGTGAGCCTGATTCCCCAGGAGTCACTGCCTTTTCTGCAAACAACCAAAGGAGGCATTATGCAAATGGCGGGAATCTAATCTGGAAGTTAACCGTGTCTGAGTGCTCTGCGGTGGAGATCAAAAGAGTGTGTGTATTCCAGCCGTAGACCAACAACCCTAGGGGCAGATGGGTCATGAAGGCCCTCTGATAGCCGCTGCCCCCCCTGAGGGTGGTGGGACTGGGATGAGACGAAGGAGAAAGGAGTTTGGAAAGTATTTATTAGGCCCTATGTTATCTCTGCAGACACACACACAGTGCCAATGTTAATGGTGGTGGTGGTGGTGGGGGATTAGTAGGGGTTTGTGTAGATGTCAGCAAAAGAAGAACCTGGTGGAGGAAGAATTTCTGATTCCTCTGTGTTATGTTATTGCAGGAATTGGGTTACGATCATCATTTTTCACCCGGCCCACCAACAGTACACCAAGCTATAAAAGCAGTCAAGTCTATAAATCTCTCTCTCTCGCCCCCTCTTTCCCTCTCTCTCTCTGTTTGGGAATGTCATGATGTTGTGCACTGGGAATAGCATCATCATACCGTAAATGCAGCCCACAGAGATCCATGAGTCTTCATGTATTGATTTATTTATCTGGTATGTGGAAGAGATTGCAGATGGTTTATGGCGCTGACGCAAGGGGAAGATTTAACATCAGTCAGTGCAGAGAGATTCTTCATCCAGGTAATGAGCTTGAGACATACTTGGACAATGTTCTGTAGCTCAATCACAGGGTAAATTGTTTTTTAAATGCTGCAAAGTGGAAATTAATATAAGAAAAGATAATCACAAAGGATCAAAGTTAAATGGACATCTAGTATCGATGGCTGGTTCTATTTTAACAATAGTATGCAAGCAGCAAAATCATGTAAAGGAAGGTCAAGTGTTTCCTAGAGTCATAAAAAGGCACAATGAAGCATGACTGCCCCCTGTTGGTCATATACAGACATGAGAAACAAAGCTGAACTTGTGCTAAATGGACCTCCACAGTTTATTTAGCTGTTTCAACAAACACAACCCACTTCACTCCGTCATTGTGACATAAGTAAACGGACGACACCATCAATGTGTCGTCTCTCCAAGTTCAATAAAAATATTGGGGAGGGGAAATTGGAAAATATTCCAAGGGCTGTAAAGGGAAGCAAAGTGGACTGAGAAAAGAGAGAGAGGGTTTATGACTGGTCCACATGGACAAAGTCTCACACACACACACACACACACACACACACACACACAAGGTTGTGACATGTGACATAGCTGGGGGAGTTAAGTCCCAGACATGCAGTCTAGCAGAGGGCTCATCACTCTGCACCCCAAAGGCTCTGCTGCTGGCTGTGTGTTGTAAAATGTAAAATGTGGGGCTATTAGGGGCACTAACATTTAGTGAGAGTGCAGTGGAGGAGAAGAAGGACATACCTGCCTGTGTGTGTGTGTGTGTGTGTGTGTGTGTGCGTGTGCGTGCGTGCGTGCGTGCGTGCGTGCGTGCGTGCGTGCGTGCGTGCGTGCGTGCGTGCGTGCGTGCGTGCGTGCGTCATATTAAAAGGGACCGAGTTGACATTAATCATATTTTTCTATCTTACTCATCATCATAAACATTTGACCTGTCATATTGGATATTCTAATGTGTGAGTGTGTGTGTTTGTTGTCATTCGGCATCTCCACAGGGGAGATAATTGCCAGATAAACACAAACAGGCTGTTAATCTCCCTGTGTTGTTATATTATATTGTTATTCTCTGTGTATCTGACTGAGTGAAGACAGGGGGTCAGAGTTCACAGTTGAGTCCTATAATGGTTTATAGCTCAAGGGCAATGGTACCCATATACCTGCATACAGTCGCTTCTTTCCCATCAGGTCCTACTCCTGCATGTCTCAGCTTTCATTTGGGCTGAACCATAATGAAATGACAATGGGGTTTATGCACTTTATTTTCTGTCAAATAATCTCAGTGCCAGGCAATTTGTTTTATACCTTATCACCACTAGATGACAGTAGAGTATTCAACATCAAACACAACTTCCTTCCCTATCCATGGAAGAACATACTGTTCACCTAAAGATGTTGACATGTGGAAACGTCCATCCTTGGCATCTCATGTGCTTCCTGGCAGATTATGCTGCATTTGCATTCCGTTTTGGAATAGAACAAATATTCACTGAGTTTAAATGTACTTTGTAGAATAGTAGAAATAAAGTGTCAGCATATTTAAAGCTTTTCCCTGTTTCATGTGCTCCTGGAGCAGAGTGTGTGGAAAGTCTGGAGACGCTCAGAGCAGAGCTGCCTTTTATTGACCCTTTTTAGTAGTGCAGCAAGTGTGACAATAAGCAATGTTCCACCCTCCAGCAGCTCGACTGAGACCAAACCAAACTATTTTACTTTGTGTTGCAGAGGGAAGAGTTTGATGGCCTGCACAATAGTCTAATGTTACGCCCTTGTAACTCTATTGTATATAGGCCTGGTCTCCTCCCTGAACCTGATACTTGAATAGGCGAGTGAAAGTTAACATGAACGGGCCTCACCCTACGTCCTTATGACATGTTTTACCACCACGCATACAGTAGTGATGTATTTGACGTATATTTAACTGCGTTGTAACTGCTGATTTAAACGTACTTACATACAGAAGCATAAAAAGGGAATTTGAGTCCCTGCGGTTATTACATAAATGATGACTGATGCATTCCCTGTTATGAAAACGATGATGAAAAGAACTCCAGAAGCCTTCACAGTGAATATCAAAACCACACACCTGTCAAACAAACACTTAATCTACGATAACTCCTGCGGAGGGAGTACAGACGTTTATACAGACTGTCCACATTCCCTCTTTGCATTAAACATTATCAAGTCCACCTGGTGGGTTTAGAAGAGGATGGAGAAAAGCTGGGGAGATCGGAGTACTAACATACGTTCTGCACATTCCCTAAATTCAAACCCCTCTCTCCTCCCTTCGTCTCCACCCCAAGGATTTTTTTTATTTTTTTTGTTTTGGAGTTTGGATCCTGTGAGGCTATGCCAGCTGCGCCCGGGCTGCAGAGCGCTCCTCAAATATTTGAGCTCGGACGCAGCCAAGTTGACTTAGCTCGGAGCACGGTGTTCCCAGAACTCTGATAGGGTGCCTGTACCAATCATGGGGGCTTTCAGTCAGGCCGCACTGTGCGCCTCTTATACCCGTCGCCCGGTCTCGTGCCTGGGGAGTAATTCAAGGTGCGTTTGAGCGCAGACAGGCTCGGGCTGAGGGACAGACAGCCACATGAGAGAGGCCTGTGGTTTCCCAACCATCAGACAGGCCGTGCTGGTACAGGCACTCTGCTGTCCCGGGTTATGGACTGGTGGAGATCAAAGTTCTCTCCGGGCTGGCAGGTTTTGGGTGGACACCAGAGGGACGTGCACGTGTCTTTGAGGAAATGTGGAAACCTCTTTAAAACGTGTGTGGCTCCGAATTTAACACCAACATGGGTGTACAAGTTTTCCAGGTTGTGATGAACTCCAAGATGAGCTCATCAGGACTCACAAGAGTTATTGGTACTGTAGACTTCTTAAGGCAAGTCACAGGTTTGAGACCAGGACAAACTCATCAGGGATTCAACCTCAACTTCAAGTTATTGTTTTAACAGTTTAAAAGTGATTGAAATTCCTCACAACTGTGGGATTCACCTCTAATGAAGTTATGTTGCAGCATAATTCATTATTTTCTTCTTCTTCTTTATTATGATCCCCAGTAGTAGATAATTTACTTTTCTGCTTCTTATTCAAAACAACAAATATTTCAGCTTCATTCTGAGTTGTTTTGATGCATTCTGAGATGACAGCATCCAATGCTGCTTTCCATTCAATTTTCCATTTCAAGACATTTCAGAGACAGCTCAAGGTTTAATGAATGAACATTTTCTGCTATTTGGCTTTAGCTGATAGCAGCGAAGAGCAGAAATCAGGCGAGCTCCTCTGACAGAGTGACAGACTGGATCTGAAAGCCTGAAATGAAACGACAAAGCCTGGCATGATAATAGACAGTATACACGGCGCTGAAATGTGCAGAACAATAACACGACAGAGCCTGAGTGAGCGAGCCCAGCCGGGAAAATGAAATTCCATGAATACCTCTGAAAGGCTTTGATTTTTCTACGAAAACCAAATCCATCTTCGTCCCCGTGTAGGTTAAATAGGAGATGTTTGCAGTTCGGAGGGGGGAAATTCCCATGGTAGACTACAGCCCCGTTGTTTCCATGAGAAAGAGGAAACCGGGCCTACGCATGTACAGCAGCGCGCCGCAGCCCACGGAGCTGTGTGCGTGTGTGTGTGTGTGTGTGTGTGTGTGTACTGAGCTGGAGGTCGTCCAAGAGAGGCGAGTTCTGACAACGAAGAGACCCGCCGGACCATAGGGGCACACATGCAGCGAGGCCAATGTTCCCCTGCTTCTTCTTCTTCTTTTGCCCCGGTTTGAGCTGTCATGTCTGATTTGGGAAAACTGTTGAAGTTTGGCCCGAAGGCTGAGCTGATGGTTCCACTCGTCCATCCCCCGTTTGCTCCCTCAGCATCTTCCTTTTTCCTTTCCTTTTCTTTCCTCTCCTCTGACATGTTCACATTGGCAGCCTGTCTTCAATCAACCTTTCAAAACATCAAGACTGACATCACATTTACATAAAAGGAGAGTTACATAAGATTTAGATTTTCTGTGGACGTGGATGCAGCTTCTACTTCGGCAAACGTCATTTCTCTTTTCACAACACATCTTATGTCCTTTATGAGGGATCAGTGTCTTTATCTGATATCTAAATTCCTTTATTGATTGATTGATTGATTGATTGATTGATTGGTACTCTACTTAAAGGGTTTTTCATGAGGTACGATTTCAGCAATCTCCTTCAAAACTCATCATAGTGGTTGGACTACTTAAGTATTTTAAGCACTCGATATGATAATGGAGTCCAAAACCGTTGCTACCAAACCAAACAATACCCCTGTTGCTTTCAGCACAGGGTATAATTTTACCCTAAGTTCAACTGACATTAGAAAAGTTTAATTAATTATCCTTTCGGTGCAGATTCCTATTCATAAAACCTCAGGACTGTTACTCACCTTCCTTTACACACACACACACACACACACACAAGAGCCTACACTCTGCTTTGTCCGGTTGTGTGTAATTAGAGGCGGCCCTCATTTGCATTTTTAATTAAAGCGCGCATAATGAGGATACAAGGCAGAGATATTGGCGTGATATTTAATGGCGTTGAGGCAATTGGAGAGATGACTGTTAATTACAGATACACAGTCTGATTGCTTTCTGCTCTCTAATGAACGGCCTGCCAGGAGAAATGGCTGCCGTCCAATGGAAGAGGGCCAAGTGAACTCGCCCGACCACCAGGTTTAATAGCGGGGATTTAAAAGATGAATTTTTGCTCGCGTCCATTAGTAAAAATGAGAACAAAAGTACAACTACAATTTAGCATAAAGAAGTTTTGTGTGATTACAAAGTTATGGGGATTCTGATGTAATAGCGGTCCGGATCATTTCTATCTATCTTTTTTATTCAGCACATTTCTATTTCATACACAGGTTGTTGATTTTTCTCTTACTTTGAGCAGCCACTTCCCAGAATGCCGCTCTTCTCCCCTCGTGAGCGCCGTGGGTGACGATGACATTCGAGGCAGAATGTGAGCATTGATTGCTTTCAGGACGCTGCAGCTCTTCTCTGTGGGAGATGTGACAAGTTTTCTCCACTGAAATCGCCTACATATTTTCCATTTCCAGTTTGTTCCATAAAAACAAAGGAGAGGATGACTTAAGGCAAGATGACCAGACAAGGACACACACACACTCTCAAACACACAGTCGCATTAACCGCATTAAAGTATATTTGTCTGACGGCCACACACGCGCCTCTCACTCACTATCTGCAGCGGTTCGGTCAGGATGTTCTGACTCAGGATGTTGTGGTGCGCGTGAGCGCACACAGCGTCCTGAGTGGTCCATTCCTTATTCACACAGCTGTGAGCATCACACACTTACACACATACACACACATGCACACACTGCCCTCAACTGAGTGAATGTCAAGATAACGTTAGCATCTAAAATATCCTAAGTAGCTCCTGCTCTCTTGCTTATTTTGACGCAATTTTACTGTTGCAAACAAGTACAGGCTGCACTCACACACTCACATGCACACACACACACACACACACACACACACATAGGAGTACTGGGACTTGAAATGAGCACATCCCTCTGCTCTATTTAAAAATGCATGAGTCCTGGCATCCCATTTGGATGGAGGAGAAGAGAGTGATGGCGGTGAGGGGGAGCAAAGTGACAAAGCTGAAAAAAAAGACGGTGCTGAAATGCTCTTCTTATATTACCTCGGAGAGAGATGAAATGAAATTAGGATGATGGAGAAACGAAAGCCTTGTTCAGGAGGGGGAGAGAGAGAGAGATGCAATTATCGTTAACGAGTGCGACAGGTGGAGAATGCCCTCATCAGCCATCACCATGGTGATTCCGCATCGGGATGGTGCGCGAAAGAAAGGCGGCCAAACAGGATGTAAAGATGATTTCTGGGTCAGAGAGAGAGAGAGAGAGAGAGAGAGAGAGAGAGAGAGAGAGAGAGAGAGAGAGAGAGAGAGAGAGAGAGAGTGAGAGAGAGAGTTTGAGGATTTATAGAGTAGAATTGGCAGAAGATTTATGCTGATCAGCTCTTATTTGCATGAAAACGAGTCAATCTATTGACGTAGAAGAGGAGAACCAAAAAGTCATCTCTTCAAAATGAACATTCATATTTCTACACTTTTATTAATTCAACAAGCCATTTCCTGCCTCATTTTGGATTCTGTGGGTGCTGCCATGGTGACTGACGTTGGATTAGATGAAACTGCCCAGAGTTTAACAGCCGGAGCTCCAACTTCCAAGCTGTCTGGAATTCACCTCAAAGACCCGAGCAAAGGTCTTTGCTCTGGGAGAAGCTCTGGCTGGGGAGAAGAAGCTCTGGCTGGGTGCTCTTGTCGGCTCTGACGTGGCGAGCTGGCTGACGGGTTGGCACAGCGATGGGCCCTGCAGCTTGTAAAAAGACGTGACTCGGCCCACGCCTCCGTTTGCACAGCCTCCAAGCACGTTTCCTTCTTCTGGGGTTGCCAAGGTAACCTCAGGGTTGGAAGGAAAAACATCCCACTGGCTGTCTACACAGTGAATCAGTAGACAGGGCGAAGGGAGAGAGAGAGAGAGGGAGAGAGAGAGAGAGGGAGAAGAAGTGAGTGAAAGCAGAGCGAGCTAAGTATACAGCGATTTACATCCCGTGTAGACAGGTACAGTAAGTGTGTTTACCGGTCGGTATGCGGTGTTGTTTATTTACAGTCAGGCCCTGCCATAGTTTTTATTGTCCAGCTTCCAGTTCTATAAAACGCGTTCTCGTAAACTGGCAAAGTTTATACTGTTGAAGTCACACCTGTAGGGAGACGCGTGAATGTGCTCTTTCTTTCAAACCAGAAGCCACACACACAGACACACACACTAAGAGAGGATGACATGACGCACCACAGAATAAACTGTACGACCACAACGTTTAGAGAAATGTGTCACCGGAATAACATCCGACTTGGCTTTAAGGCTTGGAGAGACTTCATCCATCCAAGGAAAATAATCAAGGAATAACATCTGTGAGAGAAGACGCTGGCATCACTTATTACAGGAATTAGACCGATATTGAGATTCTTAAGTTTTATTTTGTTTGTTAGTCTTTCAAGAAAGAAGTCGACTTATTTTAGGAGTTTTAGACATTAGTAGCAGTAGCTTACAATAAGATAGAATAAAGCTCTTCTTCACTGGATCATTCCAAGTGCTTCATTCTAAGAAATATTCACAATATTAGAAAATAATATGTCCCAGTGTGAATTCCATCTTTGCACTAAATATCTAACCCTCCCTTCATTTTTATGACTAATTTAATCTGAAAGTTAACATAAACCCACAACAACATCATCAGTCACACTAAGCACCGGTAAATGTTGTGTCATTTCCTCCCAAAGAACATATATAAACTACAAAAAAGATGTTGAATGTAACCCTGCAGCAGACTTTAAGTGTGTTTTTATATCTGATACTATAATGACACACCAAACCTGTACAGGGATTAGGAAAGCTGCTGACAATATGAGTTAGCATTTTTCTATGAATGTGAAATGAGGCAGATGGCTCCACGTCCTCCGTCTCAGCGCAGAGATCCTGAAATTCATTTCAGCGGCAGCCCGTCACAGGAGGTGCAGAATTCAATTCCTTTTACAAAGTGACAGAATTGTAAGCAGAGAAACACCAGAATAGCTTCATTTCCTCAGAGAATAAAAGGTAGTTCAAGGGTCGTCGTCTGAAAATGCAACAAAAGTGTCCAAACTCAAACACAAAGTATGTTACTGATGCATCCCGTCGCTGAGAATCACTTTAATTGCATGTAATATACATTTCAAATTCATTTTCACAGATGCTATAATTCTCGCAGTCACGCCATCAACACCTCAACAAACACCTCTCATTGTGTCAAGCATTGTGTCAAAATCAATCTGACACGACAAACTTAGTGATATTGTATAAAATGGAATTAAATCTGAATGTTCTTTAGTGTTTTTAAATGTATTCTTAAGAGGCAATAATGTATAAGTGCCACAGGCTCTCACTGGAGAGCAGCTGTTGACGGAAGGTTTCACAGCGCATAAAATCTATATTTTTGAGGCGACACTGGCATTTACCACCTCAGCTCAAAGTTATACATTATTCATGCCCGAGTGCTGAAGTGTTGAATTTGATTCTGTCCTTTACAATATTGGAACAGACCAGTAGATATTTACAGTATTTGTTTGTGAAGATGATGAATCATGTGCCTGGTGAGAGACTTAGAAGCGCCAGTTGGTGGAATTATTCCCGTAATAGTCCGAATAACAGTCAGCCGCAGATGTCATCCCAGAACAGTTTCTGCCTGGAGACAGATGGACTCAGGTCACCGCGACAACCCCTCACTTTCCATGTACAAAACCAGCTCATATAGAAGAAGTTGTTCTGAATTATTAGAAAAACAAGCATTCGCAATAAGACGAGTCATGATGAAGCACAGCCAAGTTAGGGGAAGAATAACCTCCTGAGACCCTGTGTCCTCATATGTGGACATTTCTCCTGCCCAACACCTTATGTGCTTTACTTCAACCTGTTGTCCTCATGTCTGGACATTTTTCTTCCTTTTAAGGGCATTGGGACTTTTCAATCACATATGAGAACATGAAGCCGAAAAGAAAATATGTGTAGACAGAGAAGAATGAAAATGATTTACAATATCATAATTCTGTGATATAAAGGACTTCAGGGAGCCGAAATATACTGTGTGAAGTTTGGTGCAAAGTAAGAAAAGTTTTGAAACTCTGGAAAGGTTGTGGTCTGTCTGTCATATTATGGGATGGCTGCTCTTGCGTTATGCATTTTGGAAAATATGTGTTATTTTCTGGCACTTCGTATTTTATGCATCAAGAGCAGTGATTTGATGTTGAAGCTTATTACGTGTGGTTCTTTTCATGGATGTGTTGAGCACTGCAGTCCTCAATCGCACTCAGTGAAGTCCAATGGGGAAAAAGGAAGACTACAGCTTCAATTACTTTATGTATTCCTCTTTGTTTCTTGACCTTATAGTTTATCCAACTGCCACTGATAAAACTGTATCTATGGCCATATGAGCTCACCATAGATAGTCTGTGTGTCTCTTTCTGTGTGTATATGTGTTTAACTGCCTCCCCCACTGTGTGAACCATCCCTGCAAACTGCAACAATGAACAGTGCTCGGTGCAGTAGGAGTAACTGATAGAACATATAGAGCCACACTGTACCGTCTCCTTTGGATCCCCCCCTTCCCTTTGTGGATGGAAACAGATCGCTGTGACTTGTCGGTATATATGAAATCCATCACCATCAGACCAGACACAAAACTCCAAACACAGGTGAATAAACTACAGCAACAATGCGTCAGATAGTGCAGAATTCTGAAAACACACACACGGCATATTTTCAACCCGCATCATCGCTAAGCTTTCTGAGCAACAAAAGGAAATGGAATTCGAATGGTTGATTGGGATTATGTCAAAGCGATTCAGACAGAATTTGTGTTGCAAAATGAGAGTTTGCCCTGCAACATAACATCTCTGGCATGACCTCATCATGTGAGTGTGCTGTTTCTTAGGTAACAGATATTTTCCCTTTCACTGTAATATACATTTTTGCGTTTTGGTTTTTGAAAGCATCATTTTAACATTCCATGCAATTTTGAAATTCCTTCATATTCAAATCTTTTTATGAAATTAGTGTCAGGTTCTTGGGCCTGCAACTCAGTTATTCTCGTTTCAAGCTTAAGGTGGGAAGGAAGGGAGGTAACCGGGAGTTTGATGAGGTCATCATAATCCCTTTTCTGAAGGGAATCGTGAGAGGGAAAGTTGTCCCGCAGAAACAAGTGGAGCAAAGGCCTGTGCACCGCCACACTGGCCTAACAAGAGGTCTTATCAACCAAAATCAGTGAAAACGCATATGAGAGTGTTCCTGGTGGTTACTCAAGGCCTTTATCTTAACCTCATTATCGCTTCTTTAATTAATTTCATTAATTAAGATAGGTGTGGAGACTTCTTACCAGAATAAACTACTATATTTCACACTAGTTTGTCAACAGGCTGTTTCCTACGTCTTAATACATCACTTGTGCAAAGTTGGCGGAGACAGATTATAGAGTAGTAATTTTTTGTTTGGCTGTGCAAAGGATGGACACGTTTCATAAATAGCGCGAGAGTGATTTGCGAGTGTGTAGGGACGAGGAAGAAGAGTTAAATGAAACATGAGCGGTTTATTGCGTATTCTGAGCCAGTAGCTATAAATCTTAGTAAACATGTTTAAATATGGATACACTTTTCTCCATGTGCATTTTTAGATATTCATTAGAGCAAGCAGTACACATTTACCATTGTCAGGCAACACATTTGTATTAATAAAGTCCTGATTAATCTCCATACTTTAGTCAGCACCGTTGCACAAACAACCCGGCCTGGAGTTATGAGTGATACTGCAAACCTGCACGGGGGAAGTTATATAAGAAACGATAAACAAAAATACCAACTAAAGTTAACATTGTGTTCATGCATTATCATGGCTTTTACTGTGAGCTTTTAAAGCCAGACCCAGACATTTATTTTGTATGTATTTATCCTTATCCATAGCTATTTGGGGTTAGTGTGACCTTATAAGTATACAAAAAAAGTGAAGAGCATGATGATATGTGTGCTGCATATGAACACAAAGACATTACAAACACATTTCTTCCTGTCTGCTATGTAATCTAGCGACCCAAACTGGTATTTATACCACAAGGGGGCAGTGAAAAATGTCCAGACATGAGGACGACAGGTTTAGGTTGAGCACATTTGGTGTTGGGAATGAAAAATGCAATGTCCACATATAAGGACGCAGGGTCTCAGGAGGTTTATGTCAGTTTGATATTATCTTCATGAATTTGAATTTCATTTGTTTTTAATGCAAACATTTAGCCAAGCAAGCAAATAGATTCTCCCTCTATGTGATATTTAAGGATTCATTCTGCTTGTAACCTTCTCAGTGAAAAGCCTTGCTCATTAACTTGGCTGGAATCCCATACTTACATACATTCTGTGCTGCTGTATATCAGCATTACAGATGACATTAAGTACCTCCGGTCGCGAGCTTTACATTGTTTGCATTTCCTTTCTCTGAGGAGAGATCGAGAGAGAGAAGCTATAAAAGAATCATCAACTCCCACATGGTTCCCTCTCTTCTTCTCCGATTCAGGCATGTTAACCGACCGAGCCTCCTGTAGGGGTTTTGGATCGTGCAGCAGCTTCCCCGAGCGTCGTTGCGAAAAGCCTGATGCTAAATCATAATGTCCCATTGTGAGGTGTTTAGGTTAGCGCGTGCTCACCGCGGCCTGCAGGGTCAAGGGAGCGCCAACGATGGAACACAGTCAGCAGTGAGAGAGGGCATACGTCAACATGTGGTTACACACCTGTAACAACATGCCGTCCACCATCTCATACACGCCGCCGCGCACCTGTGAGCCGCCGTCCGGCCAAGTCAGCTGTATATTTGCTTGCATAGCCTTGCTTTTTTTTTCCAGCCTCGGGTGTGCGTTTGCTCTGTGGCTGAACGACAGTGTATTCATTCCGCAAAGGACAAGAAAAATGTAAAACGGCAGTGATGGCTTAGTGTGGTATCATATATTCAGGGGAGGTTATTGCCTCTGCACCAAAACAACCAAATATAGTGGTGTGTGATTTATTTTCTATCTCGACAGTGTATTACTTTACATGCTTTGGACAAATATTGGTAATGACCAAATATATGAAATAAAGAAATGGATCTGTTTTCCAAATCCCAGCTGGGTGTGTAATATGAATAACGATGTAATATTGAAGTTGCAACAGCACTCCTGTAACTACATTATACTTTTCTGTATGGAGTGCTGCAAAGGCGTCTTTATTATTACAAAAAGATGGATGTATAGGGATGTGTGTTTATTCTTTGTTTAATATTACTGATTTATCCTCAAGCCGTTGTTGCCGGGCAAAAATCAGCTGATGGATGATGTAGTGTGGACCTCACAGATTGTCCATAGGAGTATATGAGGTGATGGAGGAAACTCATGCTGATTCCGTTACCATGCAGTTGCTCATTCTAGGCAAGTGGGGCCCATGATTACTATAAATACTTCAGCACCTCCAACATTCCACATGAAAATGATCAAAGGCTGAAGGGTTTGATGGGAAAACATTCTGGAAATGGAGAAAATGAAGGAAAAGGGGACTTCTCAAGACTGCGAAACAGATGCTTTTGATTCTCCATATCTCCTTCTTCTGATCTCTCCCCTAAAACTTCCCATAAGCTCGGCCCAATCTCCAGAATGAAGAAACGCAAAATTATTTAGACAAGATGGATGAGGTTGTACGCCTCTTGGCACAGCTCAGGAAACTATACGTCGACTTCAATGAACATTATGTCCTCAAAATGAGACAAATAAAATGTTTCAGTAATTTATTTAGGGTTGTTTTTCCACTTTGAAAGCAGAGGAAAGTATCTGGCTTATTCAATTGGCCTCAATAACGAGCTGGATGAAAATCAATACACCCCTCTATAATTAGAAGTGTGTTTGGTCTATAATTACCTTATAAAACATAGTGACGTTTCTGGTGGGTTAGGTGGCTTAGGCACACAATCAGTGTCTTAAAAACAATAAAATACCATATTAAAGAAACACTAACTAAAACTGAAAGAGATAAATATTTCTACACAGTGTTCATTATTTTGCCAGCTAGTTTATCTCCTTCTTTTCTTTGCCCACTAAAAGGGCCTGGGTTGCTGTACGTGGTTATAATTGCACATGTGGTAGCAGTTAGAGCTGCGTACTTGGCACCATCGGGCTTTCTGTCGCTCCAGAAAAGTAGGAACACGTTCCAAGAGCAGCTCCATCGCAGCTCAGTTCCCCCCCGTTTCATCCCTTGGATTGAAACAAAAGAGCCGTTTGATTCCGCGGACAATGACCTTTTGCCGTTTTACGGGAGGGAGAACGGCAGAGCGAGACATGAAGAAGAAGAAGACATCTGCTGCTTTTCCCAAATAGCCTCTCCTTGATTCCTTTTGGACGCCATCGACCGCCACGGCCATAGCGCGTGACGATGTGGGGCGCTGATAAAAGGGAGCAGAAGAAGACACGCAGAGAGAGTGTGCACATGAGAAAGTGTGTGACAGAGGGTGGTGGGGGGGATGAATACACACCCAGAGATGATTTATGAGTGGATACAAGGCCTTCCTTCCTCACAAAAACTCTCCCACACATGTAATGATGATGATGTGCCACATGCTGCATTTCTGCCTTTTGGTTAAATAGGTATTCCCAGCATGTCTGTCACTCTCTCTCTCTCTAGGTGGAAAAACTAAATGGATGTTATTTTCCATGTCCCCATGGCAGGGGGAGGCGGTGAGAGTGTTTGAACAGCTGAGTCTTCGATCCATCCAACGTTAACAAGCTCTGCTGCACTGGTTCTTCCACTCGTTTTCTGTTTTCAGGATCCCTCTCGATCGGAGTACCTTGTTATTACGCCAGATAAAATGACTTTCAGATGATATAGTAGACGAACCTTCCCAATGTAGTGCAAATGCCATCATCCACAGCTGAGCCTCTACTATTTGGGTTATTTCATCTCATTTCTCTTTCCAGATGGGTTTCTAGGATCTCTGCTGCTGGGGTAAATACCTATTTCTCAACAACACCGCTCCTCCTAGCACCAAAGCAATCTAGACAACAACAGGATTTTAATTTCCTCCCAAACTATTTGTTGATGTATGTCTTCGGCACCCACTGATTTTCTTAGAAAAGCCACCTACGAGCAAGGCCATCGCTACCAACAGAGATTGTAAACATGGTTTTAAAGATGACTTTGACAGTCATCGACATTGGCAGTTGTTGTAGTAGCATAATCTTTTGACCTGTACACAAACCTTGATGGATCTGAGCTGCAGGTACAGTCTTCCGGCATGTTGCTGGGTTGAATACATAGTTGAAGCGTGTCATACACACACATAACACGCCTACAATCACGTTAATCCGCGAGTAAATGCTTGGTTAGCCAAATTACGGCTGCAGTACGAGTGTATCGAAGTGTGGCCAAGAAAAAAAAGTGCTGTGATCAACTAAACATGATTCAGCTGAGATGTGAATGTAATTATAAACACATTACCAGGTGCTGAGAGCAGCAAATACAGGACAAGGAAGAACAGTCGTACCCTCTTTGCTACTAGGTCACTTTACATATCTGCAACCCCAGCAGCTCAAACCCACAGCAGTCTCACTCTCCCATCTGCTGTTTGTGCTAGTCAGAGGGGTTTGATATGGGTTGATGTTGGCCTTGGAGTGGAATAAGAAAATTATGTTATTATAGTCGGTGAAATGCTCAGGCTAAACACTCATGAAGTCATGGTCATATCTAAAAAAATAAGAGCTTTTGCCCGCTGACGCATTTCTGCAGCCAGTTTGGTCATTGTGGAAGAGGAAATATGTAGCTGGGCTGTAACCACCACACGTGTAGCTGCTTATCAGAGGGAAATGAAGTCCTACGCCAAGGTCAAACTGTACAAACGGCTGCTTTTTAGAACCAAACATTCTATTACAACTACAATAACTGGGTGGCTCAGTGTTCAGTGGTCCTAGGTACAAATTCAGACTCAAACTTTGTCCTCTCTGCAGAATGGAATATGATTACAGCCCCCTCACCTCATCCATTCTATAATAACTGAGCGCAAAGTACAGGAATGTGAGGAAATGTACACGCATTTAACACACAGCATGTAACAAATGCTCACACACACACACGCGCACATACACACAGGCATTTCCATTGTTGTGGGCCAAGATAATAGTCGGTCCTTGATGAGTTTCACTTGAATGGGCCCCAGCTGTATAAGCGGCCATTCTTTGTCGACCTGATTAGATGACGAAAGCGCAGCAGAATTCGTCCCACGTCATCACTGGACCGTAGCTCATAGCGACGGTAATGCCGCAACATTACAATCAAGAACCTCCAAACAAACTGCAAAATGCACGTCTGCTGTTGTCAGGGCACACAGGCTTGATGGTTAATGTACTGTGGAGAGTTTAATTCGGGTTTTAGACGCTATAATCATGGTCCCAGTAGGAGAGTGAGTTCCATTGCCTTTTGTTTGCCAGAGCAGCTTTCGTATGTGTGAGCGTGTGAGAAGATTTGAGCCAATGCTGTCGCCTCAGTTGAAGGATGCTTGGCGGCGCACCTGGTTTCGCATGAGTATTGTTTCAGAGAGTAGAGAGGTTTGTTGGTTGTGACAGATTTAGAGAGTGAGAGCGAGCGACTGAGACGTATCGCTGGTGTGTCGTGCCTTAGAGGTGGAGACACCTGTGTAGCCCTGCTGGCGCTTGGTTCCTATTAAGATTAATAATGCCAGAATTTACAAGACCCAGATCTCCATTCAGGACCCAACAGCTGCCAAACCACCGGTGCAAGAATGAATGAGTGTGTGTGGGAGAAATAGGAGTGATATAGTGTACATAATGTGTGATTGAGTGCACGCTGCTGTGACTCTGTGGTTTGAGCTGAAACTTTCTTACAAGGTCACAGAATAAATACTGTATCTTTTAAAATGTTTAGAAAGAAACTAAGTCATCAGTTTAGGATTGATTTGCGTGTTTCAACAAAATGTGACGACAAAAACAGTTCAACAATAAGAATTGAGAATTGAAATTCAGAACACAGAGGCTCATCTTCGACAATGATCAAAGTTTTATTTACACCATGATTAGTTAAACCTCATTAGATTGGTCTCTGTAAATCTACTCTGATCTGGTTATAGTAGTGATAGATAGGCATTTGGAACCATGATACAAAATAATTAAACTTTACAATGTAGATGAGTATAAAGAGATCGCTTATGATGTAGACTGTTCTTGGAAGGACAGCAGGTCATTGAAGTGGACGAGGATTGTAAACTGGAATGTGGACACAGTTTAAATTACTGTTGATATTCCGGGCTGCAATCAATTTCTACTGAGTCTCAGATTGAAATGAAACTTTCTCGTCTTCCTCATTCTCTAACTTGACAAACTCACAGTCGCTCGGCTCTAAAACCTTGAGGTTTGCCTGGACAGTCACCAGTCTTTCTGCCCTGTCGGCTGAGATAGAACCTTGCGTTCTCGTGTTGCAAAAGCGCGACCACAGGCGCTCGCAGGCTCCTGTTGTCGGCGGGATCTGGAGTATGGCCGAGGCCACGGCAGAGAGGGGCTCAGAGGAACACAGACCTTTCCACCAGGTCGACGCGGACACGTGCTGGCACGAGCTCCATATCCCGGCTCCCTTCCATAAGCCTTGCTTGGCTGAGAACCTGGCGAAGCTGCCCAGCACCTTGCCGTCATCGAGGTTTAGATGGTGCGACAGGTTGGATATGACATAGTAAGCGCTGTTTATCTGGTCCCCGGAGAGGGTCTGCTGTCCGACGTGCTTTGGATCCAGCATGTACGCAGCGGCATGGATGGGCCTGACACAAAACTCCTGACACCTGTCAAGGGATGCCATGACAGCTTTCTGTTCGTTGCTGTGCAGCACGGACCCCGACAGGGAAGTTCCCATATGGTATCGTAACTGACTGAACATTTCAACAACGCCAGACAGTACAGCATCTTCTCTTTTCATGTAATCAATGTAATTCCCTATTAGGTAGAGGAGGTTTCTGCTGCTACTGAGCCCTTTCCAAAATGCTGCATCCTGTATGGTGGCCCTGATTGATGGTTCAATATCCAATGTGGCCGTGGCAGCCATCTCTTGCAGAGAGTTTTGACCTGCCAGAAGGCTGTTGTACATGTTCACCACCCCTGTCCAGTCTGTGTTACTAGGTAACACCAGTGTAGTTCCACTGTCAGTGTCAATTCTGATATTTGTAGTCTGCCAGCGTCTAAATGTGTCGGATAGACTCTTCCTCTCACTTACATACCTCACTACCTGCTCGGCTCCCCTGCACAGTGTCTTCAATGATGGCTGTGCCACAATGTCATCAAAGAGCCGCCGCACACCATATGCCGTGCAGCCAATAGCTGAAATGTGTGGGAAGGCTTCCTCTACTTCAGCCCAAGCAGCTTTCATTTCTGAGGAATCGTCCGTGACAACAGCAAAGACCTTCTGGGGTCCCACCTCACTTATGATATCTTTCAGTTGCTCTGCAATCAATGTGCTTGACTGTGTCTGCTCCTTGATCTGTATGCTTTTATAGAATAGCGGTAAAGGGGTTGCAACAATGGAAATGATAGTTCCAGTCTCTTGTATGTTGGACCAACCGTTACAGATGATGCTGACACAGTCCGCCTTCCCGATGGTCTCGTGTACCTGGCTCTGTACTCTGTCATACTCACAGTCCAAGAGATGAGAGGACAAAGCCTCTCTAGTGGGCGGACAGTAAGCAGGCCGGAGCACACTGAAAAATCGTTTCCAATAAATATTGTCTGTGAGACTCAGGGGGGAGGAAGTCGCATACACAGCTCTCGCCAGGCACTCGTCGGCATACGCCTGGCTGCCCTGATCCACTGAATCGATGAGGAACTGCCCCCCAGGGGTGGCGGAGGGCAAGAATGATGAGGAGGGGACAGGAATGGAGGCAGAGGAGCTCCCGTCTGGACCTGGTGACTGCTGGGAAATCCTTGAGAATTCCTTGCATTTCGCCAAGTGCATCTTTATCTTGGTGGCGTTCTTTGCGTTTGTCTTTAAGCAGTAGTTGCAAATGAAGGTTTCCCTCCCATCTCTGATGGCGTGAGTGAAGTGCTTCCACACACCAGACTGCATGCGTGGCATTGTAGTCTATTGATAAAAGTGAGACAAAAAAGTAACTTTACTGGTTTTTAAACACAATATGTACATTATACATATACAATGCAAGAGTCCAAGAAGAAATCCTGTCTTTAAGGAAGCAATTCATGGTGCCAGTTAGTGATGCGGAGCTGGATTGTCTGACAGTGTATCAAAACATGTTAGATTTGACCACACAATACCAATTCTGCATGTTGGACACCTGTATGACAGTGGAGTGTTTGGAGTGGAGGGAGATTCAATCATGGATACTCATAGTAGTTTGATTCATTGTTGATCAACTTTATTTGTCCTCGAAAGGCAATTTGTTGTACAGCACATGTGCATAGAAGACATCAAATACATGTTTACACACGGATATAGTAGAAGGTAAAATTTTACATATGAACGATTCCAATTATTGCTATTTTTATTGGAATAAATTAAACATACATAGGTTCCAACCTGCAAATACTTCATTGCCTTCCTGTTGATTATGAAAACAACTCCATAATTAGCATTAACACTAACATATAAACGACTGGTCGGCTCTAATTCACCTACCTCCGTGTATTTGGACACTATTCCACATTCAAACCGGTGTCAAGGCTCCTTTACCAGCTTTCTCCGGCTTAATAAAGTTCTTGTGATTGTAGCTTCTATGGCTAACGTGCTAGCCTGCAGCAAAAGCCTGAGCGCCAAGTCGAAGAAGATGAAAGAAAAACTCCACAAATTTACTCCCGGAAGGTTCGTATTGATCCCTGTCTGCGTCTATATTAAGACAATGTCACATAACCGCAGGGTTTACGGGTAAATATGTAAAAGAAAGTGCTACAATATGGTGGAGAAAATACGCTGTCTGGCTTTGTTGTCACGGGGACGCTACTTCCTGAAACCTCACGATGCTTTTGGTACGGAAGCTCACATGGGTCAAAACACCGTCGATGTGCCAAACGCGAGAAGATTTGGACAGAAAATGTAAATATATATAGCATAAATACATACGTTGAACCCTGAAACTCAGGCTACCGACTGTATATGGACGTTTATATTTTATATAAATTTCGGTGAATGTGTATGACAACTTACAGGTATGTTTCTAGGTGAGTATACTATTGGTGTCTATTGGCCATGTTTGTTTATTTGCGGTTTCCTTGTCTTTATTGTTTTAAACTATGTAACTCGCGCTATATAAAAGTTGAGGAGTCACATAGAAAACGTTGTTCTTGTAAATGGGCCAGATTAGATGAGTAGTTTGGCCGTTGTACTAGTTTGAAACCACAGCTATGGATAGAAGACAGACAGCAAGTAGCTACATAATCACTGCATGTTCACCACAGGCCCTTGGTAAGTTAGTACTTTGCTGTTGCTCTTTAAAGTTGTTTATATTTGTTGAATTAGGGGGGGAAATTATGGGTACAAGTAGTCAAATCACAGCACTGGTGTAGGTCTTTACTGGTTTCAGTGTTAATGGTCTGCATAGATTTGTTGTAACACTAAATGACAGTGATTATCTTTAGTTTGGAGTCACATTTCTGGACCATGTGTCTGTCATTAGATACATGGCTGGAGGTTGTTGTTTCTTTTACAGTATCAAGGGTTTTGTAGCCAAAGCAAACTACCTCCATCTAATTTTGGGGGCAATCTGAGCTGGTAATGTCAAGTTGTATCACAACGCTCTTCAGAGGGAAAGTATTCACATTGACACATAGGAAAGGGAGAGAGAGAGCAACAGGAGCTCACAGTGGTATTATTTTCCCATCTCTCAGTGTTGGAGGTTGTCTGGACGTTTGGAGACCATCAGCGTTCCAACCAGAGAGTTTGAAGTCCAGACCACAATGACACCAGTAGACAGGAAGCGGGGTGATGTCATGACATGGCAGCGACGAAGGTTTGATGTTGGTTTACTTGGCGGGTTTGGCTTTCCTCAAACCTTTTTGGGGCCTCATGGGAATTGTTTCGTCATTTAACGCAACGTTATACTTTTCATATTTAAATAACTTAACAGGAAATGCCAGTGGGGACAGAAGCAATGGTGCATTCATGATGGCTCGCAGTAGCAGAATGTGATTTAAAATGCAGAAAAGCACAGATTTGGAAATGCGCTGTGACAAATGTTTTTGCCTTTCGGATTTTGTGTTTGTCACAGCCATAATTTCCCCCGTCTAATCCCATTAAATGTGTATCTGTAACAAGATGACATGCCAAAAGCTCTATACTGCTGACATCTTGATTTAGTTTTCGCATTCACGTGTCAGATTACAGTAATAGAAGCCGTCAAAACAGTAATTCTGACAATTAACCTATTTATCCATCTATCTTTGGGTTGTTGTTAAAAATGTTGGTTCAAAATGCTTTAATCTTTTCTCTGCCATTGTCAATGTCTTTTCAATGTTCTGTCAGCAAAGTCTGGCTTAATCCTTTCGTGCGATCACTTGTGTGAGATAAAACCCTTTCAATTACCCTTCAAAATGCTGCTCTTTAAACATGAAATAGTGCCACACACTCAGACTTAGTGAGACATTAAATACTATTATTTTATTCCACTTAAACGTCTAAGCCCCATTTTGTGGAGCTAAAAAATTACGACACAGGATTTTTTCCCCCAGATAATGTGATTTAAATCTGAGCTTTGGCACTTTTAAGACTGAGAGCAGTTCATGGGAAAAGATTTACGGGCAGGATATAAGTTGAGCTTTTAGAAAATAGCCTTTGTTGTTGTGGTTTTCGCTCTCTCACATGTAAGAATTTAAATAATTCCCATATGAACTTCTAATTACTTCCATAAAACCTCCTTTCAAACACAGACTGTTTCAAATAGATATCTGGTTACTTTCTGTTCCTGTCCTCGACATGTTTACTTCAATTTATTTCAGAATTGAAATTTAATCTGAGGAATTAATTCGACTCGCCTCTCTGCCACGATTAAACAATACAAGCAAGGAAAATTGATTCTTGTATCCAAAACATTTCAGGTCATATACTTTGATGAGCTACATTCCCAACTGAGTTATTATTCAATCAAGCCTTTCAAACACTATTGCCTTTCCAGTCCAATTAAAAAGCTAAAAAGTGCTGTTCTCCAGCAGCGGTGCAAAGGTAGGACAGATGCAACATGTTGGCTCTCATAGTAAACTTTGGGATTCGTCCATGTCAATTATAATCTTCCCCTGTAGTTGGCTTAGTGTGATTCATTGACTTGAGGTAAGCATGAGCACACAGTGTAATCTAGTACTGAACAGATTTGTAATCATCAACTTTGTCCTGCTTTTCTGCATTTCAAAAACAGCCACTTGCTCCATACCCTGTGCCTGCAGTACACTTACCACCCAGCAGAGGCCACTGTGGCCAAGCGCCTCCACGTAGACCTTTGACGTCAATCCACCTTTTCTCTATCATGCTGATCATTGTTGCGTGGGATCAGTTACATGGCAATCATGCAACACACAAGGTGGTCAGAATAAGAGAAACAGCTGATCTAAAAGAGAATAATACTGTTGAAGACGTTAAATCAGCTTTGTTGTTAATTTTAAGGCTGCCGGTTGTTTTCTTATGACGTTTTGTATCTTGTAATTATCTATAAGACATTTCCCTTTTATGTAATTTAGACATTTTCATAACACAATAAAGTAATGGGCAGCTGCTATAGATCACAATCACAAAGTCACACAGTCACATGCAAGTGAGTCACAATCAGCTGAATGCTAATTAGCAGCACAAGTCAGTTTCGATAAACGTCTGACAAGCAGCGTTTGTGAGTAGTTTCCAAAGCGATTTAATGCAGATTGCTTTTGCAACAGTGGTAAACAACAGGGGAAAAATCAGTCATAGAGCTGTGATTCATTAAAGTGAATGAATGTATTATACTCCAAGGTGGTTTGTTTATTACCTGCAGGAAAGACTGCCGAGATGCAATTTGGTCTTATTCCGGATAAGGATCTGGATCTGACGAGCTAATATATGTGGTTGGACAAGGGGCACATGCAGGTAAATGAAAGTGCTGTGCTGATTTAGAAGAACAGAAGGGAGAGATAAAGAAAAATACAATGTTAGTTATCATAGGTTTTAGTTTCCATTTGTGCCACTATATTGTTAAATACACTGATACACTTAGTTTGTTGAGGCTTCTTCCTCTTGGCAGATGAGCTCTAATGAACATCGTTGTGTCTTGCTAAGTGAGTTACAGCCATTTGTTTGGATTAGTTGTGTAGCCTATAGGCCTTACAGTTCGACTCTAACAGGGTCATTAGTGCAGGGTGAGCTTCCCTGCATCAAGCAGTAATATCAATGTTTTTTTGATAAAGCAGAATGCAGTGTTTGTTCACAGTTATGCCATTAAACTCTCTCTCTCTCTCGCTTTCTCTTTGGAGTACTTCAAACTTCAGATGTGCAGAACACTTCAGAGAACAAAAACAATCGTGAGTGTCTGCCTACAAGCAAACAGTCATTTGCACAGATGCAGTGTCTCGTTATTCACAGAGCTGCGGACAACAGAGATAGAGACAAGATGGATGTATTGACCGACAAAGGCTTTGGTCTCCCCCTTGAACGCGGCTAATGTCCCGTACGGAGGCAGGTGTGAGATGTGAAGCCGATCGGCGGTGAAACGGATAGGTAATCATGCCGATGGAATCAATCTTTCCCTCCCACACTCTCCTCCAACTGTTTTCCATGTGAACACGATAAGCATGGGTGCCTCAGTGAGTCACACTTATCATTCAGCTCAACCAGTAAGCACTGGGGAATATCATCGCCATTTGTCTTAGAAAATCAGATGCGGGTAGAGTTTGTTGAGCCTTTGTGTAAAGTTGTGGGAGAAAATGTAACAGACTTGGATAAATCTGGCTACAACCTGCTGATACACTGAATTGGAGCAGCGTTAATGATTAAAGTTGGTTCACAGGCAAGAAGTCTTTGTAGATAAACAGCAAAAGTATTGTTTAGTGTGGCAGGCCAAGCAATCGGCAGGTCCAAGACTGTAAAAGAAGAGCGTCATTTCCAAAGTCTATGAAGTTTGCAAAATTGCTTTCAAACGCAATCTCTTTGTTGGAAGTTATGGCCTGTTTTTGTTACACAGAACGGAGCCATTTGGCCTTGAAAACTACATTTAAATAACAAATCAGCCTATAGCACCTTTGAAACTATTTACAGAACATTTCCTCTGTGTATACAATGCAATGAGCCGACAACTTGTCCTTTACGGATCCAAGTAAAATAATCAGTATCACAGTGGAAAATAATCCAATGTTTATAAAAGGCGTCCCTTCAATGTTCCATTCAACTAAAAGAGGTTGTGGGTATTCATAATATAAGCATATTAGGTCTAAATGAAGTATAAGTATATGTTTTGATAAGTGAAAGCTCACATTGTGAAGTGAATTTGGTTTTTGCTGTCATTTCAAACCTTTGTATCTCCAATTTCAGGGATTTTTATGCTTTAATATCATCAGAAAACAAGGACGGACAGAGGCAATAATACAATGCAAGTACAGAATGAATGATAGGATGAGAAGCAATGATTATGATTCCTTTGTGAGCTTGCTAAAAGATGAATCTGAACCTCCAAAGCAACTTGCAACAATGTAGTAGTTTGATGTAGTATAATGGGCTGAAAGCACAGTAGCACCAACCAAAACCTCTGATTTGTACTCGATTTGGTCCTATTTGTCTCTCACATCTTCTCAAACCTGATACATAAGAAGAAGTGTGCAAGGCAAAAAGGAGATTATGCAAAGAAAAACCCTGCAAAACCTCCAATTTGACATGCTCATAACTTATCAATCAATCCTTGTGCAGCATGTGCGCCGACATTTGTCCTTAGAGATTATCCGCTAACATGTGTCGAGATATCTTGAGTGATCTTTGAATCCTTTAATCTCGCTGCAAATCCGGAACGATACGAGAAATATATAAAGTTACAACGACGCGGAGACATCACAGAGAATTTGTAGGAGGCTCCATCGCACTGACGAAATCGCCGTGAAATCACAGAAACAAGCACTTCAAGTGTTTCAGCAGTAAATCACCTGCAGACAATTGAGATGGACGGATTTCTTCGTCTGTCACTTGCATGGGGAAGCCATTTTGGGCGAATCCCCCCCCCCCCCGTCATCAGAGGCCATTAACCCAAGCTGACCATCTTAACATTAACGCCATAAGATAAGATAATAAGTAAGATTCTTTATCAGGACCTGAGACTCTTCTGTGCCGTTTTTTGTCTGTAAGAATAAAGAAAGAGAGGAAAAACAGCAAAGGCAAATCAATGAGCGCGCACACACATTCTTCAAGTGTCAGAGGTTAAAAGGAGCCTTTTGGGTTGAGTGCACATGCTTCCAATTAGGCCTTAAATAGGCACGAGGAATCAGATGATTTAGGAATATTACTGAAGAATGACTTTAATCAGGCGAGGGACTGCGGGGGCTCAGCTTGGGCACTGCTGACGCCATCGAAAGGGAAAACAAACAGCGGCCAAGACGGCATTCATCAATATTATGAACCAACCGGGGCTTACTGAGGCTGAGCTCGGCAGGAAAAAACAAAAACACACCACCGGCACCGGGCCGGGTGTTTGTTTACCAAAGCTCATCTGATAAATCATATCTATTGGCGACAGATTGAAAGGAAAACGGCAGACCAGAATGAAAGGAACAAAGGTTTGGTCCTCAAGTCAGTAGGAACCACGTTGTTGTCGCTACCAGCCGGCACAGCTGGAGTGTGACTGTAGTGACTTTCACACCATCAATAGGCTCATTTGAAAGGCAAATAGAGCTGAAATGAATGCCAATATATCACCTCATCTTATTAGATTGAGAGGGCTGTGACTCACTCGCTTTGGATCTTTCAGCGTGCGGCGCCGTAGCGTTGATAATGTGTCGTAAATTAGATTCGGCTTTTTATGTTTTGTCAACCAGCACCGCATTTACTGGCTTATTAATATCAAACGGGTTGTAGTTGTATTTGAAGATGACATCAAGGAAGGTTAAGATGACGAGCGTAGTTGCCGGGACGTCTGCTGCCGTTCAGCAGTTCTATCTCGGAGACGCCGGTGACAGGAAACGTGGCTGTTCTTGTGAAGGTGACAAAAACCGCGACACGTTTTTGCTCCTCAAAGTCATTCTGTCACACGCTTGTCCAACGTGTCTCCGAATTGCAAGACGCTACTCCTGCAGGTGTCGTGTTCATCGGCGCCTCGGCTCGTGTTTCGTCGGCTCACCTCCTCAGACAAACGTCTTTGTATTTGAATTCCGATAACCCCTTTCAAATCTATGTTATATTCAGGGACTGATTTCTCCAGGTAAACGTCTCCATAAGCCAAATCTGAGTAATTATGTTGCAACTACCCAGGCGCCGGTGGAAGAAGCGTCTTGAAACCATTATGGGGCTTTGACAGCTTCTCTTAATTGATGGATTCTCGGTGACTAGCTGGTGATTAACAAACTGTGTGCTCACATGAATCATCTTATGCAAAAAAACAAAATGCTTTTATACACACACACACCGACAAACACACACACCCAGAACTGGAGCACATGGTAATATGATTCACATGCATGCGCGGGTGTTAATGAGTCCCCAAATGTTCCAGTGTTATCAACATGCTGTTTTGTAATTGTGTGTGTGTGTGTGTGTGTGTGTGTGTGCGCATGTGCGTGTGTGTGCTCCTCACTGGTGTGTCTTTCTGCTGTGTGTATCCTTTCTTAATAACCATGGAGGTTTCTTCCTCATGAGAACATTTTGTCTGCACACTTGACTTCACACACTATTTTCTGTGTTCATTGGCTTGTCTCTGAGGTCCTGCGTTCTCGTAACAATGAGAGACAAGCGAGCTTAGAGCAAATGTTTGCAGACGCTGACCGATAAAGCTGGTTTGACTTAATAAAAGAACACAAACACCAGGATTTGACTGTCGCCTGCAGTTTGCCTGATGCAGAGTGTGTAATTGCAGTAATGCCGGATCAAACAATGATTTTAAAAACTTAGGAGATATGTTGTGCCTCTTCTAATGTCCTCAACGCCACCATTAGACTACTGAGCAAACCTGCATGATCTGTATTATACTGCAAACACAGTAGCATGTATGTATTTAGTTTCCTTAAAACCGTAGTGCAACAAAATTCCCAATCCCAAAGCTTTAAAAACTCGGGTGCAGCTTGCAATGGGATCTGCTCACGGTGGCATCATACAGTGAGGATCTGTCTCCGTCCATTCACGTGCACTTTGTCCTACATATTTGTATATTTCTCAGAAAACGCGGCTCCTCTGCCCTCAACTGCTTCCAGATGTGGAATGCCAGAGATAATCTGCCCTTTAGATCTCAATGAGAGAAAGGGTGTCCTGCAGGAGCTGATGGCTCCGATTCAGCTCCCAGATTGTAGAGATCCTATACACGTGCAGACAAAGACCTCGAAATACACACACACACACACAGGCAGGCCGCTTTGGGATTTGAAACGTCCCCCTGTGTGAAATTCCAAGCTTTCTGATTCGCCGCAACTCCTGGATTGGATTTGTCTGCTTTGTATTTATGACAAGATTGAACCCTTTTCCTCTTACTTTGTGATGGCGCTGTTGAAAATGAACATTACAAAGCGAAACTAGCAAGAGGAAGAGGAAGAGTCCATGTATCTGTGATATTAGAAATATATTTTTCTTTTCCACGTCGGAGCCACCGATCAATCAGAAGAGGTTACGCAATCGCGATCTCTCATCGATGTCCAAGTTGCGTTGCGATGGGACTCAACCCAGATTCCAACTGGGCAGTTATCCAAGTGCATGTGAGATGAACCTACACAGACAAACACACCTACACACACACACACACACACACACACACACACACACACACAAATACTGCTTTTAAATGTCACAACAGAAAACCTAATTGCTATCTTCGGTTTTTTTAACAGCATTCACCAAAGTAAATGTTTCATATTTTCTTACAAACACTGTCAAGAGTTTGTTGTAAAGCAAGTATTCTTTCTTTTTTGGGATATCTTATACGTTTGATTACTGTTTATTCATCGCTCCATAATTAGTTTTTGACTGCGTTTTCTTAAATGTGGCGTTTCACTGGAATGGTAAGCAGATGTTTAAAGGGAAACGGGATAGATTCAGACGACAAGCAGCTCCCAAAACTGGCAGCAAGGTCAAAATGTGAGAACGTTGTCGATTAATGCGAGTGTTGAAGAAAACAAATCATAAACATGTCTGCGTTTATGATCATGGCGGAGGTGATTGCCAGTAACGGCTGCCAGTAAAGCTCGGAAAAACATTTACAACGCACATCAACGCAGAGAGGGAATTTATGGAAGTTTGTTAAATGCTGTGCTTGTTTAGATGTTCTCGGGTGTAATGTGTATGTGTGTTGCGTTTCGTTTCTAGGACATTGAGTTCTTCCAACGGCCAAGTAGCACCCGCGATCGAATCGTCCATGGCAACCGCGCAGAGTAATGTCTGGACACTGGAATGGACTGAAACTGAGTCCCGATGTTGCACCAAATCCGAACATTAAGACAAACAAACATGGAAATTGCGGGAGATTTAGCATCATTTATTGTACATCTGGTTATTATTCTGGCCTGCAGAAACAAAAGACTGGCTTCCTCAAAAGAGATTATCCCCGTTCGAGTTTCTCCTGGCACCCACCGGCGTCGTTATTAAAATGTTTGGCAGCTGTTTCCCTTTATGGATGAATTTGAGAGCGAGTTTCGGATTCACAAAGGGGGAATACCAGTCATCCGGAATGAGCCGAACTGGAATGACCTCAAAAATAGAAAAGAAAAAGCGGCCTCGTAAATGAGACAACGGTCCCTGGCGGCGCTGGAAAGGTTTGAAGTCGTCTGAACGTGCAGGTTTCTCTTATGGTCGGTGGGGCCAAACGTGTCAATAAGGCACCAGATTGTAGATCATAAGGCAAAACAGGCTCACGTTTCTCATAACAGTCTGCTCCTGCTGGAAGGGAAAATTGCTCCGGGAGAGAGAAGAGAAAAAATTCCAGTCTTCATGGCTCATTGTTTGTCTCTACACTGTAGCGTAGCGAAAAAATTTTGTGTGGGGGGGGGGGGGCCATCGCGTTTATTGGTCCAGAAGAAAAGCAAAAGTCAAACGCCAAATTCTGAGCGGGAAACGATCCAGAACTGTCGTTGTTCCGCGGTGTAGCTGCGAATATATACGTGCCGCGGGGACGTGTTGTGCTTGGCCACGTTGTCCTGCTTTTTCATGACTCTTTCCAGTAAGCCAAAAGAAATAAAAATCAATAGCGACTTTTCCTTTCTTGCTCCAGTCTGCCTCCTCCTCCTCCTCTTCCTCCTCCTCTCATCCCCTCGTCCCCTCCTCCTCTACAACTTAAACAAGTCATCTCATCGTCTCAGCGCTCTTGTGTCATCTCCCTCCACCCCACAGCTCACCTGAAATGTTTTTTTCCACGCTCCCCTATCTCGTCTGGTCCGATCTGCTCCCTCTTCCCTCTCCTCCCTCGCTCCCTCGCTTCCTTCCCTCCCTCCCTCGTTCTCCTCTCGCCGAGATGTGAGGAGCATCGCCCCGGCTCTCTGGCCTCAGAACAAGCGCTCGCCTTGTGAGCCTCTGTTTGCTTTGCGTGGTGTTTTCTCACATAGCAGCGTTTCACAGCCTTGCCTGGCAGATCACACCTCTAAGTGTGTGTGTGCCTGTGTGTGTGTGTGTGTGTGTGTGTGTGTTTTGCTCTTGCCAAGCTTGTGAGTTCATTTGTATGGTTTGTGCACATACTTAACTGCGCGAACGTAAGCATGCGTGAGAGCATCTGCATGCGTGTGTGTTTTGCTGCTTACACGCTCTCATGTCCTTAGAATGCAGTGTGTGTGTGTGTGTGTGTGTGTGTGTGTGTGTGTGTGTGTGTGTGTGTGTGTGTGTGTGTGTGTGTGTGCGTGTGTGCGTGTGTGTGTGTGTGTGTGTGTGTGTGTCAGAGAGCGTATGTGTTTACTATTCCAATGTGTATGTTTGGAGTGCGTGGCCCCCAGGCTGTGCGTACCTAAAGCCTTGCTCACAGTGTAACTAATGAACCAAGCCGTCCCTGCCTTCCTGTTTTCTTAATCAACAAACATTTAAGGAAATTCAGCAGGTCTTTAGGGGGTTTATTAGAACGATTAAGACTGAGGGTTTTCTAAAAACACTCTCTTTCCCTTAATTGCTCTCAAATGAAACCAGTCGAAAATGCACAGGAAACTGCACGCCGCAAGTGATAATCATTTTCTCCTGCTTTCAGAAATCGACTCTCGTGCCAAATCAAAATTCCGTTCTTAGCACTTAAACACGTGTGTGTGTGTGTGTGTGTGTGTGTGTGTGTGTGTGTGTGTGTGTGTGTGTGTGTGTGTGTGTGTTCAAAGATAAATATGCATTTCAAACGAGCTCCTGTGAATAAACATGAGGCTGAAACCTTTTGAGACTTTCTGGGAGTTGATAAAAAAGTTATTTAAGATTTTTTTTTTATTTCAGAAATATTAACGACTTTCCTGTCAGAGGTGCAAAGAATTGATGTGAGGAGTTCAGTAAGTGGCAACAGTGTAAAGCTGCCTTTTCACTCTGGGGAACACTACCAGCCACCATATTAATGATGATGTGGCCATTTATAACGCGAAGTAGCAAAAATATGAGGCATTTGGTATTAAAGCCCATCTGAGCCGTATTAGTGTCTGAGGTTTAGAGGCCGATTCTTCTTCCTCTTTAAGCGCTGATGTATGACTCTTTCCGGGCTGGAGCGGGCGAGCCTCCTCCCAGCAGCAGATGGCGGCCAGAAATATTCCATACCTGGACCTCCTGGAGCGCTCACACTCACATAGTGTTCCAGGTCAGATATTTGTTATTGTTTTGGTTGTTTTTTTAACTTTTATTTATCCGTAGAGGGTTTTTTTCCCGCTGAGCACGCACGCTATTTGTCAGCTCTGTGCACCTACGGACGCACAAACACAAGAGCGCTGCTGTTTGACGCTCAGCAGCGACACAGTCCTGCACTATGTAGAGTCTGACAATCAAGCGAGGCATTGAGTGTGTTGGTACTCTGAACGTTTAACATGGCCTCCAGTTCCAACCTTTTCTCGCATCCATCTATGTAATATTGATTTTTGTCCCTTTGTCAGCCTTTATCCATGCTGAAGGCCACCAATTGCCTGAACTGTTCAGGGCTTTGACACGAGGTCAGATAGACGTTTATATACTCTGTTATTATAAAGAAAAGCAGCGTTGTAAATCCCTGAACTGACCTTAAGGTTGGAATTGATTTGGAAAGCTTCAACTCAGTTTGAACTGAAGGAAATTACAAAAAGTGTGTGTGTGTGTGTATGTGTGTGTACGGAAGAAGCAGTAATAAGAGTCACTGTGGGCCTCATTACTCCAGCAGTGACTGTACTGTACTTAACATGCAATAATCCTAAAGGTAGGAGGCGAAGAGTAGTCACCTGTTACCAGAGGCGGCAATTAAAGAGGAGAGACGAGCTGAGGTTTGGCTGTAGCATATCTAACGATAAAAAGGAGGTGAAGAACACCGAGGAGTTCATCCCCTTAATCAGAGTCGGAAGTAATTATGCTGAATTATCTGTTTATTAGACAAATGTGCGGTTTAGGCAAGTTGCAACAGCAGAGGAGACGTCTTGAATGAACGCAAACAAGAGTGGAGTTGTGCCGGCTGGCCCCTCGCTGAACCAGCCATGTGATATCTGCACCAATCACAGCCAGAGAGATCAGTTATCTCAAGCAGATAAGACAAAAGATAAAAAAGTTTGCCTTTGGCGGGGAAAGAACCTGAATTACCTGAATCGAAAGTTATACTCCGCATTATGAATAATTCCGAGGCCTTTGCTCGATACAAGAGAGAATCCAATTTAATACAAAAACACCTTGGTGTGAGTCGCAGAGGAAGAAGGAATAACACATTACATCACTCAAAAAGCATGACTCAGGGCCTGGGAGGCTCGTCTGAAAAACACGGCGTTCAAACACTGTGTGGGTTGAGCCGCATCCGCACCATCTGAGCAAACTCGGCCGACCTCTCCGGAGATGTCTGAGTTCCCTCTGTTTTGAAGATTCCCAGACCGAAGCCAATGGCAGGACACTGACCTGGACCTAATCTGACGGATGGGATTCTCACAGGACGAGCTCAGAATCCCACATCACATTTGGTACATAATGTATAACATGAAGAATATCAAACCAATTCCTTTCTTTTCTTTTCTCTTCATCACATACAGACCCAGATGGGGTTAGCGTCGTCATCTTCGGCCGCTTGGATATCAGATTGAGCTGAGGTGTTTAATAATCCTGCCTCCAGTTTAATCTGACAGCAGCATCAAGGCTGTTTGATATCCACCAACCCTGAGAACAGCATCTGCCGAAGCAGAGACACACAGCACACAGCTTCAGTTTCCTGCTCCTATCACACACACACATACACACACACGGATACACAATCTTATCTCTGTTGCTCTTACAGAATATCGAATAAGATGAAGAGACAGACAAACACTTGTGCAACTGGAATTACAACACCCTGCCGTCACCGTGACCCCTCTCCCTTTCCCGCTATACGAACACAGGACGACTGCTTACGGGCAGACAAAGAGGAATTTCAGCACAGGAGCCAAAAATCAAAAGACGAGAGCGGAGATCAGGTTGCGTTTGGATGTAGTTTTTTGAGCTCACACTGTTATTACTTTCACTCAGACTGATAGATTTCATGGATTGGCAAAGGACAAGAACATGGGCTGTGACGAGGGGCCGTGTGTATGTCATGGTAATGTTCCTATAGGCCCAACGAGACAAACCAGAGCTAGTTGGAACTCGTATTATCGGCTATAAGAGCTGATGGTAAGTTTAAGGTGAAGAAAAGGTGTCAAGCTTTAAGAAATAGGATTAAAAATGTCATCCTTTTCGGAAAAACTTCAACTTCAACTTCAACTTCAACTTCCTCTTCACTTCTTCTTCTGTCTTTGAGCTGCAAAGTGGATCCATGCCAGCACATTCAAAGGTTAGAGATCACTTTAATGTCTAGCATCTCTCTACCATCTCATTAAAGCATTTGAACAAAATTGAAGATGACTTTCAGCTTTAACACACAAACCTTCCCTACATATGGTTGCTATGTCGTCCCTATAGATAGAAGAAGAGGCTCCGTCACCCTGGAGACATATGGGCTAATTCCAGCTGGGTGCAGATCGTCGCCTAAATGTGTCTACCTACAGGTCCATTAGCAGGTTCCAATTTTAGACGCTCCTACCCACACGTTTCCCCCTTTTTTCTCCTCACACCCTCTACCTCTGATTTTCTGTCTCACACTCTTTATGTCTGCCTGTTTCCTCCCTCCAGCTCCCCCTAAACACACATGCGTATACACACAGACTGAGGCTTTTTGCTGTACCCAACACGCAGTGATGCAGTTTTACTTTTATGAGACACCAGAGTTGGGGCTTGCGGCAGGATGACTGACCGACTTGTAGAGAGGACAGAGGAGCCATTTTGTGCCCCGCCGCCTCCCTGAATCCCTTTAAAATATTCATTCATAAACTCCTGGAGCCTTTTACTCCACATCAAACAGTGGACTCACAGGAAAAGCACTGAGCTGATGCATCCAGGGAGAAAAACAAAAATACAGGGTAAACACGAAATTAAACTCAATATTTATGCTCTAAATATACTGTGATACATTCATTGTGTTTTTATGCAAATGATCTGGATGGGAAAATATGCTTAACTAGATAAACAGCACAATGCGATGTCCTTTTTGTTCATTTTTAGATGAAGTAATAATATGGTAACGATCCAAATCATGAGTCAAAGGAACAAAGCATCACAAGCCTTCTGTCAGCTGTTTGAGGACAGCAACCAGACAACACGTGACACCGCATAAACAGCCTGTCAAGCACCGAGGCAAGGCACAGTTTAACTAGATGACAAGCTGAATAAGAATTACACACACTCAGCTGCTGAATTTCATATTATTTTCCGACCTCATTTCCCCGGCAAGTAGCTCTTCTTTTTATGAAAATCGCTCTCTGACAAGCTCAAATGTCAGCGTGTTCACCGGGTGCTCAGCTGTCCGGATGCAGCTCCTCACAGGCACTATGATCCCCCGTGCTAAATGTCACCGCTAATAGATCCTGACGTAACAGATATATGCTTTTAATCAGAGGAACAATACTCTGTGCCACCATAGGCAGACAGACAGAGGAGGAAAGGGGGATATGGAGGGAGGAACGGGGGATGATTGTGATTAAACTAAAGCCTGAGATGAAAGGAAGAAATGTATGAGTGTAAGAAGAAGGGGGCACACTGGGGGGTCCAAGGAAGCTGATTGGTGGGTCACGCCTGCTGTTCCAATGGTAGGAATCTGTCCTATAAAACAACCATCTGAAGTTAGTTTCCTCTGTAGATGTTTCTGTTTGTGATGTCAGTATGATGCTTTGTAATGCTGATATATGGGAGGGGATGAGATCAGTAAGTGCATTAGAGGAAAAGCAACTCTGCATCTTTGCGTTTTCCTCACTCTTCTGTGTTCCTGAAAGCACCTTCTTCTATTTAAAAAAAAAAAAATCTCATAACGTCAACACAGTTTGTCACGGCAGGGGCACCAAACATGCAGGCTGCCAAAACATCCCTTTTCTGGATGGGGCTCCCACCCCCTCCCCCTGCCTTACCCCTTCCTCTTCCTCCTCCCTCCTCCCCCCCCTGCAGACACCATAAATCACCCCGCACCTCTTCAAGGTTGACCTGCTGATGAACCACTCACTTTTAAAAAAAAAAAGTCTTTTAAATGGCTAAAGCAGGGGCCACACATGCACCACCACACGTACACACTGTCACACATACACACGCACGCTATGGGGTTAGAAGTTTAATTTTTAATGTTACCTTGCCACTCTGCAGCTACGGTCAGTGGAGAAATGCCTACAGAACCAAATCAAATTCGGCTGGGGAGACAGTATCTCCCCTCCAGATAATTGATATTCACTTTTTATTTTGATACATTTGATTGACACCATTTTGAATGTGGAACACGGTGGCAGAGGCAGAGAGAAACGGAAAGAGAGAAAGTAGCCGTAAGTGAAAGACAGAAGGATAGACTCAAGGGAGAAGCGAAGGAGAAGGATGAAAACAAGGAGGAGAAGAGAACCAGATTAGTGGAAAAGCAGACAAAAGTGTCCTGAGGCGAAGGCCTGCAGGAAATGAAGTCAGCAGCAGAGAAGAGATGCAGGATGAGAAAAGCAGCTGTGGGACAACTGACCTCCAAGGACCAAAATCTGCTGCCTAGCCTCTAAAGTTTCTAAACTCTATCAAAGGTGAGGAACACCTGAGAATAGTGCGGTAGGTAGGTAGGTAGGTAGGTAGGTAGGTAGGTATATATGTATGTATTTATGTTTGTATGAAGTGCTGGAGGTGATTATCGACTGCGACTGCTCAATCAAGGAGAACAGAACCTGTTCACGTAAATAAGATGTCAACAGAGGCAGGAAATCAATAAAACCACTCAATATCTTTACGTCTACACTGGAGCGCGTTTTCTCGGGGGATTGAGGTAAAATGGTTAGGGAGTGTGAATCACTGCAAGCGGAGGAGCAAAGTGAAGTGAGGTGCAAACTCGTACAAATGACTCAAATTATAATAGGATTAACCCTGATTATGGTTTTGACATGAGGTAAAAATCAATTTGTTGTTGTGGAAGAAGTCTCCCAAGAAATCGAATTTTAGGGTGAAGAAATCCTTATGCATGCGTTGCTTGTTGGAATAATTGGATTATTAGACTTTGTAGCATTAAATCCCAAGCTTAAGAGTTTCCATTGAATCGGAGGTAAACACGGAAGCAGAAGTCAAATGTTTTCAAACTAGATTATGGTAAAATAGGTTTGCACCCTCAATTTTGTCTCTGGAGTGAAGCTAATGGAGTTTCGCAGCCCTTTTTTGCCCTCGATTCCAAAGGCTTCACATTCCGAAGGGGATTATCGGATTCTACCTGGAAACAAAAAACCGACTGTACAGAAACTCCCAATAAACAGTGGGAGAAGAGCAGGATTCGTATGGGTGAAGATGAAGATGAGCCCGCACCGTGCAGGGCTGATTAATGATTAATCTGCCTTGGCCACAACAGAGAAGACGCAAAACACATCCCAGGAGAAGAGGCACTTCAAACCCTGGCAGAGAAAAGGAGAAACAAGGGCAGATATGCCATCATTCAGTTTGCTCACTGGACCTCGTACACATTGCATCCTTAAGTGATGGACCAGTGAAAGAGAGAGAGAGAGAGAGAGAGAGAGAGAGAGAGAGAGAAAGAGAGAGCTATTTAAGGCCATGCAGGGAGAGTGTGTGTGTGTGTGTGTGTGTGTGTGTGTGTGTGTGTGTGTGTGTGTGTGTGTGTGTGTGTGTGTGTGTGTGTGTGTGTTTGGGAGAGACCGAACGAGGCAAAAGGGAGAAAAGATAACAATGAAGGAGCTGGTTTTGTCATTCAATTGGTGTTTTTTCTAATCAAATTGCACAAAGAGATCTTAATAATAAAAGACTTCCATTAATTGGGTCAGCTTTAGATTTGCAAATTTCAAAAAAATACAATTAACCTTTTGTCAACAACTTCTGTCAAACCTTTGAGTCTTCACAGTCTTTTGATCTGGGAAAGCATTATGCAAATATTAGGCAAACATATAAGACTTAAATGTATATGTCTTATTTGCATATGTATATGTTTTGTTCTTCCTGTCATTCTGAGTAAACACACTGCTTCTGTTTCATTGAGTGATCCTGTGGTGCTGTGAGGTGAGGATGGCAATAAAATGTCCAAAAGGACTCCCGGTGTGAGGGAGATGAAGGTGGAGGGGGAGTGGCCGGCCTGTGAGTGTTCTAGGCGTGTGTGGGTGGAGGGGTTGTGTGTGTGGGTGTGTAGGGGGGCAGCTTTCATTTCATATACCAGATTAAAATCAAAACAGAATGACATTCAAAATGAAGCTGAAAAGGATTAGAGTCCAGCCAGCATCTGGGCTTTGATGGACTGTCAAAAACGCTGTTTCATGAGATTACCCACCTGTCACAGGAATGCTGTCGTGGACGTTATACAACACTGATAACATAATTAGATTCCTGTTATGAATTTGGGTGATGCCGCAAAAAATTCTACCGTTACTTAGTGTGTGTGTGTGTGTGTGTCATCAGTGCACCTGCCAAACCCAAAGCCTGGTGCTGCTTACGCAAGACGCTCAGCTGCACACTTGGGCCAATCTCAACAAATCACGCGTCCTGTATGTTGATTTATTACACCCCTACCCTACCCCTATTCTTGCTTCTCTCTGTCCCTTCTTCCATTCTTATCCTGCTCTCTTTGCATCTAGTCTTCGCTTTTGATCCAATAGAAGGAAAAGCTACTTAAGCCACTCTACCTTCTCTGTCAGCCCACAGTGGAACATGCCAGATGCCAGTATCTCAGTCCTCTGTAAGGGACTGTCAGACAAAATCATTTCACTGGCTAATGTTTCTACAGACACTTGCACAAAAGTAGTTCTGGGGTAATATGTGTGCAGCTCATAGTAAGTAAGCTGAAATGTGTCATCTGTAACATATTAGAGAAAGGAGAGGGAGAGAGGGTATTTGCAAATGAATTAGTGTCACTTTCTCTGTTACTTTTCCACAACTGTGTATTTACCACAACTTAATTAATTCTCAAGGTCACTCCTCTTCCTCTACTACTTATACTTAAGTTCAGTACTAATGACATTCTCCCTCCTTGTGACTGCAATGCAAATTCTCCTTTGTTGATCTTCTCTCCTTATGCTGGTGGGCATGTTTTCACTTTGAAGCAATGAAGTCAATGATTGCCTCGTCACCTCTGACAACAACTGCTGTACTGCGTTACCTTCAGTGCTGTAGTCCATCCATTGCCCATCTCGATTTCGTCCTATTTCCTTCCGTCTCTGGCTTTTCTTCCTTTTCTTAGCGTGCACATATATGATCTTTGGCGTGGAATCAGCTTCCATTAAAGTAAGGACAGAAAACAGAAGATAGGGGCTGATGTATATTGTTACAGTGTAGGATTAAGACTGTACAGTGACACAGTTGCTGGTCCTATTGCTCAACCGTGCTGCACTGCTCAGCCTCTGCCTTACATCTGTACACAGGCAGGAAATTGGAAGTGACGCAGGAGTATGTTGGAGTGGACGCAGCTCATTTTATTGATGTCAGACTTAGAGGGAATGAATAGAGAGGCAGACTCTCTTTTTTGTGTGTGGTGTCAACGGGAGGAGGAAGCAGATGGCAGATCTATATACCATGCCTGTGTGTATGTGTGTGTGTGTGTGTGTGTTTGTCGGAAAAAAGACTCAAGTTAATCACTCTAAAGTTCCCGAGGGGTCTGTATGAGCAGACAAAAGAACCCCATGTGTCCCCAAGGGACTATAGTCAAGTCCCTTTTCAGACACATACACAAAGAGAAAGTACAGGTTCAAACAGGTTACCTTATCGACAGACACACACACACCCACACACACACTCCCCCACCCTCACATCACACACCTGCACATAAGTGTACATTGGGTTGTGCTGAAAGCCGGCGTGTCATGTCTGACTTCTGTTTTTCATGATATGACGACTGTGACAGGCAGACTCTCTCCTTTTAAAGCCATTTTGAGGAAAGTGAGTGCACACACACACACACACACACACACACACACAGTAACTACTCACATTAAGTGCCAGGTTCATAATTGCCTTTACCTCTGCATATACTGCTGCCACTCACCATTTTCTTTTATGGGGCCCAGCAGAGGACATAAGGAGGAAATGAAATTTACGATTTATAGTTTGTCAGACAGAAAAAGTGAATTTAATCCCCTTATTTAGTTTAATCCGTGCAGCATCTTGCAGCACCTACACTCTCTTTATCATCCAGCTTCACGTTTAAAACAATCTGAATCTTAGTTGGGCCTTGCGTGTTGTGCGAGTTCATGATTGATGATTTTGAAACGTGCTGAGCTCCTAAAGCACCGTGTCAACTCCTGGTCAAACCCTCTAATAACGCTATAATAAAAACAGAAAAGGCATTTGTGCAGATTGACTCCATCCCGACTGCATATGGTAAACTCATACGCCAGCAAGTCCCACACTGCAGAGAGCCTTCATGCTGCTCTGCTGATGGGGTTTCTCCATATTGAAATCCATGAATTAAATATCTCATATTCTCTCTCTCAGTGCTGTTCTAATATAAATACACTTTAATCAAAAGATGGTACGCTAAGCTTCCCGTTGCGACATATAGAGAAAGAAAAATCGGATACCTACGGCGCTGTGAGGCAAGTCAGGCTGCAATGCGTCATGGCTGTGGGAGATTAGAGGAGACGCTCTGTGCTGTTTCAGAGGGGATTACAGAACATCAGGCAATGATTTTTGGGTGCCAAAATGAAAGTTTATGAATAACACAAGTCAGGAAGAAAAGCCCATCTCCACGCCTCCACTCTCTCTGGTAACCTTTGGTGCCATTACAAGTGTCACCTTCCTGACAGCGGTCACCCTTCTATGTGATTTACCTCACTCGCCAAAATGTATTACGCTGCAAAGTTCAGGGGGTGAAATTCAATCCGGCAAATCCTTCCCCTACCCCGAGCTGAGCAGGGAGACTGGTACACACAATGCGCATAGACAGTTGGCAAAAACACATGCGCGCGAGCACTTGCACGCAGTCGCACACGCCAACGCGCCGCTGTTACCTTTTCAACCCTCCTCGCCTGTTCTCTTCCCAAACATAAGCAGCATTTCCTGTTGTTGTTTTTGTAAATGTTTGCATCTGATATTCAGATTAGCACGGCTGCTAAATGTCCTTCTGGCCTGCTATTCTGAGCGATTACACTCCTCTCATTTCAGCAACCAACAAGCCCCCCCGCCCCCCTCCCCTCCACCCCCGCAGGCAGACGGCTCGGAGACGAAACAACTCACCGTTATTAATGAGGACATTTTTCACCTCACATGGAAAGGTAAACACACTGTCTGACTGCTAAGCCATATGGGCTGCTTCAGAGGACTCACATCAAAGACTGTCCAATGATTCGATCTGACGCAAGGACAGGACCGCAATAACAATGATCAGCCCAGGGAACAGCCACCCACCGCGTGTTTGACCGCCTACCTAACGCACATCACTATGGCAGCTGGTGCTTATCTACAGACACACATATGTCCAGTATGTTTGGTCACCATAGGATGATCCTCAATAGCCTCAATCAATATTTTGTTTGTATGATTGTAAAAGGGTTGCATGTCAGGATGAGCCCACAAATCCATTATTGCAGCTTTAATGTAACCGCATAGCCACTTTAAAGTTCCTCATTTATATGTATGGAGAAGATCATTCACCCATTACTCAGGGAGTCTGGTTTTTGGGTCAGGACATGAACCTTCACACCAGGAATTGGTTTGAGTCGTCCATCAGCTCAAGAGAAAACTGGTTGCTTTACTAAATTAAGGTCAATACTGCATTTTAAACATCTTTACTTTTGGGTTTTAGTTTTGAGAAAGGTAATGAAAATATCACAGAGTTATGGGATTTTTAATGTTAACAAAAAAGGCGGCAAGCTGTAAATCCAAGTGCTTTTCCATGTATTAAGTACTTTGCAAAAGAGGAAATTGCTTCTAAATTAATTCTAAATTAACCTCACAAACAGGATTCCTCTCTCTCTCTCCCTCTCCCTCTCTCTCTCTCTTACACACACACACTCACACGCTATATGGAATGACCCATTGCTCCGAGACACAGTCCAGTCTCTCATGGGGCTGCAGCTCTGTGCCTCACCAATTGGAACTGCACGAGGCACCGAGAGCACACATGGCTGCACCTGGTATTTCTGTTCCAACTCACAATCCCAACGTTGCGAACAGAGTATGAACCTTCATCGCTTTGTGGTTTCCCATTCTGACCAAGATTTATGGACAGGTTTCACAGTACACAATATTATTCCAGAACAGTCATCCAATACAGAACAGGGTATCATGGGTATAGGAAAGCCGGGAGCACGAGGTAATCGCAAGCCACAACATGCAATGATTAAAGAAAGTGAACCTAATGCAATGAAGACAAAGTAATTGGCTTAATTAGTGTAGGTGCACTGGTGGGACCTAGAATGTGCTACCCAAGGTTACCACATAGGAAAAGGTCCAAAATAGGAGTGTGAATAGGAGAAATAGCACACGGTAACATGACCAAAATAGATATAATGGCAAACGGCAAATCTATTCCGGGCTTGGACAAGTGGTACGTCTGAGAATTATGGGATCAAAGCAGGAAAGGTTAAAAAAAAGAGGTAAAGAAAGATGGATAGAGTCTGGAGAGAAGCGAGGAATGAAGCTGAAGTGAGTAATCCATGTCTGCGCCAAAAAACAGCAAAACCTCCACGAATTCCTGTCCAAGGCCAAATCCGCAAAATTATTCCAACAATAAGACAAAAACCACAGTAATGTTTTAATTTATTTTTTCTCTGCGGATGGTTTCATTTGGATTTCTACAATAGCTCAGAGGAAAAACAGAAAAACCCACAAACCGCACAGACTGGGCAGATCCAATAATGCCAAAGGAACACAACACAGAGAAAAGGTCAAAGTGGCACCGAGGACAAGGTGGCGAATGATTTCTTTTATTCAGGTCAAGCCACCTGAGCTATTCTGGGCGCTCGCCTCGCTTCACAAGTTAGCAGAAAGAGCACAGATCGATTAAGTGTTGTCATACTCGCATTCTCCCAAGGCTTCCACAAATGCCTGGCTGTTTGTCAAGGGCAATAACACATTTATCTTACGCACATCCTACTTTGTTTTGAAGCGCAACCCTCTATGAGAAAAGCATTATACAACTACTGTATACACAGCAGAGGAACAGACAGCCGAAGGAAATAGATGATTTGCAAGCGAACCTATTTTTTCTGCGATGTTGCTAAATGAATGCATATGCAAACACATTTTCTATGATATCACTTCCTGCCACAGTTTATCAGCGTTTACCTGCAGGAAGGCGCCTCAGACGTGGTTCAGGCTCCAGGCCAGGGTGACATTTTCACAGAGCCCTTTTAGGAGATTATATGAACAGTGGACGTCAACCAGATCCATCTTTAAACCAGCCCAGCATCCACACTAGCTTAAGGCCACAAGACTTCACAACAAATGAGAGGCCTATTACAGAGCACAGATGGTAATAAACCTGTCACGCTTGTTAAAAAGCTGCAGTAAGAAAGAATAAATGTTGAGCAAATGCAAGTAATGATGATGGTTTCCACTGTTTTCACTGTGTGCTGCAATATGTCCTTATAAATGGAATGCATTGAATTTGACAGTTGTGAACAATTTACTTTGCTCAAGTATTCCAATTAAGTCCCTGGGAAGATATGGAGGCTGTGAAGGGAATCAGATCTATGTAGCGCTGCAGAGAGATGAAAAGAGACCTGTGTTTTGAATTACTATAGACCTCAAGCTGCAGCCGGATCATCCCTAATAAAATTTTGATGCTATGAGATGAAAGATCGCAGGTAGCATGGGGAAGTTTATCACAACACGGATATGAAGCAGTGGCTCAGTGGGCAGTGCTTCCGCTTGGGAACCGGAGGGTCGCCGGTTCGAGCCCCTGCCGAGGTGCCCCTGAGCAAGGCACCGAACCCTAAAATTGCTCCCCCCTTTGGATAAAAGCGTCTGCCAAATGATCGTAATGTAATGTAATGTAATGACATGGAATCCACGCTATGGACGGAAATGACAACGCTAACCCCCCTGTCATCCAGAAATGTGAGAATACGCATTTCCTTTCCCCGTCTTTCTCATCTCCCTGACTATAAACATCATCCCACAGTTGGAAATGTGTTGTCTCCTTTATTTTACCAAGTTAAATGTTCTATTTTATAACAATGACGTGACAAAGAGGCACAGAGGCCATTCAGATGTGACAATGAAAAGCCGATGACATCATTCAGAATGAGTTCACAGGATCTGCCTGCTTATTCCACATTAACACACATAAATTTGAGAAATGTGCATTTTTTTGGAATCCATTTAGACCGCCTGCCCGTTTCAGAAACGTTGTCCAGAGCGGTCAAATCAGAAGAGGTCGTTTTAGGCGACGAAGGCTTTGGCCGCCAAAGAATTTCCTATGTAGGAAAAACCCTGGACGAGGGATTTACGCTACAATAACGTGCCTAGCAGAGGGCAGAAAGAATGGCAGATCCGATTGAACCAAAACACTCCTGTTGCAGGTGATTGGTAATAAATATCTAAACCAACAGCTGGTACAGGCAGAGTGTCACAGTAAAGTCACAGAGGTCAACCGAGCTGGAGCCAAGGAGACACTCACACTGGATGATCGTTAGTCACAGCAAAAGAAGAGCTAATAGACATTAGTGAGTCATTACTCAGTCTCTAAAGAAGGGGATCTTTGAGGGTAAATGACCTAAAGGCGTCATTATCAACACAATAGGCTGATAATGTGATGAAAGATCAGTCAGATGTGCTAATGTATCATTCCCCTGCTGTATGCTGAGAATAGTCACCATAAAGATCAAATTAAGCTTTGTCTCATCAAAGGGTAAAACATTTTCATTCAACTTCAGTGTTGCCAGATGTTGCAAGATAAATTAGCAACCAGGTCTGTGAGGAGAAGCCCAAAAGGAGGGAGTTACTCTCCAGAGGAACACCAAAATAAAAGCCCGGGAGTCGATTATAAGAAGATGACTTGGCAACTTTTACTTTTGAAAGGGAGCTCAGATTTTCACCCATATTTGTTGGTGGGATTCTTGTTTTTTTTGTTTATTGGATAACTCAACAATTTAGTGGATTCCAGATCAAATAGCAGACGGCTGAATTTTAATATGTATTTAACATTGATTGAGATTTTGTATGCAATCAAATCCACAAATCTCAATTTCATATCTTTATTTCTTTATCCCACGTTGGCCATCACTCTGTGCATTTTGGACTGGATAAGTTGACATGTTATGCACCCTAATCAGTACTCCTCTAGTGAGTGAGTTATTTTTGGGCATCACAATATGACGCTTCTTCCTCTGTCTGAGGATGTACCCGCGTAAATCCAGCACCCACTTTTTCCCAAGGCGCCACTCCAAGTTATGTTTGGAGCTTGAGTTGAAGTCACAGAAAGGTCGCGACCCAGAGCTGACAGGAGGTCACAGTCCCACTGACCTGTCTACATTTTCTCCGTATGCATGTTATTATTCAGGTATGCAGAGAGGAGATGGAGATCAGGTTACAGTGGAGTGCCCATTTATCAAAGCAACAGACAGAGAGAGAGAGAGAGAGAGAGACGGAGACAGAGGGACCACAGAATGATGAATATATCAGCGGCAGTTATCTACAAAACCACAACAGCAGACGAATAAAGTTCAACAGAGAAGCAAAAGCCACAATATTAAACTCTCAGAGGGGAAAAAAAGAAATAAGAGGAGTCAGACAAAAAAGAATGAAAGGGAAATGAGGGAGAGATGAAGTGAGGAAATGACACAGATATCCAACAGAGAGCCTGTCAGACCTGAGACGAATTGGCACAAATCTGTGTCGTCTTCCCCTCTGGCTAAGCTGCCCACGAGACCTGCAAACTGATTTATAGATTGGTGTAGGTTTTCCACGTCTCGCTCTGCTATCAAGATCCTGTGGGAAGAGAAACGGTTGTGCGTTATTAACCCATTATTTTTGCCATCTGGATAGTCGCCACATCCTTTGTCTCTTTTCCAGTCTATACATTCTTTATAGTCTTTTAGAGGCTATTCAGCGTAAGTGACAATACCTGCAAACGCCTCGTTTAGTGTGCGGCTTTTGTATCTGTAATGATCTCGTGAAAATGTATCCACTTTACACTTTGAATTGCAATGCAGTGTTCATCTTCTACATACTGTACTTTGAGAGTCTCTTAAGAGCTTCCAGGGTTTAGACGCAGGTATATGAATATTCATTATCCAAACAATTGAAGAAGCGCTTCATGAATATGAATAATGCCAGCTGCGAACAAAATTATTTCCTGACTTCAATTGTCAGAAAAAACAAAAACAATCCTCCCGTGCAGTCTTTTTCTAATCTCCCTCTGTGTCGTCTTCCCTGCATTCTTCCTCTCCTTTATTCTCTCTATCTGTCTGCCTCGTTCCCTCAGATCCACCAGAGAACTCCTGCAGGAGGATAATAGAGAGACTTAAACACTGCCCACCGTCCTGGCTCACTGCCCAAGTCCGGGGTGGCTGCAGGGGCCGGGATGAAGAGGAGAAGAAGAGCTCATGTCAGGTGAGTTACGAGAACAAAGAAAGATACGATACCTGACGGAATGCGATTAAATCATGATTTACACAAGAATTTTGATGCAAATTGAGACGGAGACAGACACACCTGACAGAACTACATCCCTGCATCCTCCTCACCCTTCTTCTTCTTCTACACCTTTCTTACTATCTCATCATCTTCCTCTTCCTCCTCCCCTCTCACACAAACATCTCAATTACACCCATCTTTCTCTTTCAGACATCTTCACTCCCCTTACTGTGCACACACACACACACACACACACACACACACAGGAACAGGAAAGACAGGATGGAAACAGATCTCTTAAAAAATCTTTCAAAACGTTGATGTTTAAATTGGCCTCAAATGGAGGACAACTGCTTTATAAGCTGCAGGAGCGTCTGCACTTAACAACCAAACAGATGCAGAGGCGTACGTGCACATATGCACATATAGAACCGCAGAGACGCACAAAAAAAGCCTGCGAAGGGGAAACACCGTCTCCCAAGCACATGTACGTATAACACACAAAACCGCCAGCCAATTAAAATGACCCCAGCTGTTGCCGCCCATATAGCGTGTGTACATACTATAGCATATGTAGAGACCAATGCTGATTAGTGTTCCTGTTAGGCAGTGGGATGGTGGTATGACTGTGAGCTCACCCACTTTGCTGTATGGATTCAACAATACAATGCAAAAAGCAATACGTCTGTGCATAAGCGTTTCTATAGCGATATGCAAAAACATAAACAAATTATCCACCAGAGGAATTTTGTACGCCCTGAGCAAATGTTTAGTGTGTGTGTGTGTGTGTGTGTGTGTGTATGTTCTGTCCCTACAGCGAGTAGTCCCTTGCAGTCTCATTAAATGGGGTCTCTGGCAGGGTGTATGGTGCTGCACACGTTCAGGGTGTGGTGCTGAGAGCTGGATAGAGTTTCAGATCGCTCTGTGGGACTGTGCATGTGCACATTCACACGTGTGTGTGTGTGTGTGTGTGCGCGTGCATGTGTGTACATGTCTTTGACTACTTTTAAGCTGTAGATGTCAATCTGACCGCTGATTGATTCCATACACTCACTGACCTCCTTCCAAACACATACGCTCTGTCTTTTATAAACATACACAACCCACTTTTCTGAACAATGCGCCTGCATACGCCTGTGTGTGTGTGTGTGTGTGTGTGTGTGTGTGTGTGTGTGTGTGTGTGTGTGTGTGTAAAAGGGGCCTGGACATGAACTCAAGACAATGCCGCTACAAAGAAATAGAAAAACCATAGTGGGCATTTGAGCCTGTATGCCTGGTAAAGTGTTGGCAAGAAATAAATGATATAATGCAATTCTTTTCCTCTTTATGATCCTCTATTCAAAAAACTTATTGTGTTATTTTCCGGCCTGCATCTGTTGAAGATTTCTCTCCTGTCTCCCCTACTTTGCTTCTCATTTTCTCTGCCCTCTTCCTCGCCCTCTCCCCCCCTCTCTCTCTCTCTCTCTCTCTCTCTCTCTCTCTCTCTCTCTCTTCATCTCTGCTTCTCCCCGGCTGGTTCGTGTTGGTAAAAGTGTGTATTTCATGTGTCGGTGTGGAGACTGCCACTCTGCCGCTACTTGTTGGGAGCATCTGACAAAATAGAGCCGCAGCCGTGGGTGTCAGAGGTCTGTGATGTCTGAAGCAGCGGCAGAGTACAAAGTTCACCGGGAGCATGAAATAGTTTGGCCCGTGACTATCACACACACTCGCATCGACGCTCACACACAGACACGCACAAACCCAGACTGTTCACAGAGTACAAAGTGTCTCATCTCCGGCAATGCTGGCTGAGGAGAAATCTGTCTCCCCGCCTGTGTAATTTCATCTACATATTTGTCTGTCACGATTAATAGTTTGTAATCGATTATTCGATTAGAAAAAATAATCGATTACATATGTATCTAATAATCTATTCATGCCCCGAACACAGACAGTGTAAGTAGTATAAATTCTATACTATAATACTTGGCTGTATGTGTGTATGTGCCGTATGTCGTTATGAGTTGATACACATACAGAACATGTTGGCTATTTGTGCTCGTGGGATGAAGCTAAATTGACAATAGCAGTAGGTTGTATCGCCTCGGTTACGACGGGGGTTTCAGTTTTCCCAGCCTATTGTCAGCAGTAAGTGAGCTTTACACCATGACAGCTCGCAGGGATTCAACGTGAGGTTTAGAATTTGTTCCCAGACTAAATTGTCTATCTAAAAATAAGTGTGTGTGGCTTGTTTGTGTGTGCTCTTCTCCTATCTCCGAGTGTATCTGCGGTTTATGACACTCTGATACATGGAGCCTCTGTATGTGACAGGAAATGTACCCAGGTGAGAGGAGGAACGGAGACAAGGGCAGTGTAAACAACCCGAGAGCAGCTGCAGCGAGACGTGAACATGATTAAGAAGGTGAGGCTGTCACGAATGCACATGTATCAGGACGTGATGATGTGGTGCAGCGCCAGCTCCAGGGGTGTCACATCATCAGGACACACAGACACACACACACACAATCGCACACTCCCACAAGTGCACGTAACGTATTTCTGATATCCACAATCTATACGTTTACGTTTTCAAACACATACACACTCACAGAGACACCCACACATATATACCAGGTGTGCACTTGACACATGGCGATAATGGCATGCAGGCATGACGAATACGCAGAGCCTTAGCGGTGAGACTCGGGGTTAGCCTGGGCATATGGAGATCATCACTCACACCTAGTGAGCCGGCGATAGCGGTGGGAGAAGATGTATGGTTCTCAAGGAGGGCCCGGGCCCTGGCCTCTCAGTTCCAGAGCACATTACAGGCAATCATTTACTCTAAATAAGCACAGCCAGGGCTGATTAAAGGAGAAGGGTTAAGAGAGAAACCCAGAGAGATGACACAGAGAGCAAGGGAGTCTAACTACATGAATCATCGGGAGGATTGTGTGGAAAGAAACGTCACATCTCCTTGGTTAAAGATGGCTCCCCTCACCCAGGAACCCAAATGAAGCAGGTACCCTCTGATGTTGCCAGAAAGGTGTCATCCCAAATTTATCTGCCAGTGCCCCAGCTGAGTCCCCGGCATTTTAAACTCCCCTTTTATCCTCGCAGCCGTCCGTTCCACAAAAAGCCCCATCGCTCACAAGCCCCCCCCCCCACGTCAATAAGATAGGCAAGGCAGATCAGACTCAGATGAACACAGGAGAGGGAGATGAAAGGATTAAACAGAGGAAGAGGAGGGGAAGTGTTAGATCTATGAGCTGGTTGAGAAAGTACTGTCATTACGCCACAACCCCTGCTAGGAATATTCAGGCTAAAGCAGCTCCGGCACAGCAAGGCGGCCTTGGTTTTGATCTGGAGGCTGTAATGAACTTTATTGAACAGTTTTTTTGTTCAGAATGAGTTGCCTGTGCTTGTGTTTGGATTGTTTGTCACTGCACTTACATGCACAGCGGTTTACATATGCAAAGAGAGGCAGGATAAGAGGATAAAAGAAGAGAAAAACACAGCACATTAGCAGCATACTAATGTTTGCCCCCCCTGTCTCCTACCCAAGCCATGTATTGCTCAATTGTCTGTAAAACCACACAGCAATCTCCTTCCTTGTCAACCTGTCATGTAGGGAACGTTGACCTTTAAATGTTTCTGTCCCTGCCGCTGTCACAAGCTGTGGAATAATCAGAAATTATAGTTTTGTAAAGATAACACGAAAAGAGAGAGAGAGAGATGGCTGGAGTTGCTATCAAGCCAGCAGTGTGGAAAAGAAGTACTTCAACTCATTAGAGCGCATACCTCCACCCAGGCAGAACCAGCCCGCGTGAATGGTGCTATAGGAGAGTGTTTGTTCGTCACACTAAACGCGTTGCTTCTGCCAGGCGGAACCGACACACACGCACTGCAAACAGTGTTCAAACTTCCACGCAATAATATTTTTCTGATGGTTGTTGGCTTTAATTTCCATAGTTGGATCCTGCGTGAGCCCCTTTTACATCCTCTTGCTTCCCTGCGCTTTGTAGTCTATAGAGAGCCGCGCTGAAGCATTGTAGCTGAAATAGAAGGCCTATTTTCTGCTGCTGAAATTCTGTGTCATGGAAAATAGGACAAAATGGAAATATTCAAGCGCCGAAGTGTGTAAGTCGAGCGAATATGCAAAGTTACTTTTCATGCCTGCACCACATCACCTCCACATCGGCACCTTTCGGATTAAGAAATCCAGATTAGATGTCTACCCTTTAGGCAGGATTGTAGGAAGGATTATGTTTATTTCCCCGCCGCAGGAATTCCAAAGGCGACGAAGCCTGAAGCCTGAAGCCTGAAGCCAAAGCTTTACAATCTGCATCATGTGAAATACGCCATGATAATACAATTCTAATTCCGGCAGGTGTGTGTGTGTGTGTCTCTAGATACTTCAAGCAGTTACTCAGAGCACGGAAATCTGCAAGAATGCTGCCAAGGCATCCAGGTTTATCCCTGCAGAGGCATCGAGGGGAATAAGGGGGTTCCGGATTAATTTGCTCATTATTACGACGATTCGGCTCATTACAGTTTTGACGCTGATACATGTAATCCAGCATTCTGGTAATGAAGCAACATCTGTCCTGATTGGCTGCTATTAATTGATCTGACAAAACCGAACAAATACAGTGATCATGTTCTAAAGCTCAGTGCCTTGTGACAAGCCTAATTTATTTATTTAGCATTTAGCCATGAAGTATATGAGTAATGGGGTGAATTTGGGACATCTAAGGTTCAAATTGTTCTTTTAGGGCCGCAGCTTGGATGGTGAAGTTGGTCTAGATAGGATTTTGCTGACAAGTTTCATTCTCTGAGCAGATCTATAAAGTGAGAGTAGATCTTAGTTGTTTGTATCTATGTGCTTGGCATTAAGCTTGACATTTCTATTAACACCCTCAAAGTTACACCTATTTACCAATCCTCCACTTATACATAGCTAAATGTCAAGGTGGCACCGTGCTGCCTTTAGAAGAATAACAGAGCAGAGACAGAAGATGATTGTACTATTCTGAGTGTACAATGATTGAAAAAGATCAACAAGTATTTATTATTCTGCTTTATCATTCAAGCAGATATACAAACACACAATAACAAAAGGACCTTTCTTTATTTATTGCTCAATTAACTTTCCAAAGTACATTACATATCAACAGAACAGAGATGCCTTTCATATATTCCCTCTAATCATAAATAGATAATTAGGAAAATATACTGTGGTGTACAGCAGTTTACTGTAAAATAGCAGTTTTGTTATGCAAGAAATAGGTTTAATAAGGAAAGAATTAAGAAAGTAGCCACACTGTCCCACCCAGAATGAATGCAAAGGATTGTATTGTAGCATGCATGCCACATCTGGTAATGCCCTCATGGTGCACCGCTGCACATAAACAGTGGGGGAGATAACGGGGGTGAGCGCGGTGCAAAGGGGGAGCAGGGTGGCTTAGCAATAGGAACAGATACAGCGAGGATGATGAGGTCTGGAAGAGAACAGCAACGCACTGTAGAAGCATGAAGGTGGAGGAGGGAGGGAGGGAGGGAGGGAGGGAGGGAGGTGAGGCAGAGCTTGTTCCTGATAATGGTGCTGATGGCGGTGAGGTGGGTGGAGGGAATAGGGTTTATCTGAGTCGCTGAATGTCCTCCATTGTTGAGGTCCCAGCCTGCTGGCCTCCTCGCAGATGTGCTTCAAGAAGACAGACGGGGGGGGGGGGGGGGAGAGCGCAAAGGAATTTCACGACCTGCAGTGCTATCTGTGAATCTCCACCCGCAGCTGCTACCGAGCCGTACCTCCATTTACCTCCCTCCACTTCTCTGCCTCCCTCACTCCCCTGGAGTCTATGAAGTCATTTGTCAAAAGTGTCATTGATTGGATGCAGTTAATGCAAAGCGCACACACACACACACACACACACACACACACACACACACACACACACACACACACACACACACACACACACACACAGGAAGCTCATGGAGTGTTCACAGAGGTCACAGGGTTTTGGACTTAGATTTTTTGCAATTTATCTGAACATAAATGTGGCGCAGTAAAGTCAATCACGTATTATAGTAACGGCGCATTACAACAGTGTAGAAGTACTCCTGAAGGACAACATTTAAGGATAGTTTTGACATTTAGACATAAATAGAATGAGTTGTAATGTTGATACATGAGTTTTAGCTCCACGTTCAAATCTTCTCAGTCAGCAGGAGCTTGGTTTGGCTTTAATAAGCCATAAACTGTTGTAAATATCCAATTACACACAACAATAACTCAATTTTCTCGCTGTTGTTTAACTCGGACGTACTTTATGCCAGTTTAGGCAAATTCACTTGAGCCTAGAGGCCAACCACCAAGGACAAGGCGACAAAAACAGGTTGCAAATTGACATCATCCTTTTTATGAATTCAACTGTCACTTCTTATGTTTCTCCTGGGCTTGATTTTCCAACACCACAGCTCCTGGAAGCAGTGCTGTTTGGCAGCTACTCTCATATGTCAGATAGTCTTGGAACCTTTCCCCTGCACACAAACAACAACAACAAATACATGCCGGTTGGCATTTCCACCACACAAAATTACTATGAAGAAGTAAATACAATAAAAGCTGTAATTGACACCTCAGGCTGGTTTCAAGTCGCTGCAATTTGACTTTTGCGCTGTACTGAGATGAATAGAAAAACAAAATTGGCCTGGCAAAATGACATTGAACAATAAAATATAAATAGAATGTGTTTGTGTGGCTAAAACACAAGGAAAAAGCGGAAATAAACATGAACGTATGACTTGAATCTGGGTTTAAATGTTCGATTTGGGTGAAAGATTCTAAAATTAGACAATCATTATTATATAATCACTGTTTAAATGCTGTAAACAAGAGAAAGACTTTGACTCAGCCTTTCATCTACCTCACACTGCACAGACCTGTTTTGAAGTGTGTATGACAAATCTCAAGCTAAACCACCTGCTAGCTGACCCCGGCATCCTATAATGGGTTACTTATTTTGTCCAGTTGCCATGGACTCACATGGCACAGAATTGGATGGAGGGTGATGGTATTAGTGAGAGGAGAATGAGGTGTGTGTGTGTGTGTGTGTGTGTGTGTGTGTGGGTAAAGTGCAGTTATTGTGACACTGCGGTCACTGCTCTGATAATAGACAAGGTGGCCTGTGGCAAACACACACACGTTGTCAGTTGCAGGACAGACAGGGACAGCGAATGGCGTCGTCTCAGTGTTCCAATCAGAGAGGAGAATTCGAGCAGAAGCGCTGACAAACGTGTTACGATAGAGTCACACGAGTCGTGGAGGTAGAGATGAGGATAGATACACACACACACACACTCACACACTCACACAATCCACCACTGTAAATCTAAAATGAAAGCTTTATGTTCAGTCTGGCAGCATAGGCAGCCCACATATGCAGCTCTGGTCCAGATCTGATTATTAAACTCTATTAAATCGTATTTAATCTACTTTGGAATGACGCATCGCTCTCCACTCTCTGTCATCTTTTCTTTTCATCTTGTTAACTAAATACCACTCACTTAATCCACCAATTCCTGGACCTTTTGTCTATTTGGCATTTTGGTCAAATGGACCTTTAACACAAATGTCCCTGGGTCACTGTGATGTAAGAGCTGCAGACTAACAAGATATTCACTTTATTGTAAGATAGTTAAATTCAACTGGGGGATGCTTGAAATAAATTGAACATTGTAAAAGTGTCTGAGGGGTCTGACAGCATTATAGGGATGCATCATGGTGTCATAACTCTATTCTCTGTTAAAGAGCTCAGCGCCGTTAAGGGAAGTGAGAAGAAATTAAAAGACTTAAAGGCAAACTCAAAGATCAACCAGCTTAAGCATTTAAATACAACAAAACACGCAAATTTCCCACAAGAAAGATGTCTACATAATATCGTTTTCCCATTTCAAGTGTGTGTATGTAAATGTGTACTTGCTGGTGTTTGTATTATGGCGTTGAAGTGCTTTAGGTGGAACAATATCCCTCCTGTGCTGCAATGGAGGCTTTGTGACTGAGTTATCCAGTGTAATTGAAATGTAAAGCAGGAAGTACCGGTGCTCCTTGGTGCTGTGTCACATGGTGAGCACAGTTGTTCCGTTTACATGCAGTGGCCTCAGCGGAGGATTAGCTGTACAATAACAGACCCTGTGTTACACACGTACACACACATACGGTCATTCACAGCCTACAACGAAGAAGAAAGGATGGAGAAAATGCTTCCACCTGTTACAGATCATTTCCAGGCTCATGCTCTTCCTCCTCTTCCTCCTCCTCTTTGTGTTTGTTTGGAGAGCGCATGGAAAATAACAAACAATTACCCCGCTACCTTGAGGTTTGGCACTTTCCTGAGCCGCTGTGACTTCTTGGGGCAGGCAGGCGCGTGGGCGGTTTGGGGGGGTGGGGAGTTATGTGACACCGACTTTGACCTCCTGACAGCACAGCTACTGTTAAACTAAGCGCACAATGTCCACACAGGACAGGCACTGACAATTGGATAACATCCCCAGCTGTCCTGCAGCTTTCTCCCTCACAGCTGCTAAGCTCAGTGTGTACATAACATTAGGCTTAGCCATGTGAATTATTGTGCTTGCCTGTGTGTGTGTTATCCTTATTACCATACCTACCTAATGCAGATTTAGCAAAATACCTTTGAGTGGTGTTTCCGACTTAGTACACACACACACAAACACACACACACACACATAGATACATTCTGACCTCTACACAACAACAGAACAAAGAAATAAGAGGAAAATACTATGAGTGTGACAATGACGGTAGACGGGCGAGAAAGTGAGAGACGATTTGGCAAGAAATGGCTCACTTAAGGCTGTTTAAAGGGACGTGGACATGAATATGAGTCTGCCACGTAATCAGCTTATCCTGGGACCTCGCTCAGTGCCTCGCTTACGCAACACACACACACACACACACACACACACACACACACACACCATCTGAGAGCCTTTCATTTAGTTTACATTCAGGGGGAGGGGGCCGAGAGACTGATATACCACATCCACTGCTGGATACTGCTCAGCTCAGCCACATCCATCCTGTTCTAATCACGCCTGCTGCTGTATGAATGTGCGTGTGGTTGGAATTGAGTTGGTCAAGGGGGTTACGGGAGATTGTGCTCTTGTGTGTGTGTGTATGTGTGTGTGTGTGTGTGAGATCTACTGCTGGGCACAATCTTATTTGTGTTTGTGAGTGCTTTCATTGTCTCTGTGTGTGTGTGTGTGTGTGTGTGTGTGTGTGTGTGTGTGTGTGTGCATGCAGGCAATGAACGGAAGAAGGAACTCAATCAGATTTTCTTCTGGCCCAAGTACATATTTCCATCTTCTTGTAAGGACTGAAATACATCATGTTCCCTGGGCTCCTTCTGTGCAGCCTTCCCCTCACTCTTTGAATAAGTAAAGAATCAGGCGTGTCCTCTTTGTTCCTGCCTCCACGTCTAGGCACTTATTTACTTCTATCAATTCTGTGTAGAAATGTTTGTATATTACACACAGTAAAGTACAGATTTCAGTCATTTGTTCGAGTTCACAGTGTGAAAGTTAGATGATAAAGCCTTGATTTACAGTCTTGGTACACCTTACTTAGAACTGGAGGGTAGTTAGAGTTCACCCAACACTCTACTACTCAGTAGTAGAGCGATTCTCTTGGGAAATGTTTTATTCTGGACTCCAGCTGCCCATTTTTTACATTATTTTTTAATGAATTCCTGATACAAGGATTAGTCCTTAGTCCTTAGTCCTTGAAGCACAATGCTTTGCTTTTATGCAACCCCATAAACCCATTTTACATGTTGCAGGCCTAAATTGGTTTAATTTGGCTGATCCATTGTGTGTTTGTAGGATTGTGCTCAGTGTTCTGTCAAAATCTGAAAGAGTTGATGTTTTTGATCATTTTATCATACTAATATCCGTGCTAAGCATCTGATATGTGCTAGCATAAGAGGATTTATCTGTAGGTACAAGTCTTAACATAGAAATCTGCTCTTATAGTAAATAGAAACATGTCTGAGATTGTTTTTAAAGTTTTAGCCCACAAACACTTAAAGATCTGGCAGTGAGTGGATGGAAGCTGTTGCATTGATGAGTTAATGAGAGGCAGGTGTGCAGACTGGGCACAGGTGAGGTGAATGTGTGCAGGAAAACAGGAGACACAGAATAAAGGGAACACAAGGAAATGGTACAATGTGACACAACTTCCCCAAACAATGAACCTTCTTTGCCATCGCACAAATGTGGGAAAGTGGGTGACACCTCGGATCACAACTCCAGCAACTCTCGTATAACCACTGTGTGACTTTAACAACCCCCTGGTGTAAGTCCCAAGTCACATGGGCCTAAGGTGTGAATGACTAGCACAGGATAAATGCTGGTCTTACTGGCCTAGAACTGGAAAGGACACTGTGAGGAGTGAAATATCTTCAACTTCTAGCTGATTCGAATGACTATTGCTGAGTTGTATGACTAATAGACTTCCTAGACACACAGAAATGCAGCAGAGATTTCAGATTCTCTTTCATTTGTGTGTATCTGTGATGCGAGGTGCTTTGTGTGCGTAATTACCGCCAGCTCACAAATTACATCTAAGAAGTTTAACATTTAAAACGTGATATGACAGAAGTATATTATAGTCCAGTTTTCACTTCTCTTAAGTAATATTTGAAATAAGGAACCCAGAATCAACTCCTTGCTGCATTGATTGGGAAGATTCCACTTGAACAGCTCACATTTTACCCCGTTTGAATTGCCTATTGTGGAAATGTTGACTCGGTTGCAAGTGCAATGAAGACATATCAACGTGACGTGCAGTTTTTCACAAATATGAGAAAAATACTTCCTCTAACAAACAATATAGTGGACCCTTTATGCACCCGCAATAGTGTGAGGTGTCACAGTATCTAAATGCTTTTCTAAGGTAACTGCTGGCCCTGCAAGATCGGATGTAGACGTGGCATTTTCTGTACCGTTGCAACGGCAGAAACAGCAAAGTCAGTAAGACCGAATCCCAGGAACAGTGGAAAGAGATATTATATGGATACAGTATCTATTGTAGTAACTCGTGACTGCACCCGCCCAGATTTGATTTTTGCTGATGTCAGACTTCATTAGTCATGCACGATCTGAAGCACGATCACATCCATCCTCATTAAAAAGCATCTCTGTGTGACACAACACGTGTCACAAATCTGCTGCACTAGCCCTGCCTGTCACACAGCAGGGATGAGAAATGCTCAGAGAGGGTTCGCTGTGTGTCTGCGTGAATCTGTGTGTACGTGCGTGTTTATCTTGATTAATGTGTATCCCATCCTTGCGAACCGTCATTAATGCCACCGATTCTCAATTACACACTTGAAGTCTTCGCTATTGCCCACTATGAAAGCGCCGCTGCTTCACGTGAAGGCTTCTCGATACATCACTTAAGCTTGTGTACAGTCAGACACCTAAAACTATTATCCCGCTTCTTCCCGAGAAATGCAGCTGTGGCTTTTTAGGGAGGTGTTTTTGCGTGTATAGGCCATAACACTTTGCCTCAGACAGTAATCACATCCTGTTTCATGAAACACTGACGCAAAACAGATGAAAGTGGATTTGTTAAAGTGGAATCTCCCTTTAAAAGCTCGCCAAGGCCGGGACAAAAACACAGACTCATCCTCTATCCTCTGCACCGCACGAGTGTGTCTGAAGCAGACCCTCATGGTATGTTGATTGGGTGTAATACAAAACCTGAGGGTTTTATTAGGGTCTGTTGGGTGTGCGGCTCAGACAAGAAGTGTTTCAAGTGATGGCGCACCCACGTCTCTTGTCTAGAGGAGAAACAAAGGAGCCATTCTGCTCCCTGGGCACTTTACCCACTCTTGTAACAATAGAACCACACTTCTCTTCTCAGGCTGGATGAGGTCTGTCTCACGGCAATGGGCCTTTATAAACACGTGGTTGAAATAAAATAAGGAGGAAAATAGAAAGCAGGTACATCTATCTAAAGACGCAAATCATTACAAGGTGGTTTGAGTCAGTTATCCAAGCAATAATGTGGCCCTTTTGTTTTTAATGTGGAGAAAACCAGCGTGTAAAGAGCACTGTGGTCCCTCTGGCTCGTTGTTAGATTAATAATGGATCGGTTGAGGTTAAAGTGCATCTTTGTTGGTTCTTCCATACCTGGGGTGTTTTTGCAGATCAAACAGGCTGAAGGTTGTGTTTGTTGGAGGGATCAAAGTACCTGCGTCGCATTTCCCCAACCGGGAGGACGAGGTGACTGGCCACCAAATATGCAGAGGGAGTACGTTCACCTCACTCTCTAGGTAAATCATCCATCAGAGGGAGATGAAAGATTATACGGATAATCTTGTAATGTACAGTTCACCAATCAGGATAAATGTAATGGCAAGTTGGCAATTGAAAAGCTTGGGAATGACTGAGTAGCATCTGGTAATTACTAAAATGGAATGTATAATACCTATTAACCCAATGATAGGTAACAAAGAGACTTTGCTAGCTAGCTCACTAACACTAGCTAGCAATAACACTGGCTAGCTTTAGTCAGCTAGCTATTCATGCTAAGCCGTATTGTTGTCACGTGAGGCAGGAGGTGTGTTCTCTGTGTAACGTTATTACTTTTCTCTTATCCAGAGTCAGACAATATAAATGTATCGATTGATTTTTGCTCTGTTTGTTTTGTCTGAGCCTTAATACCATCGGGAATCAGCCCCAGTACTTAGACTGGATGTATCTCTCTCACTCTTAGTATTAACTGAAATGAACAGGCATATATAGTTTATAGTTTGAAGACCTGATGACAATAAGTGGGTCTGAATCTTTAACTACTGGATTTTAGCCACATATGTTACCATAAAATGTGTAATATTTTTGTCAAACTGCAACTGTGTGTATAAAATGTTACTTTTCATTTTTGTACACGACTGATGTCTTGTCTGAAAATTTCAATGGAGGAAATTTAAATACAATTTCTCATTTCAAAGACAAAATGCATTGTGCTGTTCATTGGTTTCAAACGTTTCCTGGTGCAGAACTCATTTTATGTACAAAATACTCTGTGTAACACCTGGAACCCCAATGAAACCAGACTATCAATTTTGCTGCTGACTGATTTAGTTTGATGTCACAGATAGATGAAATTGACTTCTTCTTCAATCCATGCAAACAGAATGAAATTTTTCAAGAATTTGACCAAAATTTTATTTTCGCCCAAACTTACAGCAAATGGTCCTAGTGCCATTTAGATGCCGTGTTTGAAATTCTAGTGCTCTGACTCCATAGCAGATATGGGCTTTTCACAAAAATGATCCTCGTGTCATGTAGATGCTGTGTTTGAAATATTACTGCTCTAGCTCTCAATTTCACCAAGATATGGGCTTCTTACAAAAACAAACAATTTGGTCCATTACACTGTCATTTTGAGAAATTTGACCAAAAATGAAACTTGCCCCAAACTTACACCAATGGATCCCAGTGCTACAAGGATGATGTGTTTGAAATTCAAGAGCTCTAGCTCCTTCCTTGCAAAAAAATTTCATTATTCCCCAATTTGCCCCAAATTCACACCGATTCATGCCATTTCTGCCTGGATGCTGCGTCTGAAATGTTAGCTCTCTGTCTCCTTCCTCGTCCGAGATTTGGGCGTTTCAAGTTTTCTCCAGTTTGAAAAAACACTGACCCGCGGGTCAACGTTTTTCCAATATTTTCAATATTCCCCAATTTGCCCCAAATTCACACGTATTTATGCCATTTCTACCTGGATGCTGCGTCTGAAATGTTAGCTCTCTGTCTCCTTCCTCTTCCGAGATTTGGGCGTTTCAAGTTTTCTCCAGTTTGAAAAAATCGCTGACCCGCGGGTCAACGTTTTTCCAATATTTTCCATATTCCTGAATTTGCCCCAAATTCACACTGATTCATGCCATTTCTGCCTGGATGCTGCGTATGAAATGTTAGCTCTCTGTCTCCTTCCTCGTCCGAGATATGGGCGTTTCAAGTTTTCTCCAGTTTGAAAAATCACTGACCCGCGGGTCAATGTTTTTCCAATATTTTCAATATTCCCCAATTTGCCCCAAATTCACACCGATTCATGCCATTTCTGCCTGGATGCTGCGTCTGAAATGTTAGCTCTCTGTCTCCTTCCTTGTCAAGGGTATTGGCCGTTTCAAGTTTTCTCCAGTTTGAAAAATCGCTGTCCCGCGGGTCAACGTTTTTCCAATATTTTCAATATTCCCCAATTTGCCCCAAATTCACACGTGTTCATGCCATTTCTGCCTGGATGCTGCGTCTGAAATGTTAGCTCTCTGTCTCCTTCCTCCTCCGAGATATGGGCGTTTCAAGTTTTCTCCAGTTTCAAAAATCGCTGACCCGCGGGTCAACGTTTTTCCAATATTTTCAATATTCCCCAATTTGCCCCAAATTCACACGGATTCATGCCATTCCTGCCTGGATGCTGCGTCTGAAATGTTAGCTCTCTGCCTCCTTCCTCCTCCGAGATATGGCCGTTTCAAGTTTTCTCCAGTTTCAAAAATCGCTGACCCGCGGGGTCAACGTTTTTCGAATATTTTCAATATTCCCCAATTTCCCCCAAATTCACACAGATTCATGCCATTTCTGCCTGGATGCTGCGTCTGAAATGTTAGCTCTCTGTCTCCTTCCTCCTCCGAGATATGGGCGTTTCAAGTTTTCTCCAGTTTCAAAAATCGCTGACCCGCGGGTCAACGTTTTTCCAATATTTTCAATATTCCCCAATTTGCCCCAAATTCACACCGATTCATGCCATTTCTGCCTGGATGCTGCGTCTGAAATGTTAGCTCTCTGTCTCCTTCCTCGTCCGAGATATGGGCGTTTCAAGTTTTCTCCAGTTTGAAAAATCGCTGACCCGCGGGTCAACGTTTTTCCAATATTTTCCACATTCCTGAATTTGCCCCAAATTCACACTGATTCATGCCATTTCTGCCTGGATGCTGCGTATGAAATGTTAGCTCTCTGTCTCCTTCCTCGTCCGAGATATGGCCGTTTCAAGTTTTCTCCAGTTTGAAAAATCGCTGACCCGCGGGTCAACGTTTTTCCAATATTTTCAATATTCCCCAATTTGCCCCAAATTCACACTGATTCATGCCATTTCTGCCTGGATGCTGTGTATGAAATGTTAGCTCTCTGTCTCTTTCCTCGTCCGAGATATGGGCGTTTCAAGTTTTCTCCAGTTTGAAAAATCGCTGACCCGCGGGTCAACGTTTTTCGAATATTTTCAATATTCCCCAATTTGCCCCAAATTCACACCGATTCGTGCCATTTCTGCCTGGATGCTGCGTCTGAAATGTTAGCTCTCCGTCTCCTTCCTCGTCCGAGATATGGCCGTTTCAAGTTTTCTCCAGTTTGAAAAATCGCTGACCCGCGGGTCAACGTTTTTCCAATATTTTCAATATTCCCCAACTTCCCCCAAAATTCACACAGATTCATGCCATTTCTGCCTGGATGCTGCGTCTGAAATGTTAGCTCTCTGTCTCCTTCCTCCTCCGAGATATTGGGCGTTTCAAGTTTTCTCCAGTTTGAAAAATCGCTGTCCCGCGGGTCAACTTTTTTCCAACATTTTCAATATTCCCCAATTGGCCCCAAATTCACACCGATTCATGCCATTTCTGCCTGGATGCTGCGTCTGAAATGTTAGCTGTCTGTCTCCTTCCTCCTCCGAGATATGGGCGTTTCAAGTTTTCTCCAGTTTGAAAAATCGCTGACCCCGCGGGTCAACGTTTTTCCGATATTTTCAATATTCCCCAATTTGCCCCAAATTCACACCGATTCATGCCATTTCTGCCTGGATGCTGCGTCTGAAATGTTAGCTCTCCGTCTCCTTCCTTGTCCGAGATATGGCCGTTTCAAGTTTTCTCCAGTTTCAAAAATCGCTGACCCGCGGGTCAACGTTTTTCCAATATTTTCAATATTCCCCAATTTCCCCCAAATTCACACAGATTCATGCCATTTCTGCCTGGATGCTGCGTGTGAAATGTTAGCTCTCTGTCTCCTTCCTCCTCCGAGATATGGGCGTTTCAAGTTTTCTCCAGTTTGAAAAATCGCTGACCCGCGGGTCAACGTTTTTCCAATATTTTCAATATTCCCCAATTTGCCCCAAATTCACACCGATTCGTGCCATTTCTGCCTGGATGCTGCGTCTGAAATGTTAGCTCTCTGTCTCCTTCCTCCTCCGAGATATGGGCGTTTCAAGTTTTCTCCAGTTTGAAAAATCGCTGACCCGCGGGTCAACGTTTTTCCAATATTTTCAATATTCCCCAATTTGCCCCAAATTCACACATATTCATGCCATTTCTGCCTGGATGCTGCGTATGAAATGTTAGCTCTCTGTCTCCTTCCTCGTCCGAGATATGACCGTTTCAAGTTTTCTCCAGTTTCAAAAATCGCTGACCCGCGGGTCAACGTTTTTCCGATATTTTCAATATTCCCCAATTTGCCCCAAATTCACACCGATTCGTGCCATTTCTGCCTGGATGCTGCGTCTGAAATGTTAGCTCTCCGTCTCCTTCCTCGTCCGAGATATGGCCGTTTCAAGTTTTCTCCAGTTTGAAAAATCGCTGACCCGCGGGTCAACGTTTTTCCAATATTTTCAATATTCCCCAACTTCCCCCAAAATTCACACAGATTCATGCCATTTCTGCCTGGATGCTGCGTCTGAAATGTTAGCTCTCTGTCTCCTTCCTCCTCCGAGATATTGGGCGTTTCAAGTTTTCTCCAGTTTGAAAAATCGCTGTCCCGCGGGTCAACTTTTTTCCAACATTTTCAATATTCCCCAATTGGCCCCAAATTCACACCGATTCATGCCATTTCTGCCTGGATGCTGCGTCTGAAATGTTAGCTGTCTGTCTCCTTCCTCCTCCGAGATATGGGCGTTTCAAGTTTTCTCCAGTTTGAAAAATCGCTGACCCCGCGGGTCAACGTTTTTCCGATATTTTCAATATTCCCCAATTTGCCCCAAATTCACACCGATTCATGCCATTTCTGCCTGGATGCTGCGTCTGAAATGTTAGCTCTCCGTCTCCTTCCTCGTCCGAGATATGGCCGTTTCAAGTTTTCTCCAGTTTCAAAAATCGCTGACCCGCGGGTCAACGTTTTTCCAATATTTTCAATATTCCCCAATTTCCCCCAAATTCACACAGATTCATGCCATTTCTGCCTGGATGCTGCGTGTGAAATGTTAGCTCTCCGTCTCCTTCCTCCTCCGAGATATGGGCGTTTCAAGTTTTCTCCAGTTTGAAAAATCGCTGACCCGCGGGTCAACGTTTTTCCAATATTTTCAATATTCCCCAATTTGCCCCAAATTCACACCGATTCGTGCCATTTCTGCCTGGATGCTGCGTCTGAAATGTTAGCTCTCTGTCTCCTTCCTCCTCCGAGATATGGGCGTTTCAAGTTTTCTCCAGTTTGAAAAATCGCTGACCCGCGGGTCAACGTTTTTCCAATATTTTCAATATTCCCCAATTTGCCCCAAATTCACACATATTCATGCCATTTCTGCCTGGATGCTGCGTATGAAATGTTAGCTCTCTGTCTCCTTCCTCGTCCGAGATATGACCGTTTCAAGTTTTCTCCAGTTTCAAAAATCGCTGACCCGCGGGTCAACGTTTTTCCGATATTTTCATTATTCCCCAATTTGCCCCAAATTCACACCGATTCATGCCATTTCTGCCTGGATGCTGCGTCTGAAATGTTAGCTCTCTGTCTCCTTCCTCCTCCGAGATATGGGCGTTTCAAGTTTTCTCCAGTTTCAAAAATCGCTGACCCGCGGGTCAACGTTTTTCCGATATTTTCAATATTCCCCAATTTGCCCCAAATTCACACCGATTCATGCCATTTCTGCCTGGATGCTGCGTCTGAAATGTTAGCTCTCCGTCTCCTTCCTCGTCCGAGATATGGGCGTTTCAAGTTTTCTCCAGTTTCAAAAATCGCTGACCCGCGGGTCAACGTTTTTCCGATATTTTCAATATTCCCCAATTTGCCCCAAATTCACACGTATTCATGCGATTTCTGCCTGGATGCTGCGTCTGAAATGTTAGCTCTCTGTCTCCTTCCTCGTCGGCGATGTGGGCGTTTCACGTTTTCTCCAGTTTTTGAAACTGGAGAAAACGTGAAACGCCCATATCTTGGGCGCGTGTCAATTTGGGGCAAATTGGGGAATATTGAAAATATTGGAAAAACGTTGACCCGCGGGTCAGCGATTTTTCAAACTGGAGAAAACTTGAAACGCCCATATCTCGGACGAGGAAAGAGACAGAGAGCTAACATTTCATACACAGCATCCAGGCAGAAATGGCATGAATCAGTGTGAATTTGGGGCAAATTGGGGAATATTGTTAAATAATGTTAGCTCTCTGTCTCCTTCCTCGTCCGAGATATGACCGTTTCAAGTTTTCTCCAGTTTCAAAAATCGCTGACCCGCGGGTCAACGTTTTTCCGATATTTTCATTATTCCCCAATTTGCCCCAAATTCACACCGATTCATGCCATTTCTGCCTGGATGCTGCGTCTGAAATGTTAGCTCTCTGTCTCCTTCCTCCTCCGAGATATGGGCGTTTCAAGTTTTCTCCAGTTTCAAAAATCGCTGACCCGCGGGTCAACGTTTTTCCGATATTGTCAATATTCCCCAATTTGCCCCAAATTCACACCGATTCATGCCATTTCTGCCTGGATGCTGCGTCTGAAATGTTAGCTCTCCGTCTCCTTCCTCGTCCGAGATATGGGCGTTTCAAGTTTTCTCCAGTTTCAAAAATCGCTGACCCGCGGGTCAACGTTTTTCCGATATTTTCAATATTCCCCAATTTGCCCCAAATTCACACGTATTCATGCGATTTCTGCCTTGATGCTGCGTCTGAAATGTTAGCTCTCTGTCTCCTTCCTCGTCGGCGATGTGGGCGTTTCACGTTTTCTCCAGTTTTTGAAACTGGAGAAAACGTGAAACGCCCATATCTTGGGCGCGTGTCAATTTGGGGCAAATTGGGGAATATTGAAAATATTGGAAAAACGTTGACCCGCGGGTCAGCGATTTTTCAAACTGGAGAAAACTTGAAACGCCCATATCTCAAACGAGGACAGAGTCAGAGAGCTAACATTTCAGACGCAGCATCCAGGCAGAAATGGCATGAATCGGTGTGAATTTTGGGGGAATTGGGGAATATTGAAAATAATGGAAAAACGTTTTTCCCGCAGGTCAGCGATTTTTTCAAACTGGAGAAAACTTAAAACGCCCAATATCTCGGACGAGGAAGGAGACAGAGAGCTAATATTTCAGACGCAGCATCCAGGCAGAAATGGCATGAATCGGTGTGAATTTGGGGCAAATTGGGGAATATTGAAAATATTGGAAAAACGTTGACCCACGGGTCAGCGATTTTTGAAACTGGAGAAAACTTGAAACGGCCATATCTCGGAGGAGGAAGGAGACAGAAAGCTAACATTTCAGACGCAGCATCCAGGCAGAAATGGCATGAATCGGTGTGAATTTGGGCCAAATAGGGGAATATTGAAAATATTGGAAAAACCTTGACCCACGGGTCAGCGATTTTTGAAACTGGAGAAAACTTGAAACGCCCATATCTCGGAGGAGGAAGGAGACAGAAAGCTAACATTTCAGACGCAGCATCCAGGCAGAAATGGCATGAATCGTGTGAATTTGGGCCAAATTCGGGAATATTGAAAATATTGGAAAAACGTTGACCCGCGGGTCAGCGATTTTTCTAACTGGAGAAAACTTGAAACGCCCATATCTCGGAGGAGGAAGGAGACAGAGAGCTAACATTTCAGACGCAGCATCCAGGCAGAAATGGCATGAATCGGTGTGAATTTGGGGCAAATTGGGGAATATTGAAAATATTGGAAAAACGTTGACCCGTTATATAATATAATAATATATTGTGTGTCTGAAATGTGATTGTGGCTCCTTCTTTGTCCAAGATATGGGCTCTTAAGGTTTTCTCTAGTTTTACAAAACGTCAACCGTGGGGTCAGCGTTTCATGTTTTTCTCAATATTCTCAGATTTGCCCCAAATTCACACAAATTGATGCCGATGCAGCCTGGAGGCTGTGTCTAAAATGTTGACACTCTAGCTCCTTCCTTGTCCAAGATATGGGCTTTTCTGGTTTTCTCTAGTTATACAAAACGATGACCGCGGGGTCAACTTTTTCATGATTTTCTCAACATTCTCAGATTTGCCCTGAATTCACACAAATTGATGCCAATGCAGCCTGGGGGCTGTGTCTGAAAGTTTAGCTCTATATAATCTATAATCTCTGTCAGAATTGAAGCTTTCCTCATGAGAAATATAATTTGGCTCAGTCAAGGGTTCGTGTCAAGAGCTTTGAATGGAGAGGAACAGCAATTAACTGATACAGAGAGGTTGACTGAGAGAACAGAAGAGGAGAGACAGAAAGCTGAGCAGGAGTGAAAATAAAAAGGCACAAATTTCATACCTACCTGGCAATCTTCTTTCACCGTGATTTAACTTCCCCTTGACTTTACTTTGCCAGCAGTGAAATTTACATGCCGCCCATTCCATATCACTGCGTAAAGGCCTAATTTGGTGCTAATGGGCTGCTGTCTGTTTTTGTAAGCAGTCGCATGAAACCACGAGAACTTTACAAGGGAGTGGTTTTCTCTATGTGCCCTTTGCTAGAAATGAAATTTTCTCTGAGAAGGGTGTAGTTAGATGGGTGTGAGGGTAGGTTAGATATGGGGGGTTGATTTGGTGCTATGGTTCAGGGTGGAGTCAAGGTCCAAACTTACCCACTTTAGCAATTCTCGACTAAAACAACCTGCAATCTCATGAGACCAAATCCAGTACAGTACAGTGTAATTCAGTCACACACACAGAGGAGTTTGGAATAGTGACTACAGCCACTAGAGCAAACATAAATATTCTTACTGGAAGATATTGTAGGTAGCGGTCACCCTTTGTGTATTGTTCTACACTCGTATGTGCTGTGGAAACGTTTCTAGGACATTGCACAGTAAGCACAAATTTAGCATAAGGTGAGACAAAACTCTTGTGTCTCTCGGTCACCTAGTTTTAGGACCATTCTTTGTTTTTGTGTCAGCTACGGCGGTGGTTGAAGTCTGTGTCCGTGTGGTTGTTGTGTGTGTAGGTGTATGTGTTGTTTTCTTAGCACTGTTTGTCAGGAAATAAGTCACCCAGACACCAAATTATTAATCATTGCTTGGATTTAAGAGCTGTGTTAGTGTGTCTGGCTCAACTTTATGTCTTTATGTCTGCCAGGAGGACATTTCTAAAGGTAATAGACAGATTTCAATTAAAGGCAGACAGGGGGAACTTGGGTCAAGGAAGTTGAAGCAGATCCAGATAAGGATCAATACAAGATAGGTCATAGGTCAACATCTTATTCCCAAGAAACAAAGACATCGATGTTAATTAAAAAATGCTGGTATGTCTCCTATTAAGGCCTGGTAAAGATTACAATAAAGGGTACAATAGATTTGCATGATAAACATTTTAACAAATGTTATGATACTAAAAGTCCAGTCTGCTGGGAGGAGGATGAATGTGTTCAGTTATGTGCACAGTTTCCAAATGAGATGTGCTTTTGATAAAGTTGTCAGATTCCTTTAACAAAAGTGAATATAGGATGAAATCTATTTATTTGAGGCAATTTATTCACTGCTTGTATTTTGTTTTTCCATATTATTTTCTTTCGGTGAGCCCTGTGCTATATGATTTTCTGCCAAACAGCTGTCTCTGAAACTTGGAAGTCTCTGGAAAGGTGACAGTCGGTGACATCTGTGATAAAGTTGGCATCCTGAGATAGATTCATGTGATGAGTATAAGAAGTTATTCATGATTTTACAACCAAGAGATGACTGGAGGGCGGCTGGGGAACGGAGAAGAGAGACGCATTAAAAGATCATCTGATGTCTCAGGGAAATGAAAGAAAATTTATGTATTCATATTTCAATGGAAGTTGAGGAATAAAATATTGTTCTCATTCCAACACCCACTCCTTCCTACGTTGCAAATGTGATTTACAGTCAATTGTTACGACCTGCTTCGGGTAATAAGAGAACTGGGGAGCTCTGAAATGCATTATCATAAATGCAGAAGCAGTCGGTACCTGAAAACACTGAAAACTCCCATGAAAGAGCTTGTGAACTCCATGACATATCTAAGTAACCGGCTAGAGAGGAGCCAGGAGCAAATTCAACTCTCATTCCTCTTCTTTATGAAACGTGTCACGGCGTACAACAACCGCTGCTTGTCATTGTAACTGTTGCAAAAAGCAGCAATATACTGCAAGGGAAATGAATACAGAATCCATCTCCAGCCTCAGATTATCAGCAACCGGAGTCTTGTTGAAGAGGTGGACGTATTTATTTTTCATGATGTTTTGGAGGTGAAAAGTGCATCTCACAGCAATGATACAGGACTCAGTGTGTGTGTGTGTGTGTGTGTGTGTGTGTGTGTGTGTGTGTGTGTGTGTGTGTGTGTGTGTGTGTGTGTGTGTGTTTGTTTGTTTGTGTGTATGGGCCAGCTTTTATGAGCCGTTTTCTCTATTTCATGAGTCTGTGTGTTGGGTTGATTGATAGGGGAGGAGAGAAGGACGAGGGAAGCAAAGGAAGGAATATGGCAACATCATCCAAGAAGGAAAAGCAGTAAAAGTTCTTCGCTTTCCATCGAATGTCTTCAAGGAGATGGCCTCAGCATTTTACAACCTCATTCTATTCTTGGCCCGGGACAAAATTCTCTTAAAATTTAGGACCAAAATTTCATAATTCCTCTGCTGCATCAATGTCTCCCAAAGATGATAAGGAGGTATCTGCCTGCATAGGTACTTTTTTCCTGCTTGGTCACACAGCTTCAGTTCTTCACAATCTGACGTGCTTACAGAGTGACAGTAAGAGGAAATCTAGAATCGTCTTTAGAATGATAAAAAAATACCCAGAGCTAGACGAGCACTTGTTAGAGCACATACCTCCACCAAGGCCCAACAGGCATCAACCATGGCTCTGTCCCTCAATGATGAAATCTAACAGGTTATTGACTAGAATCTCCCCTCGAGGAAACAAAACCCCACACCTCCATCTATATTATGAATTCTTCTTTTTCCCCTCTCAGAAGTCCATGCAGCGTAAAATGTGACTGCACAGCTTCAATTTGTCTTTCAGGTCTGTACATGTCAGTATGTGGGCGAGTGTGAGTGCGAGTGCGAGTGCGAGTGTGTGTGTGTATGTGTGTGTAGAGGGTAATTCTGTTGTTTTGTGCTGAAAGTCTTCTTTCATAACTTCAGTGTGGTCTGTAGTTGTAGTGACAGGTACATTAGTGGCCCCACTTGCTTCAGGGTGGGAGAAAAACAGAGAACTTCAGTCATGCAGTCTTTTGTGAGGAACTTTGGAGAAATTATGTTTTCCAAGGGAGCTTTCCTCTGTGGATTTGTCTATTGTTGTGCGCACAAAAACAAAGGTGCAGTGTAAAATGATATTTTTTAGGCGAGAAAAACAACTATAATGAGGTATAGTGAGCTAGATTTACCAGTTCTTTATTAATATATATACACACAACAATATAGGAAGATGTTTAACAGATAGCACTAATTTTCTCTCCCATATTTCTAAAAAGCACCCAAATTTCTCAAAAATCCCCAAATAAAGGCAACGAAAACGCTATTGGAGGGAAAAATTCCTTACTTGGATATACCGATACCAAAGAGCTTACTGGATAAATACATCATTCCAAATGGCTTGAGCCTAAAAATATGCCTCAGTAAATCATTTATGAGTTAAACTGTCACACTCTTCTCCGGGCGTGAGGCTGCACAGCAGGGCTCAAACCTCAGAAAACTGCCTGGGCAAGCTGCTTGCAGAGGAGAGATGCGCAAAAAAAAGCGACCGGAGTCTTGCAAAAAATCAAAAAAAAAACCAGTATGAAAAACATTTTTACTCGCTGTGTTATACTTTTATTTTACAGCAGGGGCGGGTTTATGTGATCACTGACCTCATCTCGTATTCTGAGCTATCTGAAGGTATATGGTTTACAGAAATGATAGTTATTTGAAAGGTTGGACTGATTGGATGGTGTAACAGAAGCACACTCTGTACTCTGTGGAGCTCAAACTTTTATTCCCCTGCAGACCATTTTTCTAAGTTTATTTTTTTTAGATATTTTCAGTTGGGGTTTTTTCTAGTACAGGGGTGTCAAAAAAACAAACAAACTGGGTCTAAGTCGCGGGCCAGACTCCATATTTCTTGAAAAATGACACTACAATTGTGCAGGTTTCCCTTCTCTCCAGATACATGATGATCAACTTTTTCATATGGAAACATACTTGAGTTTAGCTTAAACAATATGTCTGGCACAGCTTAATATTATAAATAGGCTCTTATTTTATCTTAATGCCCTTAATTGCTTTGCACTATCCACTTTGCTGCTGTAACATGTTAATGTCTCCGTTGTGGGACAAATATAGGAATATCTTATTTTATCTCTTATCTTAAACACATGAGAAATTGATTTTCAAATATAAGATACATCAGTGGCATTCGTTTCTTATTTATATTCAAATAAATAAATAAAAAATACTTGTATGCCTCTCTCTTTCTGTAACCTTTCAAGTTAATTTTCAATGGGAACCTTTTTTTCACAGAACAAAACAACCAAAATAAAACAATAATTTCCTTCAATGAAAATCCAACAATTCAACTATTTACATTCCATGCCTTGGAGTGGTAAGACAAAAGTGCATGAAGATAGGCTCAGTTTGCTACACTCTGATGCACATAGATATGTGCTGCCGAACAATGCGAACATAGAGATCACTTAAGCAGCTTGGGGACGGAGTTGGGGAATTGTGTCGGGGAAGAAACGAGGAAACGGAGACATACTTTGACTTTGAGCGTCACTGGAGTTCAATCAGCTCCATTTTACTTGGAGGTTGGTTGGTGCGCGTTCCACGTCAACTGCAAACTGATTACTAAGCAGTGCAAACTTACATTTCTGGGCGTCAAAGTCGACAAATCGTCGGGTAAACTTGGCGCTGAGTACGTAGAGTTATTCAGCAAGCTGTGCACTTGGCAACACGGAAGTAGAGATCTGCTCTTTCATGGTTTGGCAGCACGGGAAATGGCCCAAGTTTTCTTGCAGCATCCGAGTCTCCCAGACTCCCACGGACACAACTGGGTTTGAATTTGAAAAGCACTCACCGCAGCGTACATGTCTGTGATGACGCGGCCCCGCTCCGGAAGTTGCAGGTTTGGCACATCAAGATGGCTCTTGATGTCACACAGAACGCACTCGCAGAGCATTCTGGGATGTGTAGTATTAGCGGTGCATGCGCTATTTACCGGCGGGCCAGCCCTAATAGACATTTGATATCATCTTGTGGGCCAAATATAATTACACTGCGGGGCAGATTTGGCCCGCAGGCCTGAGTTTGACACCCCTGATTAAAATTCAACTAGAAGAATAAAAATAGTTTGTGCCTTCCCAGCTTTTCACTAATTCACTAACTTTTTCAGATTTTATAATGGGATCAATACCATTTCAAAATCAGGGTTGTTACGTTTCAACATACAATCCGTTGTGCTGTACTGCTGTTGGGAAAGCTCAGTTCTTTTCATTCTTTCTGTGTGGTCTGTTATTGCATAGCCGACATGTCGCAAACTGCTTGATGGATTTATATGTGTGTGAAATGGAAGACTGCCTCATATTTGTTTTGAAACATTAGAGTATGTTTGTGGGTTTGTGGGTTTTGTTGCTAATCACGATCTTGGTCAAAATCTCTGGAGTTTGACCTTAACATTTCTCTCAGTGACTCTCTCATCAGTGTCAGACGTTCAGAGATTTCAGATTCGACACGTAAGCACCGCAATTCCAGCTCAACCAACCTCAAAGGTCAGAATGTCGTTCCGGACCAATTTAACCCCCGGAAATGACCTGGACTTGTTTTGCTCTGGCGTTGCTTTGTTGTGCTCGGAATTCTCCTCCCCTCGTAAGGATGTGAGCCTTTAGTGAAAGAGGGCAAGAGAGAGAGAGAGGAGAGAGGGGAGAGGAGGAAATGGTGGCACATGCTCAAGCAGGCAGATGCAGAGAGGTGAGAGTGAATCATAGCACCGTGCTAATGTTTTCTTTCAACCCATTAATCTCTCACTGGCTGTGCCACAACAGCAGAGCCTGCATGAGAGGCGGCTGTAATCACACAGACTAAGCTTGCCAGTGGCTGACTGACCCTCCGCTGCTCCCCTGTCCTCACTGTGAATTCCTCGGGTAAATTTACGCATGCCAGCCTTCAGCACCAACAGCACCATTTCGCAATCAGTACAGTTCTGATGAAGGGGGGGAGGAGCAGTAAATAAAAGGTGACGTCTTCATGCACAGTAACGTTATCCTAACTTCCCAATTTCAGATGTTTACTGACATATAAACACTTCAAAGAATGGAATCCCCTTAGATTCACTTTGGCTTGCATTTGTAAGTGGAAATCAAAATGATATGAATGACTTCCTTCCACATGACACACAGATTGAAAACCAACACTTTTCATATGAATAACAAAACAGATCATTTCTGTGTTTATTCAAGCTGCAACAAGAGGCCTTCAAGCATTATGCAGGCTTACGAGCCGTAAATTGTATAATTTTTGTCTCGCAAGGCATTTAAGGGTTTTGTTTACCTCTGTTTGTCGCAGAAAGGAAACACGGCTACTGATTCTAGGTTGATTCAGGTCTAACCTGTGTAAAGATCAAAGGCATTGAATTAAAAAGCCATACTGCACTGCAGCCTGGAATCTCATTCTCCCATTGATACTGCAAGTGTTGTTGCTGTACTCTAGTGCTTTCCCCTCTGCTTTCCCTGCTGGTTTGGTTTCCAACAAATCCTGAGAAAATAACATGTTGAGCTTTCAAGATGAGCAGTATTCTTTACCAACATCTTGCCAGTGTTGCCGAGTGATGAGGTGTGCACAGAGACGTGCAGTGACAGCAATAGCAAGTCTGCATTAAACAAATTTGCTTTGTGAATTGCTTCCGTGCTGTTTGTAGATTCAAGGACGAGTTAGAATTAGGCTTTCAGAGTTAAATCCCTGTGGAAATTGAGCAAAAACGTTAGCAGAACAGGCACAATTGTTTTCCCAAGCTTTACCAGAGCTTGTTTGCTGAAAATGGCTGCCAGTTTTATGTTGGGTGAGTGAGAACTGTTGACTCACAATACATTTACAACTAGAAACAAAGAATCAAAAGTGGCTAAAAGCTGCATGATGGCTGTCAGATTGTCATTGTGAGCTATTTTGTCATTGTTTTGTTTCAGTTAATGGAGCTTTTAGTGACTGCTGCAATAATCGCACCGTGATAGGAGGTTCCATCACAAACAGTGTCGTCTGGATTGCAGGTTTGACGTTGCGCAGCTCTGACACACACACCCAAGTTCAAATGAAAACCATGTGTGTCGCAATATCTATTCCTTTTGATAACACGTGGCTCCAATGCACGGCTCAAGGCGAGATCTCACCACCGCAGTATAGATCAATTAAACTAGGGAGGGGGGTAAACGGAAAACCACAACAATGGAGGAAGAGAGAGAGAGGAAGAAGAAGACCTGAAGAAAGAAGGGGATGGATTGATGATGAGAGGAGGATGGACAGCTGTGAATTCGCCCGCGGAGCTACTTTGTTCAGATAACAGAGCGGTATCAGAGCCGGAGATGAAGGGGGAATCGCTATGTCGTCCCGAATGCTGGGGGGCATGTGTGTGTGTGTATGTGTGAATTATAATGATACACCATCTTCCATTCACTTGCACATACAGTATACACTCACTTACATGTGTTTCCCATGCAAGCAGCTGCTCTAAACACACACACACATGCACACACACTCTTTTCAATCCGAACCCCCTCATCCAATCCTGCAGTCATGGGCTAAAGCTGACGGGATGGGAGTAGCATGGTTAGTTAAGTAGGGACTTGATCCATATCCTGATCACAGGGGAGGGCGGCGGGATCACACATGGAATCCAGAGACGAAGGCAGGAAAATCACGAGGGAGAGGAGATTGAACAAGAGATGGGAGCGATAGAATGCTGGTGGAGAGGACATGGGTTCTGCTTGATCACATGGCACTTCAAAGACTTTCCATTACAGCCAGCCTCTTCATCCCCCTCTTCGTCGCCGTCCGTCGCACCCTCTCTCTCTCTCTGCCTCTCCTCCCTCTCCTCCCTCCACTCAGCCATTAAAACAGCAGGTAGAGAGCGATTGAATGCGGGGATGAGTGCGAAGAAGAGACAAAAGAGGCCAAAAGGAGAGAGAGGGAGATTAGCCCGGGCAACAAAAGGCGAATGTCTGTCGAGTGAATGGCTGATGTCTTTTCATGCAATCTGCCTTTGTTGTTGCTCAGGCTCAATCAGCGGCGTTGTCTTGCTCTTTATTTGGTGTTGAATAGTCGAGCCGGAGGAGGATGAAAAGGTGTGCATAGGCTTGAGTGAAGAATCAGAATAGAAACAGAGGCGAGGGCTGCGCAGGGTGATGTGTCACACTGCGTGTTTACTGTTACAGCTCTCCAAAAGTCACTCTGCAGGGATTTGACGTTTGTCGTTGTTGGAATGGAACGTTCCGTGGTCATACATGGTTGCGTGTTGTTGGTTGGTCATATTGATGCACGGTTGCTTCATTCTCAGTTTGTAGGAAGCAACAAATATCCTTTAAGGAATAGAATTGATCATTAGCAAGATAAAGACCACACACACACACACACACACACACACACACTATATCCTCCTGAGGATACACACCAAGTCCACAGACAGTTAATCAAAGAAAAAAAGTGTCATTCGGCTTGTATTGGACATGCAGACTGAAACATCTGTCAGGGTGCCCCAAGCACAACAACACACTGATGAAAATGCATCAGTGGCCATGATGGAATTAGTGACAGAAAGAGGAAAATGGAACGATGAATTGCCTGGTTGGTTTTGAATCACGAAACGTCTTTCCTGCCACTTCAGACGCATTATGGGTATTTGTTTTTTTGCAGCAGACCGGTAATGCTGCTCTCTCCTGAGAAAGAGACAAAAGTTGGACCTGCTTCCCAAAGTGTTTCAGCCCTGTTAGCAGGAGTAGAAGTATGGATCTGTGTGTGGATCAGTCCCACAGCTGGGTTGTACCTCTTTGGTTTGGAGGGGAACTGCGGGGCTCTGGATCTACTGTAGGCCTGCAAATGTGGCAGATGTGCGAACACATTTTCATCAGGCACAAGTTCTTTTTTCTTTCTTCTTTGCTCACAGGCTTGTCTGTAATTTAATGGGTCCAAATGAAGCCCTTTGGCATGAGTGGAGCAGCTGAGTTTGCATTTCTGTAGCTTGTGCGGTGCAACGGCGCTTTGGCATGAAAGTAAACCAGCGGGCTGAGACTACAGCTTTTTTGCAAACACAATATTTTCACAGCAGATTTTTCTGTTAGATTTGACTTGGCGGCCGCACACACAGACGCTTCTTAAACATTTTACTTTGACAAATTTGTACGCACTTAAATATTCTTCTGGTGCAATTTTAACGCCATCAATGCAGACTCTGTGCTTTTTTAACTGATTTTCAACATCCTTGTTGGCAGGATGCGAATGCCACAGGTTACTCTCTATAACCTGAGCTTTATGAGCAGGAGTAGAACCTCCTAGTGGGGTCTGTAGATTTAGCCACTCGTCCCAGCATGCTGGTTCAGGGAGAACCTCAGGAAGCAGCGAGGCGCTCTGGCACGAGGCAGAACGTCAACGTCTGCCAGCTGGACCGGGACCAAATCAGGCTGGATGCAGACGCCGCGCATCTGGTGGCAGTCTGCCTCTGGACTACATGTCAGTGGTGGTGGTCCTTCTTTGAATGTCAGGATGTGAAAGGTACTGAGACGGTGCAGTTCCACAGGCTCTCCACAGCTTTAAACACCAGCCTCATCTCCTGTACGTTCATTTTTGCCTCCCATTTTGTTTGGTTTGGTCATCACATCTTTGGTTTGCTGCATCGATTGCCAACAAATTGATGTAATAGGACAACAAAGCCATTTGCATCCTGATTAAACTACAGCAACAAACATTCCACCAGGCCACATTTTCCCTACTTCACTCCCTCTGCATGAATATATAATCTCACTCTATGCAGACAAAGTAAACATAGGATCAGCAAGTGTGTGAGTTTTAAAAGGACCTGGAGATTAAAGGGCTAGAACACTATTTTGTAAACACGTATTTCAAACCATCGCTATCACACCGGCACAAAATAATGTGACCTCTACTCCTCACAGGTTTAGATGTAATTTGTAATGTAATGGATATAAAGGTTCCCATCACCAGGACCCTAATCAGAAACAACACTTCCATTTCCCCCTCGGAGGGCCGCCGGTGAGCAGGCGGCGGTGGAAATGAAATAACAGTGACACCAGCAAGAAACCCAGCAATGAAATGTGCGAGACGTGTGTGAGTGTGTGTTTATGTGACGAGTGCGTGCGGAGTGAAACCATTTCCAAATGTTATCAAGAGGAAGCAAGGTGGCACATTGGCATTCATTATCCGTCCGTGTTTAATCAAGACGCTTAGTGATTAGGAGGCAAACTGGGGCGATGTCATTTTCCTAAATAGAGTTTGTCGTGTGTGTGGAAGGTGAAATTAGTCTTTTCTAAATATGCAATCAGTTTTTTTCATCCCACATTATCCCAGCAGCATTTCTACCTCATTGGTTTTAAAAACACTTTTGTATTTTTAGAAACGATATGTCACAGGATTAGGAGGTATAATTAGGCGTTGTGTGTATCTTAATTTGTATGTTCAGTGTGTGAGTTTGTGCTAAGTGGGACGAGGGCGCAGCTCTCCAATATTTAACGCCGCCGCTTGTGTTACGATGTGTCTGACTCGGGGCCAAGCACCGAAGTGAAACCATGTCAGAGAAACTGGGACAGTTGGAAGTTTGGATTCGATTTGTTCGTAATTTTAAACATATTTTGTCAGCGTCTGGGTGTGGCGCTTGTCCTTTAGGAGCAGAATTGGCCAGTGTGAGCTAGTATCCTGTGCGTGTGTGTGTGTGTGGGCGTGTGTTTAACAGAACTCTTTGGCGCTACCTTCACTGACCTACATAAAAGTAGATGAGAACTTGGACGAGTCTGAATCGGGACATAGTTTTGCTCATAACACACGATGTTGACTCACTGCCTGCGCTTATCAAGAGGGCGAGTATGAGTATCTGTCGTCATGGCAATCATCTATTTCAAACAATAAAAGCCCTTATTATTCCTGTATTTATACCTTATATGTTATTATTCTGCCTCCATTGCAGTGTGTCGCTCTTAATGCAGCAGAGGCCCACATGCTTGAATACTAATCACCTGCAACAAACTCATCAACTAACTCAGAATCACAGCCGACCTTTGCACTCTTAACCCACACCAGCTTTTGTGTACACTTTAAACCAAATCATTTAAATTGTTCAGATTTCCCCAGTGGATCTTTTAAATGAAGCAATGTTTTTTTGGCATATTTTGTTTTTGCTTCCATGCCTAATTTCAAAAGCACCATTAAGCTTTGCCCTTTTTCATACATGACTCAAGTTCTGGATGAAGCTTTAGTAAACAAGCACCGTGAGTCACCTCTTTTGTAAACATCTCTGTTTCTGTCTTTTAGCAGGATATCTCAAAAAGGTATTAACAGATTTAAGTGAAACTTGGTGGTTATGATCCAGGGAAGAGTGCATAAAATGTAACAATCGGAACAAATTTGAGTCTTATTTTACACTTAACATGCCCGAGCCAAGTCAGAATCAAGAATACTGACAATAACAAATAGACCAAACGCCAGGTGAAGGGATATACAGTAAATAACGTCGTCTGGGCCTGATGCAGTTGTATGTACTTACTCAGCTCTGCTCTGTGTTTGGGTCAGTGAGGTGCTACGTGTCCGCCCCACTCTGGCCCAGGCGGCTCAGTCTCCAGTCATGAGCTCTTATGAGGGCTGACAGCCTGTTTACATTGGACGCCATTTCCTTGACATTTCTGCATGGTTTGGTGCTGACTACCAGTTGATGGCCGACAGCTTTATAGAATGGAAGGTCTGCAGCTTTTCTGCAGACAGAAAAGGAGACAAAGGGAGAGGAAAAGATCTAACGGTAAAGTAATGACCAAATGGTGCCAAAATAACTCTGCGTATATCTTCGGGGGTATTATTCATTATGCTTACTCAAACACAAAACGCAGCAGCAGACATTCCTGGGCATTTAAGGCCCGGTTGCACTTACACAAACTAAAAGTACAAATGGGTGCAAGGCGGCTGGACGGACTTGCAGACAGATTTGGTAATGTTACTGCAACAGCCTCTGTATAAATGTCCTTTCCTATTGGCTCCCTGCTTCACCACCCCCCTGCATGGGTCCTATCCTGGTGGGATGACTTGTACAAACCTTTGCCTTTGGGCAAATATCACATACCGTATAAGAACATACTGACCCGATTCCTTGGAAAGACTAGAAAGAGGAGTATTCACTTAAAACAACATGGGCAAGAAGCAGGGACGGATGTATCCTGACCCAATGATCCGTCCCCCCTTTGGGTTAGACACAAAACATACAAATGCGTACATGTGAGGCAAGCATCCAGACACACAAACACACTCACGCACACACACACACTCATCTGCACTGATGCGTGCACGCTCGGCTCCCCTCTTCCTTTGACGTCTTCAAAGGGAACATCACAAGATGGTTTCTTCACACATGTAGGTCTGTGGAGGCTCTTTAGAGCATGAAGAGCCCCATTCTAACGAGACAGCCTGCAAAACCATAACAATATGAATCAAAGGTCAGAAAAAAAGAATCAGAAATTCTCATCCCGGAGTCAAATCGATGGAAAAGCTTTTTGAGTTGTGGAGGTGGCGATTTGCATTAAAGTGAGTGCCCTCCTGCCCCTGCCTTCATTTTCACAGTTGTGGAACATATTATCAGCGACAAAGAGGCAGAGGCATAAAAAGCTAAAAAAAAAAAAAAGGGAAAGAAAGGATTCATTTCCTTACAGAGCAGCACTTCCCTCTTTTTTATATTCGTGCATTAGGCTCCTTGTACTGAAATGAAAACGATCTCCCGCCTTCAAATGTTGTCAGAGCTCATTTCATTTTCTCTGTTTTTCCTCATCCCACACAAGATACACACATCCAAGAATTCCAAAAGCTGGATCATCCCCACTGTTATTCTAATCTCCTACTGTAACAGGGTGGGATTAGGGCTCTAAAATGATTCAGTTGACCACATAATCTCCACAATGATAATCCCTTTAGACTTTAAGTGATAGTATAGGAGCAAATACAGCGACACAGACAGCAGCTTTGCATGTGATGAGGTTCTATATATAAACATTTGGAAGGATTGCTCAACAGATTAACTAAAGTGGGGGGAAATATATAATAATGTGATGGAAGAGCAGGATTGACATTGAAATCAAGCGACTACAATCCAGTTCTTATATCACAGCAGGTGCTAGAGGTCAAGGGCAAATTAGGTGTGTCAGAAAGTGCAGAGTGTGTGTGTGTGTGTGTGTGTGCGAGTGTGTGCGAGTGTGTGTGTGTGTGTGTGTGTGCGAGTGTGTGTGTGTGTGTGTGTGTGTGTGTGTGCTCGTGGCGGTTAAGTGATCATAAAACAAGACGTTGCGAGCAGCTGGGTATTAGGCCACAATGTTTATTCAGTAGTGTTGTTTCAACTTATAGGTACAATACTGTCAGCTTTTGTAAGACTAAAAAAAAGTTACCGTTACAGTCATCCATGCTCACAGAATGCCAGTCAAATCGTTTACACCGCTCCTTTGTGTACGCACCCGCCTCATGCTCACCTCGAGCAAGTACATTTCCACATGGTAGGCACTTTGAAGGTTTAAAACATTTGTGAATATACATTTATATATATATTTATATATCTTTTCATGTACTAATAAGCAATTGGACTCAATGGTCAGGTCTCTAATAGAGAGAGAGAAAAAGCTCAAACATGATGTGGCTATGGCAGTGAGGGGGATGGGGGGTGGGGAGGATGCAGCAGAAACACTGTGAGTCTTTGGGTTTTTCAGTATAGTTTAGTCCCCCGGGTCCTTCGACAAGATACCAGGGAGGACAACAGAGATGTGGGGGGGAGGGGGAGGGGGGGTAGAGAGGGCTGGGAGTGCTGTGACCAAAAAAGAAAGAGGCAGAAACGAAGCAAAAAGGGGGCGGAGAGGGAGAGCGAGGGGAAGAACGAACGTCCACATGTAGGCGGTGTTAAGAGTTAGACCATGTGGCAGCATCTACTTCACATTACGGTACAGCTGAAAAGGCAACTTCACCACCTGCCAGACTAAACACAGAGCACGTTCATGTGGACATTAGATTCAACTAAGCAGGTGACAACAACAGCAAGAGTCATGGCCGCGCCCTTAATGCCACCTAATGCACGTGGCTAGTTTGTTGCCTTTCATTTAAATAAATCCATGTAGGGATCCAGCAATGGCACAAGAAAAAACAAACACCTCGTGTAGGTATTAACCCCGGTAAACTACCTCACCTCAAGAGATTCATAGCAGGACAACACAGTGTCATCAGCAAAACTGCTAACAGGTAGAACGCGTTCACGTAAAGCTCCTTTGAAATGCACCGACCACTCAAATTACAAAATGTTTCAGGGCTGCAGCAGTGTCTGGTCTGCGGCCTGACTTATCGGGAGGTAACCCCTCAGAGAGGCGGTCCTCGCCTAGTGTGTTCACGTCCCAGCAGTCGCAAGGCCTTCACTGAGCAGATCTTTGGGCCTAAAGCGTCAACCGGGGACGAAGACAACAACAACAACAAGCTTGCTGGCAAGTTACCCGGTTGGTTCAGCACAGCTGAGTGAGAAGAAAAGGGAGGCAGGATTGACAGCTCGACTGGCTGCCCTCCAATTTGATTAAAAACAAGATGGCAGAGACGGAGAGTAAACAAAGAGACAGAAGGAAGAGGTGAAAGAAAAGGGGCGAGGGTGTTAGCTAGCAGAGTGTGGGTTTAGTACGAATAAACTACAGGGGACATCAGGGACGTGGCTGAGAAACACAACCACAATTCATGAAGAAACTTCACCCCAGAACACAAAGCTGCACAACAGCTGTGGGAAGCGAAAAACAATGAATGTGCAATGTAAAACTGAACGCAAGGAAGTAAACAGAGAGTAGAAACAAAAGAGAAGCACATTTTTTGTCACTTTTCTTGAGCCCCTGACACATTTCTATCTTTTAAAGACCAATTCCTGGCTATGACAATAATACGCTGTCGAACAGAAAAGCCATTTTTATCACCAAAGGCTACACGGCAAAGGAAAACAAAACAAACAAGACATAATGAAATGCTCACGCTTGACTAAAAGCTTGTGTGAGAGCAAACAAATAAACATTGTAACCTGAAGAGAGAGAACATTTACATTGACCGTTAACAGCGTTAATATGAAGACCAAAGAGCTTCAAAACTACAAAGGCATTTTTTTTTTAACATCAGAGAAAAGATAAATTAATGTACTACACTTTTAAGAGATCAACATCAGACATGCTAGGACAAAAAAAAAGAAGAAGAAAAAAAAGAAAAGAAAGTAGGATTGATACAGAATAATTATATTCAATTATTTCCACTTTTAAAATTTTTCTTTACAAATAACAGACTGCTACAGTTAAAAGTAGTCAGCGACTAAGAACAGCTCCTTTGACAGAAGACAGATGCGATCAGTTTCTTCGCCTTTACACTTCCTGTTTTTTTTGTTTCTTTTTTTTCAGCCTTTTTCAAATAATACACAAAATGTTTAAATACACTGAGATTTGCCATAAAATGAGCAATGCTTGTTTTTCATTAAAAAAGAAGAAAAGAAAAAAGGTCTTAATTACAATACTCTATGCAAAAGCTTTCCTTTATGCTATTTTTCTTTAATCGACCTTGTTGTTGTTTCTTGTTGGGCTTGAACACGTTTGCTGTTTTTTTCCGTGGACTGATTTCTCACAGTCACTCGCGGTTTGTCAATCTGGTGATGCTCCGGCATGGGGGAGGATTTATGCATAAAACTCCTTAGTTGGGGCCTTCTGATAGGCTGCGCCGGAGGGTTTCCTCTCTCCCAGGTCGTAGCTGCCCTCATCCTTCTTCCTCATGCGGTAAACCAGGAGGAGGATGAGGAAGATGGCGAACAGGAAGCCGATAACTCCACCTGCGATGACGGCTGAAAAAGAGAGACAGGGGAGTGACGTGAGTGTCTTGTGTCCATTTCCCAACTTCATTCCCAATTAGGTATTAGAGTCCATATTCATACAAAACAGAGGAAGAAGTCTGACATTTCTGGTGGAACGCAGGTCGGAAATGTCCTTGGATATGTTGGGATAGACTCTTTTTCTATTGTTCATCTTGGAAGTTCCTATTATTGTTACATTACACTGCTCTGTCAAGCGTAGGAGCCAATGAGACATACTGAAGGTTAAACTGAACTTTCTAGTAAGGACACAGTGTAACCCAGTGCGCTGCTGCATCAGGGGATAAAGGAATCCACCCAGGCTGTATTAAGATATTCCTCCCTTCCCACAATCCCCTGCAAATTCGCCCCTGCTTCTCTTTATTAATTCCCCTAACTCGCTACACGGCCTCAGCTCGCTCTCCTTCACAATTATGCCCGCGCAGGCTTCTTTATTGCCTCCTAATCTGTTTAGGCTCGCTTGTGGTGCAAGAAGCTGCCCTCTACTCCACTTAAGGTTTCCACATGTTGACTGGCCTCCAGTGGCCTCATGGGTAAAGAGCCTGGCACGGACCCAGCCAGCCGCTGAGCTCGTCGACGCAGCAGTGCAATGCCGAGTGAATAAATGCAAATTAGATTATGGGCAATTATTTTTTATCGAAGTCATACGGGAGATGAAGAGTAATGGTCATAATCTCAACAAAGGGAGAGGAGCAGGAGGGAGCGAGGGGCGGAGGTGATGAATTTATCGTCTCTATATTACTTTCCAGGCCTCGTTGAAATGATCTATACTGGTAATCCTCTTCTCGCTATCAAAGGACAATAAGCCGAGGGTTGAGGTGAGCTCCGGTGCAGGGAGAGACTCTCCTGATTTGTCACGTTTTGATGTCATTTCCCGTCCCAGACGACGACTGGGTGAAGCAACAAAGCACAAGCGAGGTGTCAATCAGCGCTCTCGTCTCAGGTGCCCATGGAAAGGCAGACGGCAGCAGAGAACACAGCCATGTCACTTTCTTTCATAGATCAACGCTGAGCAACACGCCCGCTGTGAACTCTGCAAAGTCCCACAGAGGGAAACACGCTGAGTTTATCAAAACAATCTAATCTGAGAGGCGGGAATTGGAATTGTTACTAATTTATTTACTAGTTTAAGTTTTTAAGTTTTGATGTCCCCACTAACACACCCAAAGAATACTGTTCCTTAAAGTTTACAGCAAACTGAGTTGGCGTCAAATGCAAAATATGCCTCTGGTAATAGCAACAAAGAGGAAAAATGGAAAGAAAACTTGCTAATTATGCCCCAGAGTTCCTTCAAGACTTTGGGACATCATTAGAATGTCCAACACGGAGCTATTTATAGGAAATATGCTGACAAAATATAACATCTAAGATGTTTTGAGATACATCAGAGGGCAAACAATCACTTATGCACTATCAACAAAAACGCATGAAGCTAATGAACTGCAGACTAAGACAAGTTTGTTCTTATACTTAAGGATCCGGGTGCAATTGAGGGCTGTTATGATGACACATACCTGCCAACACCTCTGTTCTCTGGAAGAGGTTTTCAGAGCGAACTTCGATGGGCTCCACGGGCAAGCCGGGGGCGCTGGTTGTGCTCGTCATCTGGTTTCTCCGCATGTCCTCTGTGGCTGGCACCGGTGCCTGGGAAGAGGGGTGGACGGGAACAGTCGGAGATGATAGGGAGGGAGAAAGAGTGTTGGAAATGGAGAAATGTGGTAAAGAAGAGAATCGGTGAGAAAATGAACTGCATTCCACTTTCACATTTTCCAGCGTGACTGGTTTTGGGGCTGAGAGTAACTGGGTGTATGATGAGAACCCTGCCAAAATTCCTCCCTGGTGCGATCAAGGCTATGAATATTAAGGAGAAAAGAGGGATTCAAAGGAGCAGCGGTGGAACCTTGCCAGTGACACCTATAGGGATCTGTAAGAGGCTGGCCGGAGAACAAAAAGGAACTGGTCCAGATTGTCCGATAATTAGTCCAATGAGCTCGTAAGGTAGGGACTGGACCCAAGGCTTGGCTGGTAGTCTAGGAAAGGAACCAAAGTATCTAATGTGGATCTGTGCCCACAGAGTCCATGCATATTCCAGTCTAGTTGAAAAGGTTGAAAAAGCACAAAATGGAACTGAGCCATTGTACTTGGCCAAGACGCAGCGACAGAGACAAGAGGAAATACGTGGAATGCGGCCATGTCATCTTATGCTTTGGCTTAAGAGGGCTGAGACCTCGGACGCTAATCTCAAACAGATGTAGAACCCAGCGTAAAACCCAGAGTGCATTATAGACGCCGGAGCTAGGTTTGTTCGAAAATATGTGATTACGACTGAGGGACATGTAATCCTCCGTAATTTGAAATGAAATGATGCAACAAACGCAGAGAACTGACACGAGTGCCGCATCATTATCCTGAGAGGAACTTCAGTACTCCTGGCATTACTGGGGATTTGATTACATGCCACGCCAGCTACAGATACCAGTGGACTAAAGCAGCGGTGGAAATAAGCAGGGGAATCATAATATGCTGCAGTTTTGCACCAAAATACTCATAGAGAAGGAAGAAAAAGACCTCCAGCATAAATGATTATAAGAAAACAGCTAAAATGCAGTTCAGTGACCTCGTTTTCTATGAGCTCGCCCTGAAACATTCTAAATCTGAACTCTTCCTAATACTAAAAAAGTTATCAACAAATTGTGTGTCGGTATATTTACTTATATATGCACTCAAAAAAAGGGTCTTTGCGGCTTAATTTGCAATCTTTCTGCCGTTGAGATTAATGATTTGTTGTTGCGACCAGCGAAGATAAGAAGAATCTTTGTATTTCTCAAAACATCCCAAAGTTTCAGTCTGTGAGGGCAAAAAATGAGCTCATAAAAACAGAGCCAGAGCTGGAGGTGTAATGTAATACATCAGGAATTCAGGAGGTCAAGAGTCAAAGAGGAAAAGTTAACTTCTCTTCTTCAAACAGTTTGAAACTTTGATGTCTTTTTGGGTTTGTGTCCTCACCTCTGTTCTGGGTGGTTTCCTGGGTGTGCTGTCCCGGGTATTCTCTCTAACTGTGGCTGTCTCCACTCTGGGGGTGAAGTCTTCGGTGGAGTCCTGGGTGGGTTCAGCTGCTTTGGGCTCGATGTAGACCATACTGACAGTCACCGTCTCCTCCAATATCACTTCATCACCTCCTCCTGGGACAGAGTGGACAAGCAAAAGCACCAGAAATGTAAACCAATAGAATCGAGCTCAGAAGGCCACAGTAGGTTTCGCATTTAAAACTATAGTGTCGCAACCATAACGACATCAAGGCTCCTTTAACAGCTCGCATTAAATTCTAAACTGTGTCCAGGAGTTGTGGCGCTATTTAATGCGAGGTGTAAAATCTTATGACATCACACTTCATTATGCAAATGAGCTATCTGCTTACATAGATCAAATTTAAATGCGAGGGGTAAAACAAAGTGGAATGTGCTTACAGCCGCTGTTTGAGCCATATTATATTTTTAGTGACATCCTTTTGGTAAATAATCCCCTACATAGAAAATATGACCATTTAAAGGAATACAAATACATCAACATACTGGAGTTACATTATAGAGTTTATATGCACTTATAGATAGAATATGAATATGGGTTATGAATAATTTACATATAGAATAACACAGTTTGTCTTATTGGACATTGCACTCGGTGGGATTCCTTTTAATAAACAATTTACAGTTTAAATCATATACATAATACAGAGAGGATAAATACTGTTATACTGTGTTCATATATATATATATATATTATATAGCACATAGAGAAGTGAGAGGGCTATGGATCACAGCTCTGTCTCTGCTTTACCTTACATGACCCACCTACCCCCGCCCCCCTGCAGCTACGCCACTCACAGAGAGAAGAAGAGTTACTTTTCACTAAGGAATACTCGCCATGGTGGCAGAGCTTTAAGTCCAGGAGCTAAAGTAAAAAACGTGTCACATTTGGGAACACAGCAATCTAAAATGACAACGCAAACAAAACGAGAGAGAGAGAGAGGGAGAGAGAGAGAGGGAGAGAGGTAGAGAGAGAGAAAAAGAAAGAGAGAGAGGAGAGAGAGAGAGAGAGAGAGAGAGAGAGAGAGAGAGAGAGAGAGAGAGAGAGAGAGACAGAGAGAGCGAGAGAGAGAGAGAGCGAGAGGGAGGGAGGGAGGTAGAAAGACACAGGGAGGTAGAGAGAGAGGACACATGCATGAAGCTCAGACTAACTTCAAACTTCTCATGACACCTCAGGCTAATTAAGTGAGCCTCTGTGTGTGTGTGTGTGTGTGTGTGTGTGTGTGTGTGTGTGTGAGTGTGTGCGCGTGTGCGCGTGTGCGTGCGTATGCGTGCGTGTGCCTTTACCTGAGCCGGACCCTGAATTGAAGTCGTCGTCATCTTCAGGGTAGTAACCCCCTGAGCCTGTGTCATCCAGGTACAGGTCATCCGCCTGTGAGGAGGAAGTCTTGGCTGCTTCTGCTATCTGCAACACAACAAACACACAACAAACCTGATGAGTATCGTTTCGGCTGCAGAACACCATCGTGCCTCAAAGACCTTGAGTCATTTGCTGCTTCGGTATTCAACTGCAGACGGTGGGTTTTGTTCTGCTTTTGAAATGATTATATCTGAAATGTCTTTAACAGGCAAACACACTTTTAAAGCCTCACAGCCTCTTAACGTGAAGTGCAGTGAAAGCCGTCCAAACAACAATCCGTCCTTTGTGTCTTTAAAGCGACTCCATAGTAAACACGTAAACATTACCGCCGTCCAATCGGGACGCTGGAGCCTCTTCCCCGCAGCATCGTCGTGCGGACAACGGGAGTAAGAGTTGGGAATGTTTGTGTTCCGGCTTAATGGAGTGATAGGCTGAAAGGACTGGAGCCGAACAGTGTGTGTGTGTTTGTTTATGATGCACCTTAATCGTATGGAGCTCAGCGGGAAAATAAGCAAGACAGATTTTGCTTTACGTCAAAAGTCATAACGACATGATGAGTCTGTATGTTAGACACAGGCCAGGTGTGGTGCGGTGTTGTAACAGTTTGATGTGTGGTGTTGTTTGTGCTTGTGTGTGTGACTGGAATGACTAGGAAGGCATCCATGGCAACCCCTATTCACCAATCTGTGATCAGCTGTGCTACCCCTTCTATACTGATGGCCCTGCTTTAGACAAAAAGTACAAAAGAAAGCTCTCACAATATATCATCCCTGTGTGTGTGTGTGTGTGTGTGTGTGCGTGTGTGTGTCTGTGTGTGTGTGTGGTGCTCTACAATGCCAGGCGCTGCTCTGAGGATGTTGTGCTGATAAACCCCAGGGTGAGTGAAGTGGCATTAGAGAAAACAATTCAATGGTGTGAGAGGAAAGAGCAGGAGGAAGCTCTGATTGTAAATGATAGAGAAGAGAAGTGGTGCGCTGTGAGAACGCCGGCAGACCCGTTCAAGAGGAAACGGGCGAAAAATGAGGCGATGATAACAATAAAGAGTGTCACAATGAGTCTAAATGAGGATTTCCCTAATTGTGAGCGATGCGTCCTGTAAATTGAGAGGAAACGCCGTGTCGATCAGAGCAGGAACGCAGAAATCAAACACCAGGCAGAGACGCATCATCCACTTTTGTGGCACGCAAAGCGACCATCAGGATTGTTTAAGTTTGGACCGTGAAAAGCCTGAAAACTGCATTCTGTGCTTGCAAAGTGTCTATTTAGATTGGGCTGCAGGTCAGAATTTTAAATTAGACTTTGTGGTCTATTGTGTGTGTGTATTTGATCAGTGGTGCTCTTCAACATAACGTGTGTGTGTGTGTGTGTGTGTGTGTGTGTGTGTGTGTGTGTGTGTGTGTGTGTGTGTGTGTGTGTGTGTGTAGTCATAAAAGAAAGGCCTGGTCCTCTCCATCACAAAGACAAAGGCACATATAGCGAGCAAAGAAGAACAAAACAATGCAAATCTCTCTCTCTCTCCGTCCGTCTGTCTCTCTATCGCGCAACTGACTCTGACTGGTGGAAGAAAGGCCTTTCACTGCTTGATCAAAGAGAGAATTTGTTCAAAGCAACTTATCTCAACCTTTCTTGCCTTCTTCTCCTCCACACACAACCCCCGCATACACACACACACACACACACCTCGACCCCCCAGCTCCAACAGGCGGCAAAAGCCAATTCACCGCTGCGGTCCACAAGTCTTTACGCACAATGAACCAAACAGACGCAAAACCGCAGATCAAACAGCAACAATGGGCGCTAATGAGATAGAGGCCACACACACACACACACACACACACACACACACACACACACACACACACACACACACACGCATGAGTAGACATGTTTCCAAATGTATGGAAGCGTTCATTGATTCATTGATTGTACACACACACACACACACACACAAACACACGTGAGTGAGCAATTGAGCGCGGCACCACACGGACATGCTACTGCACACAAACATGAAGACAAATGCGCGCACACACACACACCCACACACACCCACACACACAGACCTGTAAAGAATCGACATCAAAGGTTTAATTTAATTCCCTTTAGGCCTGTTTGACATCAATCTAAAAGACATGAATATATATTGCGAGCACTTGAAAGAGACTTGTGAACTAACTACTTAAATGGATGAATGAACGTACACACACACACGCACACACGCACACATGCACACACACACACACACACACACACACACACACACACACACACACACACACACACACACACACACACACACACACACACACACACACACACACACACACACACACACACACACACACACAGCTTATTGTGTATTGATGATGAATTCCCCCAGGTTTTCCCTTTTAGACATTTTACATGCAAAATACATTCTGATCCTAATTGGTTTGGACTCACCGGACAAGCAACCAAGCAGCAAGAACAAGAAACAGTCTTTGACCTTCATAAACACTCACACACACTCGCACGCTCGCTCACGCCAATAAACATGATAAAGCCGACTTTCTCGAACGCGTTCATGTCGCACGGACACGAGGGTGGCGGTGGAAATGGCGATAAACTTTGCTCTCTTTATCATCTCAGTGACATTTGTAGGTCTTATCAGAGGCTGAGAGGCTGAGAGGCTCAACCAGACATCGATCCACCGACAAGCACGTGTGAGAGCGACTGGCTGGTCAGAGAAGCGATCTGTGTGTGTGTGTGTGTGTGTGTGTTATCTGCATCACCTCATATAACCTAAACTCCACCAATTAACCAAACTTGTAAAGGCCAACAATTGAGCACCAATATGTACATTTTTGTATCATTATAATCCAAAACATACACTTGTAATGCAATCACTATGACGACCGATAGGAATTGAAAGGATTGTTTCTGATATTTTCTGATTTGAAGAGCCGTAACCTTCTGTGAGGCCTGCTGTGACAAGCGCTCCTCTTTGAACTGGGCTCCTTCTAGCAGGTCTGTGTGAAGACGAGTTGCCAGAGAAAAGAAGCCTCTGGGCGGTTTAATAGAAAGAGGAGTGGAGCGTTAATGCTGCTCCCCGGCGGGGCAGGTTTTCAAGGCAAATGTACAGGAAGCTTAATGTAAAGGCTCTATTCTAGTGCCTTGGTCAAGGGCAAAGGCAGAGGGCATTAACCTCAACATAGATTTGTCATAAGAACAAGGATTTATTAAATTATTTGCATCTATTAATAGTCTAATGTGGGACAAATGTACGTTAAGAAATCATTTAAAAATTCCTGGATCTTCTCCTGGATTCCGGATCCACACTTTCCAAAGTTCCGAAAACTAAAAACACAACTTCCTCAAGACTAATGTGAAAAACAGACAAACCTCTACAAACATCTACACAAACACGCAGGCACACTCTCTCGCTCTCTTACACACACATACACACACACAGAGCTTGTAAATCCTCGCCTCCTCCTCCCCTTGGTGTTAACGTGCGTAGAGGTCAGGCTTCTCCAGGTACCTGACCTCACTAACAGCATTAACACCCACTACTAACTAAGCGCCAGATCTAAGCAGACAAATCCGTGATCTGATTCAAACGTTATTTAACTGCTTAGAATGTAAACTTCTACACTCCTAACTATCACACTTTCTGTTGTAGTAATGAGCTTTGACGCGGCCTTGCTGCAACAATCCAAATGTGTTTATCATTAGGGTGAGTAACTGGAAAAACACATGGGCTCATGCGGACAGTGTGGGTAGGAACTCACACACACAAACACACACACACACACACACACACACACACACACACACACACACACACACACACACACACACACACACACACACACACACACACACACACACACACACACACACACACACACACACACACACACACACACACACACATCATTTGGGCACCTTAACAAGCACAGCCCATCCCCCAGAGGCTGATCGAGCACATGGGCAGTCAAAGGGGCCAGAGGGAGATGAACCAAAACTGATAAGTGAGAGAGTAGCGGGGCGAGCTGCCATAATGAGCAAGAGGGAGAAGAAGAAGTCGAAGACCTGGCAACTCCATCTCCTGGCTAATGAACTAATAGGTCAGCGGGAGGGTGGATCTGTCCATCTATCCCGTCCGTTTGACCTGTGGACCTGTCGGAGAGAAGACGAGAGCAGCTGCTGCCCTGCGATCGCACAAAAGATGGGACGATGAGATGGAGGGACAGAGCGAGAGAGAGAGAGAGAGAGAGAGCAGGGAAAGTATGAGATAAAAGAGATAATGGGGGATGGCAGAGGGATGAGAAGAGACAAAGTGAGAGAGGAGGGAGGAGGGGAGGGGAGGGGAGGGTAATCCACTGCTGCAGACAATCCTGTAGCCTGGAGGTGGCTCTGCTAAAAGCCTGTCAAAACCACCATGTCATGTGTAGTGGTCCTTAGAAAGCAAAGGCTTTGTGTGTGTGTGTGTGTGTGTGTGTGTGTGTGTGTGTGTGTGTGTGTGTGTGTGTGTGTGTGTGTGTGTGCGTGCGTGCATCTCTCCCTCCTTCCCCTCCTCCCTTCTTCTTCCCGAGAGCGTTCTGCGGTGGAGGCCGAGCGGACGCATAGAGGGGAGAAAATGGAGTCTGGACCCTTTGGCTTTGTAATGTTGACACATCACACTCGTATCTTCCACCATAAATATTAGCTCAACTCCAAGTCAGGTCCGAAGGGAGAAAAAAAGACAAAAAAACATTCCTCCCAGCCATACACACACACACACACGTGCCAACAAAGATGTACGCTCGGCCTTATCCGACTCTCACATCTCCTAAGCACGTACTCGTCCAGACACACACCCAGACATCACAACTTTAAGATCAGAGGGAGGAGGAAAAGTGTTGAAATGGAGTGCATCAGGGGGCCGAACGCACTCAGACATTCTTCGCGGGGTTTGCTGCGCCTCTGTTCCTTAACCACTTCCTCAAGTAAACCCCAGATGAACCACTTAAGAAGAATCTAAATAACAGAGAAGACTCGGCATTGTCCTCTGCCTCCAAAAGCAACAACACCCCTGACTCCTCTCAGTGTTTAAAGCCAATATCTACACTATATGCATCCGTATCCATCCTTAATTAACGTTTCTCGCCACTCGCCGCCGAGGACACCGATTACTTAGATGAATGAACGTGTCTTCTTTGTCCTGGTACAGCAGGTGGTGGTGGTGTGTTGGGGTTTGTTTTGCAGGGCGCCCTGGGGAAAGTCTCCTTCGCTTGGTTTCTGGAAACTGTGTTGTTATGGTTACACAGTATGAGTCCTACACCGCATGTCCGGGCACCTGGACGCCCCGACATTTGCTTTCATCACTGAATTTGTGTGTTTTTTTGCAGGAAAGGAGGCTATAATGTCGAGTTCTCGGAAGCATGTGGTGGGAAATTTCATTGGTTACACACCAAAGAGTGTGTGCTGCCACGTATGAGAAGTCAATTCTCATTATTACAACCAGGCAGTCCAGTGTCTACGTCTATGAGAGAACTCAATTACTTGTGATGTGGAGATGTGCATATGTGTGTGTGTGTGTGTGTGTGTGTGGAGATTAAAAAAGTGGAGATTAGCCTGCTGGCTTTCACTTTATCTGTTCTACTTGGCGTGCTGCAGATCCATATGGACGGTCAATACGGCAGCAGTCTGTTTGACTTCGTCCTCCCGCCGCCTCCGTGACCCCCGCAACACCAAGGAGGGGGCTAGGAGGGCGATGTCTATCTCTCTCACCTCCCGTTTCAGCGCAAAAAGAGGACGAGGAAGGAGGTCAAGTGGGTGGGTGGAGCAGCGGGGGAAACAGTTGGTTTTTCTACTGAATTTGTGTAGCAGTTGACAGAACAGACAGCTGTGTGAGAGGACATCTGGATTGGAATGAGCAGCGTTCAAACACCCCGGTTTGTCCACCTAACACCTGCTGCTGACTGAATAGCCGGCGAGGTGGACGAGGGGCGGGGGGGACGTCTCTGAGTCATGTGTGTGTGTGTGTGTGGGTGGACGGCATTGTTTGGAAAATGCAATTTGCAGAGGGAGGCGAGGCGATAAAAGCCCCCGACAGATCTGCAGCAGCCACCACAACTTCCAAAACACAACATGTCAGGCCAAAAACAGGCTGTAAAGGTGTGTGTGTGTGTGAGTGTGAGTGCAAGCGCGCCTGTGTGTGTGTATCTGTCTGTCTGTCTTTGTGCTCTTTGAACCCACTCTAACTTTTATTGCCCTCCGAGGGATCATAATAAGGAACTAATTGATAGTCTTTGAGCCACAGGCAGGGGAGAGGGAAGGAGCCAGGGAGGGAGGGAGGGAGAGAGGAGGAGGGGGGGAGTTCCTGCAGGAAGTCGACACAAATCAAAGTCTCTAAGCCCCTTAAAGTCCAGAGCTACTCCAGCTGAGTTGTGGAGGGTAACAGTTGTGTGAGTGTGAGTGTGTGTGTGTGTGTCGGTGAGAGACAGAGACAGAGAGAGGAAATGAGAAAGAATGTGATTGAGAGAGAGAAAGAGAGAGAGAGAGAGAGGGAGAGAGACATAGAGTTTACCCATCTGCTTCTCTGGCTGCGTCCTGCTCACTTTAATCACGGCTTTCCTGTTTTGACCTAAAACTGTCAGAAGCTGGAATAATGTTTCAGCCCTGTAAGATACAGAAAATGTGCCCTTGATGATATTAACTCAAGTGATTCTGTGGCTTTTACTGATATACACACACATTTAAAACCTGCACAAAAGCCTTAAGATTACACAACTCCAACTCCCAAGCTTCACACAAAACTTCCAGGCACATGGCGCGCAACCTGACAACTACTCTTTACTCTATATCCAGGATTTGTCCCACCACCCATTTCTCGTCCTCTCGCTCTGGAAGGATCAGATCACACACACACACACACACACACACACACACACACACACACACACACACACACACACACACACACACACACACACACACACACACACACACACACACACACACACACACACACACACACACACACACACACACACACACACACACACACACACTCAGTAGCCAGGAGGCCCCAGCTGCAACCTGAGCGAAAGCAACTACACATGTAGATACGCTGGGCTCCGATTCAGATTTTGGTCTCCGATTCCAAAACAAACAGCCCATCTGACATACAAAAGGCATATGTCACATTCCTGGCTGCAGCCCCTTCATGCGGGCCAAAGGGGAATGGCAGAAACTGGTGCAGGAGTCTCCCCCAAAATCAAAGAACAGAGGGTCAAACCCAGGACAGGTTATTGGTAAATAGATGAAACGTAGAACAAACCAATCCAAGGTTTAATAGGTTTATCACTTGGTGCAGAGACTCGAGTCTGAAAAATGTCAAACAAAAGATGAGTTAGCGCCCATTTACCTGGACCCACTTATGAGAGGGAGTCCGGCCGTTCACAGGTGCTTTAGCTCGACTTTATGCCCCCATAAACATTAAGTAAATGCTCTATGACTGCAGGACCATCAAACGCAGCGGCCCCCATACTGCTGAGCAAACACACTTTGGGAGTTACTGGAATATGTGGCGGGTCAGCTACCTCTTCGCGGCGCAGTGAGAACATTTTTCTGCCTACAAGGAGGATACCAAGAATAGGAGCAGACGCTGGAGAGAGCGATCAAAATGACATAATCTCTCTTTTTATCTGTCAAAATCTGGCTTTGAAGACCCAAATTACATCCTTATGTTCCTTGTTGACTCTTTCTTTGATTGAATCCGGACCTTAAAGAGAGCCGGCTGCCTCGTTCCTCCCTTGTATATTACTCTGCCAAACAGCACACGTGGGTAGAATCTTACAGGATCCTGATGGAAAACCCTGTCGGACAAAATACGCTCCCCAGCGAACCAGAATGCCTCCTCGCAGGCCGATACGCTGCAACGTGGAGCGACTACCACTTCCTCCCTCGCTGTATTGCTTCCCGACAGGAAGGAGAGGCAGTTCGGTGGCTTCCAAGGAAAACAAACAACGCGATGACAGACCCCCCCTTGACCAGCACGGGCGGACAGTGGCCCCTCTGACTCATTCTCACACCAATCTGTCAGCTGGTGTCGACAAAAGCAAACGTAAGCAAGAAACTAACCCGACAAGCAAAAGGCTAGAGATTCTCTCGCATGCTGCAACACTTCTGTTTGATCAGTCTTAATGTAAACTGAATGAAAACTGTCTCTCTCTCTCTCTCTCCCGTGGGAAAGATCTTCGCCTCAGCTCTACCAGAACTCATGAAGTGGGCAGGAAAGCAGCGCGGGGCTCATGTGGCTCAACGTGTCCGTGTTTCCAGGATACCTCAGCTCTTCGGTATCCAGCCTGGTGGACCATGACTGGCTTTCTGTTACTCTCTGTGTTCTGCGCAAAGAAGGAGCTCTGTGAATTCCCAGGCCTTGCACACATTACCGCGGCCTTCGTCTGGATTCTACCCGCCTCCCCTCCCCTCCTGTCCGCCTTTCGACGCTCGCCTGCCCGCTGGTTGGGAATAGGGGAAATTCCTCAGCTGCGTTAAATGGCTCCTGATATGCACAGGAAAGCCTAGATTCTTTGTCAGCTGTGAAACTCGAGATACTGGGAAATGGGCTTCACCTTCCAGTCATCTCCAGAGCTGAGGGGGGGGAAACAGAGAGATTTGCCGCAGCACAGCAGCTTTCTTCTCTCCAGACAGGGAAGAAATATGAGGCTTAAGAGAAAACCTTGAGCTTAGCGAGGGAGAGAGGGAGAGAAAGAGAGAGAGATTTAAGTGCCTTATATAAAACAGGTTTCACGTTCTGTATCTCAAAGACTCCAATAGCCCAGAACGTGCTAAGGCGCAGCTTGGGAACAATCTGATGTTTCTCCGTTTGGCTGGAAATGATAGCACGGGCCATATCACGGACGCCACGCATCAGCGGGCCAAACCTCTAAAAGCAACTCAAAATGGAGTCTAACGCGTGTACAGTACATACAAATGTAAGCAACAGCAGGAACTGAAGGAGATGCTGCTTGTGAGCCCCGAAAACCCTTTCAGGATTGTATTTTATTGCAAAATCTGTCAGATTTACAAACTTCCAAGGACTGTGAAGGCCCAGAGGAGCCCTCATCTTATTATCCTAATTGAAAGCAGCTCAGATTGGGGGAAAAGTGAGGCCGAGGATAAGAGGGAGAAAAAGAGGACATTTAATTAATAGCCACTTCTGTCCCTCCAACAACCTTGTGCTGGGCTCAAGAGCTCCTCGGTGTTCAGCCTTCTCTCTCCCTATCCCCTCTCTGCCAGAGCCATTTGTGCCCACTTAACCTGGGGGGGGGGGGGGGGGGACATTAGCATTGTGACAAAAGCCGGCTATCTCAAAAGGTCTCTGTGACCCTCCTCCATTCACTCCCTCTAAATATAACATTATACTAATCAGAAGGCCATTTTGAAGTAGTTTGTTACGGCTTCCTCATTTTCTATTTCTTGACCCCTTTAACAGCAAATTGCCCTTTGTTCATCCTTCACCCGAATCACTTAGGGTGAATATTGGCCCACAGGTGCAAACTACATGTGGGCAGGAAATGAATAGCTCCATGTATCTTCTCTGAGGGGCAGCAGTGTGGAGAAAGCAGAACATCGGCTCTTCCTTTCCAGCGTGAGCTCTCCACTTTCAGGCCTGCTATGCAACACTCACTGCTCTGCGGGTCGGAATGTGTACATGTGAATCCGTGTCCACACAAATGCATATGCGGTCAACTCTGGGCTCCAGGCGTAATGGGGTCCAGATTCAGACCTGAGGATGTGCTGCGTTCAGGCGCCATCAGCATCCACCAGGCTGGAATTTCCTCAGCAGAATTTCCATGCCAAAGGTGAAAAGCTCGGAGGGAGGAGTACTTAAGCGGGAACGCCAAGGCTGAACGTAAGGGAGGGAAGGAAAGAAAACAGGTCTCTCTTTATCTCATGTCCTTGGACCAGCCTTCCAAGAGGACAGGGGGTGGATGGATGGAAAAGCTCCCGGAATTTATTTGCGGAAGCTGAAATTATCTCAGCGCAGCGTTATGGTATACAGCCCTGCATGTACTGTGTGTGTGTGTGTGTATGTGTGTGTGTGTGTGTGTGTGTGTGGGGGGGGGGGGGGGGGGGGGGGGGGGGGGGGGTCGCATTGGGTTTTCGCTGACTGCAAAAGGAAGGACTGAGACGGTGCTGTTGATGGTTTGACTTGCTTTAAATGCAGTTTCACATTGTTCGGCCTTGGTGGAGGTATGCACTGTATCGAGTGGGATTACAGTTTTAAATGAATTTACATAAGAGTACAAAAGAGCAAATGTGCACACTCTTATCCCGAAAGGCCCTTTTGACACCATTCTCCTGATTCCATGTCCAGCTTTCACACGATTTCAGTCCCTTCCTGATTTTGTAATTTGGCCAAGTAATATCCGGTTTGTGTAATTGTGTCTAAGCAGATACTGAAGCTGTATCTCTTAAATCCAGGAGTCCCCCGTGTGAAATAACAAGTGTACACTGACGTCTGTGTTTCCATGTGCTCTTTGGCACACACACACATTGGGAGGCCTTATCCACTGCCAGGGATTCTTCTGGCAAATGACAAGGTGAGGAAGTGTCCAATTATAGAAGCCAGACGCTCACGGAGGGCAGCGAGCTCCAGTGTCACCAGTGGCACCGGCGCTTTGCTGGGGCAGAGTTTTGCACTTGATGGCATCTGACTTTGATACCCGACCACTTCCTCTTAATTTCTGGAATGGTGCAGCTCTCGTATCTGGCAACATTAACCGTCATACTGGCCCCCGCCTGGATGAATGTACTTTAAATGGACACACCTAACCTAAATCTGGCATCAGCCTTTGAGAGATCAGCAGTTACTTCTCACTGACTATTCCGCATTTCTGTGGGAAACCTGACATGATGCCTGCTCTGAATGATTTATAACAGGAAGATGTAGTGAAGGTGAATGTACGGGAAATGTATACAACACCACATGTATTATTTGTTATTAAACGTCCTGTTTCTTTAAGATGTAATGATGACGGATGGAGAGGCAAATGGGATGATGTTATAAATACACACATTTCTGAATACATACAGAAAGGTTTCAACAACAGTAATCGACTTCAAACGGCTCCCAGTTGAGCTCTTCCGTGCTGTGTGTTATATAAGCCCCTGCTGTGCACACACACACACACCTGTGCCACAGGCAAACAGACCCTTCAGTGCGGCGCATTGGATACATAAACGCTCACAAAACGCAGACATCCGCACATAATGTACACTGCTGACCCCTATCACTACAAAGTATGGGGGGGGAGGGAGGGGGAGAGAGGGAGGGAGAGAGAGAGTGTGTGTCAGTCGATGCTCTGGAAAGCGATGAATGCTTTCCTTCAGAATTACACATTATCAACACAGGTGCTGCTGCTGGACATGTAGATGAAATGTGTATGCGTGCACAGATGTAGTAGTGATATAGACCTGCGTGTGTGTGTGTGTGTGCGTGTGCGTGTGTGTAGAGTGAAACAGAGAGGGATACAGCGAAAGGCAAAGACGGTCATCTCTCCACACAACACATTACCTCCAGGTGTCATCATCACCTGACGAGCATACGGAGTCAGGCGGAGATCTGTGCTCTTCACTGCTGACTGACCTTTGTCAACAAAGCAGACACACACACACACACACCACTGGAATGTGTTTTGTTTGAACCCCATCACTATAATTAGGCTGTATGTGTGTGTGTGTGTGTGTGTGTGTGTGTGTGTGTGCACACACGTGTACAAGACAGTGCTCCACGACACATTTGCAGGCTTTGTACTTGCAGTCTTTGTTTTTGACACAAAGGCTTCATGAAGCACTAACGCACTGTGTTCATGTCCGCCACCACGCTCAACATAAAGCACTGAATTCAGAGTGGAAATCACGTAGGAGAAGGTAAGCGCCCACGCCATGTCAAAGGTAATTTACATGTACGTAAAGAACGTAAACACCAATAAAATGTCTAACATTTATGACTAAAGTTGAGAGGAAAAGGTCCAAACTTTGCTGTTATTTCCATCATGCTGCCTTCGGTTTCCTCTTGGTTCTCACACACTCACACACACACACGCACACACACACACACACACACACACACACACACACACACACACACTAAACATAAAGGCGACCAGCTAAGTGCATTAAACTCATTGCCCCTAATCTCGAACTTCCAAACAATGGCATCCACATAGCTCCTGGCTGCAGAGGGGCACGATGTCATTAAGCGCAGATCATGTGCATCAGACTAAGCCGCGGTGCGTTCACTTACAGATAAGTCAGTTAGAACATTTAGCCACTCAGCTGCTGAGAGGTTGAATATGTGGCAGGTATTTCTTTTCTTTTTGGGTTTCAATCAAACATTGAAAAGCAATTTTGTGGAACAGTTGGAAGTGTCAGCAGGTTGTAGTGTTAGTGCCGCGTCCTCTTGTGCTCAGTGTCACAGAACACTTCTCTCACACTTCACACACACTCTGGAATTCTCTGTCACTTGTGTCAATGGAGCGGTATGGTTTCCATCAACTCTGCCTTTTAAAAACCGCTGGTGTGTGTGTGTGTGTGTGTGTGTGTGTGGGTGTGTGTGAGAACATGTGTTTCGTATCCTCCCATCTTAGTTCTAAAGATTCTGTTCCTATTTCAGTCCATATGTGTGTTTGACTCTAACCAATCTGTCGGCTCAAACCCCATGGGATCCTCGCTGCCGGATCATTAACACCCCCCGACATGAAAGATCTCCCGAGGATCGCAGGGGTCAAAGGTCAGCCCATGTCTTCCTCACCACATAAAAGGTGCCATTCAAAAGGATGACTGTGGGAAACAGGCTGGACGTTGGATGTCTCTACTCCATTGGAGGTCTAATAAACTCTGCTTCACTTTATTTTAATAAACCAATAATATTCAGAGCATGTTTCCAGCTACAATCTGGCCTTTGCATGTGGGGGATCGCATGAACAGATGACCGGGGTGCAAACATATAAGCAAGATAAGCAGAGTTCATAATCATACGCTCCACATTTCTCTACGTCTGTGATTGCATACGGCCATTTATCAGTGTGCAGCGAAAAAATGATAATGTGCAAAATTCCTCCAGCCAGGACGCCAATCTGCTTCTGCTGCCAAGCTTTGATAAATAGGCCTTTATCACCTGAGACGAGAGCCAGAGGGGATGGGACAGAGAGAGAGAGAGAGGAGAAAAAGAAGAGGCAGATGGGATAGAGGCATGCGAGCAGGGGGAAGAGGGAGGAGGAACGTTTTTTTTCCCGCTTTGTTGGCTGATCTGGTTCAATCCTCGTGGCGCGGCGATTGAATTCCCATCCAAACCCTTCCTTAAGAGGATTTGGACTCAAGGGAGGTAGCAGAGCCGCAGGAAGATAGTGCGAGGAGAGGATTCGATGATGATGGGAAGACGGAGGAGAAAAGCGTAGGATAGAGGAAGAGAGAGAGAGAGGGAGAGAGAGAGAGAGAAAGCGGGATGTCATAGGAAGGATATCGGGGGATGGCGTGAAAGCTAAGGGCAAGGATAAAGTTGTAATGGCTCCTGGACGGCGTAATTTGTTGGCTATTTAAAGACAGCGAGGGGGGAAAGACGGTGAGAAAGGTTAATGAAAGGAGTCACACACATTACCACTGGCAGAAAATGAGAGGCGAGGCAGATGAGGAGGATGTTAAGCGTGTAAGCAATGGATAAATGGAAGGAATTGGCATGGAAGGATGAGATGATGAGAGGGGAGCGGCAGGTGGTGATCTCTGATCCCATTATCGAGGGGCTTATCCAGACCAGCAGTGTGTGTGAGCGTGTGTGAGCGTGTGTGTGAGCGCCCGTGTGTGTGTGTGTGTACAGTGTGTTGTTGTTATTGGCGGCGACACTAACTGGCGCGTCAGGTCTGTGTGTCAGTCAACATGCAGCAGGCACGGCTGAGCAAAGCAATTAAAAGTAAAAAGTGACATTTTTACACTTTCACCCACGACAGGATTACTTCCACATTTCACAGCCGTTTGGATGAAAGCCAAGGTGCAGAAGCAGATTTGGGAGGGGATCCAGAAATGATTAAAAATGATTTAACATTCAGGGTGTTCTATTATATTTTCCACAAAAAGTAATGAACCAAGGTCAATGGAAGAAATCATGCATATTCATCCCATTTCAAACCATCAAAAGGTGCAATTTCTTACTTCTTACTACAATTAAAGCAATTAAGTCCTCATATTATTATCAGTAGAAGTATTATACTAGTCGAACAACACAAATGCAGTATACAGTATTTGCTTTAGTTCCAAAGCCGGTTAAATCCCACAAAGTATGAAATTAAGGCGACCTTGCAGAGGACAAGCAACTGCAGAGAACGGATGGTCGGCTGGATGATGATGGCCCTTTAATTGCCGCCACATTTAGCGTAATTACCCTTTTTAGTGAGAGAAATCCGTCATTTGTACTTTGACAAACTCCACAAAAGGACAGGGGTGATGACTCAGCGCGTCTGACATTTTAGACCCCCTTTTATTTCCCCCCTATACAGTGTAGGTGTAAGTAACTCTTCCTCAATGCCACACGGCACATCATCACTCACGTACATTGCAAGCAATCAGACGAGATAAAGGAGGAGCCGGGGCAGGTTAATAACACAGCGGCTAACATCTGACAGCTCGCCGTCTGTCAGTTGGAGCAGATGGGAGGCTGGAGTGCACATCTGCTCGTGTCCACTAAATAATAAAGCTCGCATATGAATTTTTTGGAGCATGAAAAATATGTATAAGTATGATTAGAGTCCATCCGGTGAGTCATTGCATCAGATCTACAGCCGGCAGTGTGAAAATAATGATTCCTCCGCCGAGAGTCTTTGCAACATGTCCAAACACCAATCAGGACAAATCTATTACGCTTCAACGGGTACCAACAATAAAATTACAGTCTGAACTAATCACGCTATAAGCAGGGAATAACACATGTTGTAATCTAACGTATTCTAAATGTACAGTAGGTCGCAGGTCGGGACACGAGTGAAATCACAACAAAGTCAACAAAGTGCTGCTTGTGTTTGCTGCTTTAACAGCAATAAGCGATGCAACACTTTAGAAAGAGGATTTATTCACTGGCACTAATCCAGGCAGGTCAGCCGTGTCTCATGATTACTGTATGTAGGACGAGCGATGCAGATGTATAGGTCATCAATGGTGTCAAGTGGAGATGTTAATCCTCCGAGGGAAATCTCTCCTCCTGCTCCGCCTGTTTTTTACCCTGCAAGGTGATTTCAATGCAAAAAAACAACTTCTGCATTCGAAATGTGATCTCTTGGTTTAATCTCACTCCGTCACCGTAAAGAACCTTGCACAGGCGCTCCTATAGGGTGTGGACCTGAATGTAAAGGGGTGGTGAAAGGTCCTGACACATGCAAGAAGCGCGAGGTGGTGTTGAAGGCCTTAAAATAGGTTCCCTTTTCCTAGAAGGTCCTGAAACAACAGAGGTGTGGACTCTAGGGGGTCTGATTAACTTCCCTGGGGGTTCCTTTCTTAAGCCTGGGATACCAGATCAGATACGATAGGGAGAAGTTTCCTATAGCTTGGAATTCGGCACGACATCACTCAGCCAGTTAGAAACCGCGGCGACTAAAAAAAAGTGAGTTGGTGAGACTCCACAGTGAGCCGATCCAATGTGGGCTAAGCGTGAGTCATGTAATTACACATTAATGACACCATCTAATTATGGGTGCGTTGCCTGGCGCGGTGCAGTCGTCTACAAGCAAACACATTTTTTATTCTCTAGTCTGCATCAATATGAAAAGCTGGAGAAAAGAAGAAAAAAAAAAAACCCCTCCAAACAATAACAATGGAGTTCCTCCTAATTTAATGACGTCTTGGCAGCGTTCCAAGAGGATGTGCTTAATTACTACAGAGACCACCGAGGTAGAACCTTTGAGCCAAACACTGCGGTCGGTTATTGCAGCACATGAACAAACCTGCTGGACCCTGAGAAATCCAATCAGGAGTCACCTAAACACCACATTTACACTTCGTTTGTAGAAGGATTACGTTCGAATCTACAGTTTATAATCGCTCATCGCACACGAATACCTGTGTGGATTAATGCTGATGAAGAGTCATTTGAGGTTTCAGCTGGCAAAGGCTGAAGATTAGTCTGCTGTGTGACCGCAGAGGGTTTCAGATCTCAAGCACTTAGTTCAGCAGGTTAGTCGGAAGAATCAAATTGAGTTTGGCGCGGTCGGCGAGCAAACAGCCGTCCTGTTTAAAAGACGACATCGAGCTCCTTTTCCCGCCTAAACCTCTCGTTTGTTGCGTGTGACGATGCACCGAAGTGGTATTTGTTTTGATTTCACTCATCAGCCCCTGCGATCAGAGGCGCTTAAACAAAAAAGGAACCAATTTCAATGTGTGCATCTCGGCGTGTGTGAGTGATGTTTGACAGAGCATCTCGGCTCCCATCCGCTCAGGCTCCTTTTGCTTGTTCAAACAGGCTGCTCCACAACAAAAGGAAAGAGGAAAAATGCTTCCGTGTTTAACATATGCATGCCAGCTGCTTGGTGATAGATGCATTCTTCTCTTATCAACCAAACAACAGAGCGCCCACAAGTGAGCTCCCAAATATGGGTAAACAACTCCCTGGTTCTGGACCATATCCTCCCGGGTACGTTACACGCCGGAATGTTCAGCCCATCACTGGAAAGACCCTTCTCTGGATTGTCTGCAGCTAATTCCAAACTAAATCAGAGCTCCTTGTCATAAATTAAGATAGGCGTTTGATTTTCTTTAATGTTTTTGATTTTGTAAATGATTTCTACCACTAACACCGAACTGCATCTTTAATCTGTGATGACTTGTGCCTCAATATGTTGATGTCAGTTCATCAAGAACAAAATTAGAACAAGTTAAGTCTTTCAGAAAACGGAGCCTCATCCTTTGGATTAAGGACAGGGATCACACACACACACACCCACACACACACACACACTCCTGCTGCTAAAAATGGGTTTTTATGTGTCTGCCAAACCTCTGCTCCTTCGCTAACAACGCAGCCTTTCCCAATTCTTTCCCAGTGCTGTAATTCTTCAAGAATGTGTGGTTTACGAAGGCTGCAGTCTGGCTTTCCTGAAAGGTCTTGAAACAACACAAGATGCTGGCTGCCTGGCGCTCCACCCTGCGCTCCAAGTTTATACTTTACTACCTCCTTACAGAGGATGGAAAGCTTTACAAAAGAGGCGTCATGAATGGCGCTATTAACATGAAAAGTCAGCGAGAGTGAGTCCATTTCCCCTGTTGGAGGCTTTGAACACAATGAGCGAGATGAAGCCGCGAGTCCTACACGATTGTACGGGCACGCAGACACTTTGAAGGCTGATCTCCGTATAAGTAAAAACAGACGGCGATACGCTGTGAAAGCTGGGGGGGACAGAGGTTGCGGTGGTGCCTCCCACAATAAAAGAGGAGACGCTATCGAAGCCCACCAGGCAACGACACATCTCCAGCACTGTGGGCCTCAGTAAACTCCTCATAAAGACGCCCAGTGTCGCTAAGTCACACGGAGAAAAAAGAGACCGCACCAAACAAAAGCAGAGGCCGTGACAGTAATCATCTTCAAAAGGCGTCTTCAATAGATTCTTGAGGAGATGTGTGTTGATACAGATACACTGACACACGCACACAAACAGAGATTTGGTTTTCATTGGAGCCACGCTGTAACTGTAGCATGTCACAATGTCTCTCAGCTCCGTGACGAAAAAAAAAAGAGTCTTGAAAGCTCAAATGTTAGAGTTTAGAGTTAGAGTGTGTTTTCTACAGGATCTATCACAACACGTACCAACCCGAGAACCTATACTATACTATACTCAACCCCGGAACAGAGACTATTGTCGTGTGACTGTAGCCGTTTGTTTCGCTGTACTTGAACCTTCGAGCGAATGAAAGCAAAGAAATGGCTGAAGGGACCACAATGTTCAAGATAAAGTTGTTACAAATTCAGCTCTGAACTTTTAGACCGAAAGCATCCAGTGACAATTTTCTTACTCTGATCCCAACATTCCCTTGTGTTTATATCATCACATCACGGTTAAAGGATATGAAAGCGTGACATTACTCAGTATGAAGTGGAATGTGGAAGCATTTGTTGTTTCCGAGGATTCCGCTTAAAGCCCAAAAGTCACGAGGCTTAGCGCCCCAGACCGTGGACAGGATATGAAACTGCGCTTAAAGGCTTCTGAAGGTCCCTCATTCTCTTCCTGTCCACTTTTTTAATTCATTTTGATGAATTTGAAAGCTCCTACTGAGGCTGTTTTTGGAAATCCAGGAGGCTCCAGTGGCTGCTGCTGCGTCTGGAGGGGAGCTGTTATGAAAGCCATTCCAGTCTGCCACCCAATCTCTTGATTAAACAAATTATCATCTTCTAGGTAATTAAGCTTTGCACTCTGTCTCCCTGGCTTCATTACACCATGCAAACCGATTTAACTATAGCCGGGAAACATTGGAGTGAAAGTGAATCCATGACCTTCGCTGCTGTTGCTGCCAAAGTATTTTTAAGGGGATGAAGTGAGGCACAAATGAGAGTCAGAAAGAGGTGGAAAGCAAGAAGAAAGAAGAAGAGTGTTTTGTCAGTGAGGGATGTTTGTGGCTGTCACACTCCTAGTTGTAGCTATCCTTAACTTTTTCATAATAGATTCAACTGATATACAATCGCAGAATTGGGAACATCAATCACTGAAATTCCAACAACCTAAATCTAAATCCGATCACACGCCCAAGTAGTCTTGTAGTAAAGGGGTCAAAGGGTCAACAACGTGCCCGACTGTGGACATTTCACTTTTCGACCGGCAGCCTCTGTTTGTTTGGAGACTTTTTTCCCCTTTGCAAGTTTCCACAATCAAGGCGTCTGTGTGCGGTCGTGCCTGAAAGGAGAGCTCCACAAAAGAGCGTGTCAGTGGTATTTGCGTTTAAAAAATCAAAATGGATTCCATCTGACACCGTTTCTCTGGTCCAAAGCCTCTCCGGCTGAATAATAAACCCCAATCCCTCTGCGTAATGGAGGACTGACTGCTGGGTCAGTGAATTCAGCACGGTGCCTTGCTGAAAAGCTTTACAGTTGGCGTTGGAGACCACAGATGGCTGTTAACAGAATGCATTAGTACAGATTAACCCGCCTGGTAGAATCACCACTTTAGTGCCTCTGATCATGTTAACAACCACAATGCAGAGGCAGTATAAAGCGTTTTAAGGCCCAAGGTTGCACAATTAATAGTGTATGACAAATTATCCTTCAACAACGAATACTTTGTAAATATTAGCAATGTAAAAGTGTAATTTCACTTAGAAACAATTACAGACAGCAGTCAAAATGTTGATAGGAGTCTGCCAAACGTGCTGGAAAATGATTTCTGTTTGTTTATGGTGTAACCCGTTTACAAATTGCGTACACATCCATTTTTCAAAACATGTCACAGTTTTCATACTCCGGGAAAATGATTTTCCTGCCTTCCAGCCTGTCGACGCTTTTTTTTTCATAAATCTATTCTGCGAGATAATAAATTTCGAATTGTAGAAACTTCAAACCTGCTGGAGATACAGTAAACATCATGCTGCCGTCGTTGCTCAGTAGGAATGCAGCTGAGTGCTTTCCAGACATGATTTGCACTTTAATGGATTACATATCCCAGGCAAGTTTCAAGCCTGTTCACACAGACAGATAAATGAAAAACATGACTTAGGAGGAAACAGATTCGTCGGTACAAAACATTACAATATGTTCTGGAAAATGGTCAGCGGTGATGTAAGCCTGTGTGTGATTTGTAGTAAAAACATGGTCCGCTGGTACGATCCTAATCAGGCCGATTATAATCACGAGGCTAATATATACCACACAATTAGTATTATCTGCTTAACCATAATTGTGCAGCCTTGGTTTGATCTGCAGTAACATCGGAAACTCCACTGATTCTTCCATTTGCAACCCAGCAGAGTTGCTTCTACATATTTTCCTGCGTCTTCTGCACCATTAGCTCATCGAACCTCGTGTGTGTGTGTGTGTGTGTGTGTGTGTGTGAGTCACTGTCTGGACCAGTTTGACGATGTGGTCACAATTTAGATTCTCAAATATCGGATTTCTGCCACAGCAGTACACAGAACATCTGGAGACTGATTTGGGATCTTGACACCACGGCTCCTCCGAAATCAAAACACGGAAACGAAAGGAACCTGAGCAAAGTCAGCACATGCGTTTGGATCTGGAAGACAAAAAGGAAGTGAGAACATTCTATTTTCACCAAAGCAGCGCTGACATTGGATATTAAGAAGCGTATTAAAAGGGTTCATGCTGAGATCGGCCATATGGAAACAGCAACGTAAAATACTTCCTGTTTTGTAATCCATTAAATGACCAGAAAATCAAAATAATGCATATTCATGAGCACTCAATTGCGGCCTTTAAATCCGCTGCCTTTGACTAAAATGGAGTTAACACGGCACCATGTAGTTAAAGGGAGACCTGCTATTTGCTGTGGGGTTAGTTCGCTAATGAATTCCCTTTTTCAGCTCATCAAACTCCCCCGAATACCCTCTGGAATCTCTCATGAAAACATCTAAATGAAGTGAGTGTATGGAGTATAATTTGCGGTTGGTGATACGCCCTGTTTAGAGAGCATGATTTACATGCTTTTGAGCTCATTCAGCGCCGCTGTGAGTCGAAATGAGAGAAATAATGGAAACGCCAGACGTTAGAAGTGCATTTTTTTTCTGCTGGGAGGAAAGCGGCGCAGATATCAATTAGGTGCCTTTTAGAGACGATAAAGCATGCTCGTAAATATGAGCGAGCGCAGATGTGTTAAATGTGCCGTGCTGTTTTCCAGAGCGATCTCGGGAGCTTGATGGGGGAAAGAAAAAAAAAACAACTCAGCTGACGTCATGGCTTCAAATATCCGCCATTTTCTGGATAATATACATCTGGAACGCATTTCCCCTCTCAGATCATTGTCTACTCAGCGGAACAAAGACAACCATGACAATTTTACATAACTAACAGACCGGCAAACCTCACACTGACCACAATCTCAATACAAAGACATTGAATACAGCCTTTTAAATTAGAAAAGGTTCAACCACCCACTGTCAGGGTTTCACCTTTAAACTGCAGTGGTCAGATAATGTGAGAAGATCAACACAGGGGAACACGGCTGCCATAGAAACAACAGGGCTACCAAAGTTTCATTCACATTAAGATTGCGGAATAGTTGGTCCGCACATTCCCAAACAGACCGATTCCACATATAACTTCAAAATACGGCCAGTCTCATCTTCCTCTACCGCATTTCAGCTCTGGCTTGCATTCACACACACACACACTACCCCTGAATTTGCAGGCACAATCTCAGATAGATTTGTGTAGAGCGCCCTAACAACTGTTGCCACGCTGAAAATACAGCACTACACAGCGAAACATCTTCCCTTTTATCACAGAAGAGAAAGTAAAGGCATCACTCCAAACTCCTAGGAACTCTCACTACGGCCAAAACCGACCAATCAGGGAGTGAGACGCCCCATAAGTGGAGCTCTGTTGGCCACATGGGCCTTCTTCCTCTCTCATCTCACCCCCCTGCTAAGTTAGACACTTTTCACACCTCACACAGCAAAAGCACCAGACAGGTCCCGGCTTGGGAAAGCTGCAACACCAAAAGGGAGACAGGGTTCACTCCCCCAACCCCCCCCCTTCCTCACACACACACACACACACACACTCATTTCCCCAGTCTCCCTCCTCTACCCTGGAAGCCTACCTACCCAAACTGGAAGGCGGCAAGAGAGAAAGAAAGAAAGGAGGAAAGAAAGAAAGGAAGAAAACAGACATCCTGACAGGGTTTTCCCCATTTCTCTTTTGTCACAACCACAATCCCCCTCCACCGCAGAGCTGCCAAGGAAGTTTCCATTTGCTAAGCTAATTAAATAGAAGGGAAAGAAAAGAGAAAAGTTGAAAAAGAGAGGGTGGGAGCGAAGGCAAATAGAGCATCCACTGTGTTTGAACATTTACAACCTAAATGCAACGTGCACATTGGCAGGGTCGTCTTGTTGTCCGATGTTTGTGTCGGCCCCTCGACTGTCTGGTAGTTTGATGCCATTGCTTCTTCTTCTGCTGCCGCCGCTGCCGCCACCACATCTCCCTAATGTGTTCTCCTTATGCGCCGGCGGCTGGGATGACAGTATATTTTAAACTGTGTGGCGATAAACACGCACGCACACGCCCACGGGTGCATGAAAAAAGGCCATTGATGCACGTCAACTCACACAAACACTCACACACACATACACGTACAAACCCCGGACACGGTCTTGGACTATTTGTGAGTCTTTGGAGGTATGTGCAAGTCACTGCCAAAGCCAGAACCTCATCCAAGTCCTCGACAAGAGAGCGGGGCAGAGGGGAGGCAGCTTGGTTTCAAAACACACACACACACACACACACACACACACACACACACACACACACATACACACATACACACATACATCCTGCAGATGTTTGTAAAGTCAAAGCGAGCACTCACGACGCTCAAGCGCCAGTGGAGAAGAAAGAGGAGAGAGAATCTTGAGAAAGTATAGCATGGAAGGAACACAGCGTCTCTTTATGTCTTCCAGCCGTCTCAGAGAGAAGAGAAATGGCAGCGGCGCTCATGACAGGCAGCGTCTCCACCGGGCAGGTACGGTGAAGAACACGGAGGATGACGAAGCCTTGTTTGTCTACGTGTGTGTGTGTGTGTGTGCCTTGTGACAACGCAGGGGTTCACGCATGGACACAGATGGATCCAGGGGACGGGGGGACGGGGAGGCCCAGCAGCTCCTGCCCCTCTTGCCTTCTGTGGAGTCCATTAGCAAGGTTGCATAATGCTTGGCAGGCAGGCAGGGAGCGAAATGAATGCCCCCCCCCCCCCTCTCCACACACACACACTCACTCCAAACCCCCCCTCCCTCCCGTCCCCTCATGGCAAAGAAGGTAGGCCGGGACTCTCAGCGGAGGGACAGGAGGACAGGAGGGAGACGCTGCTGCTGCTGCTCCCATGCGTGTCAGCCGTGGATTTATTAAGAGGAAAACAGGCCAGGAGCTTTTTTTCTCAGTCAGACAAAAACACAAGCAGACGCGTACTGTGTGTGTGTGTGTGTGTGTGTGTGTGTGTGTGTGTGTGTGTGTGTGTGTGTGTGTGTGTGTGTGTGTGTGTGTGTGTGTGTGCATGTTTTCATTGTCAGGTATTCTGGCTTAATGCAAAATAACAGACCATCATTCAAGATACAGCAGAGCATCTGGCTCCTGCTTCTATCTGCAAGTATTGTTATCCTCTCAATTCTGTCATTTATCATCTTCAAAACCATCATTTGTTCACTTGCTTAGATTCTCTCTCCCTGTCTCTCTGCCTCTCTCTCTCCCTCTCTCTCTTCTAAGCAAGATCATAAACTCATAACTGCAGACAGGGATTTTTATTTATTCATCATGAAGCAAATTGGAAATTAAGCACTCCAGATATTGCTCAACACATTGCTTTTGTTGCCCGGAAATTGAAGGAAGTTGGACGTTGGCACCTCATTCAGACTTTTCACGGTGCAACAAAACGAGTGTAGTCACATAATCAGCTCAGGAGCCTTGGAGAGGAAGTCAGGATGTAGGCAAACAGGAGACTCCACGCTATTTTTTGGGTGAATATGAACGTGTGTGTGTGTGTGTGTGTGTGTGTGTGTGTGTGTGTGTGTGTGTGTGTGTGTGTGTGTGTGTGTGTGTCAGTACCGAATCAGTATATATAAAAGCGGCATTCAAGGCAGGAATATACTGCTGCAGGATGTGGAGAATACGACCTCCACAATAAAAAGCCCCCCTCACCTTTTCGCCCCTCTCTCAAAAAGCCATCAAAGGCTCCGAGCCGCCGTCTTATATTTGGTGCTTTGGCCTTTTAACCCTTGAAATAATATAAGGGATTTTCTCAGGCTTAGTGAGTTGGGGGTACATCTCCTCTCCTGACCAGTTTGTCACAGCAATATGACCTCTGTTGCCCTTTTGAGTTAAGACAGCTTTTCCAAGAAGCGTCCCCACAAATCCCCTCCCTTGTCTTCCCTCCCCTGTCTTCCTGTCCACATTCCGCTTTTCTCCTTGATGGTTCCTCTGGTAGCCAGCGCAGGTATCAAACATGAACGTTCCTCTCTGAAGTGACTCCTTTGAGTGAAGCATCAGAGCAGGAGACATCACTCAGGACGCCGCCGTAAATCTCAAGATGTAAAGGGAGGGGAGGCGAACAACACCCGCACTTCCCAACGAAACATCACACAAATTACAGACCACAACATCTGGTGTGTGGTGTTCACCGAAATATTGCCGGGCAGGCCTCGCTCAGTCCCGCCAAACTCGTCCAAATAGCTCCATCTCGGGAGACAGACAAGAAGACGCGACGGAGACTGCCAGAGCGAGCAGCTAGTTCTACACTTCATGACGTCACCAATAGAGGATTTCTAGGGACGATAACTATATTTGAGAGGTTTAAAAGTTTCTAATACTATATCAGACACAAAGCCTGAGCGGTTCAGACGAAGATCCCTCAAATATACGGATATATGCTGACTCTAAGCCGCCATCATGGTCATTAGACGAGACGACAAGCATTTTATTGGATTGTGTGAACCAATCCTATCTGACTTTGATCAAATCTCAGCCAAAGCCAGGAGCAGTGAGGTGGCAGTAGACGCACACTGACACTGTGACAAGGCAATTAAAACGCACGCAGATGTGCCTCCAGCTGCTTATCAACCAAGCTGTTTGATTTCTGCGTCAATGCCGGCGCCAATGCTGAGAATCAATGTCATCTGTGGAGTTCAGCCGAGGCCTTGGAGGGGCCGTCGATAATACAGAGGCAGGTATCGACCCTGCGTCCGGATCTCTGTAAAGTCATGGATGAGGATAGCAGCGCCTCAAAGTGATGTCATAGAGTGGACGTCATGAATTTAGTCTCGTATTCAACCAATTTGAGGTGGATTCATGGCTACTGTTTTGCAAGCAATGGCATGTTCACCACATCACACAGAGATTGTTCCACACAGACTTCGAGTGTTGTGCACAGATACAGTTACAGCCTCGTGTGTGTGACCTGGTATAAAACAATGACTCATTAAAACAACAGCCTCTGAATCAGCTAATTGGACAAGCAGCTCTCAAGCAGTGGAGGAGGAGGAGGAGGAGGGGGAGGAAGAGGCGCCATGCAAAGAGACAAGTCACAACCCACAGAGAGACAACAGGATAATGACAGGGACCGTACGTGACACAGGCCAAATGTGACAGACTCCACTGGGCCATTATGAGGGGCTGATGCAAACCCAGACTGTGACCCAACCAGCAGCTGGACCCAAGAAGGGACATTAAGAGCTCTACGTGTGTGTGTGTGTGATGGCTTTAACATAGCGGAAAAGAGGAGGTAGAATGAAAGTTGGGATATGTGAGCCTTATTTTGACTCTCTCTAACACACACACACACACACACACACACACACACACACACACACAGCTCTACAGAAAGTGTCTAGGATGGTGGATCGATGTCTACCACAGCTTTACTGCTCACACTGAGGCATTCTACAGCTTATAATAACACATAAAGCTCGTCAACGTCATATAATATTCATAGACTTTCTGATATATTCCATGTATCTGCCTGGAATGCGACGTTTGAATCCGTACCTTTAAACTAAATAATGACCACAAACACCAGGAGTGGAATCAAGTTCAATCACATGCAACGTGTCCCTTTAAACACACTGCAACACTGAGAGGAAATCTAACAGTGTATGTTAAAGTAGATGCGTGTATTTTGTATTTTAGATCATTGATTGTATGACTGACACCTTCTGCCATCGAGCGACGCGGATTTTTACCTCTGAGCGAAACAAAAAACGCAGCAAAATCACGCAGGGAAAAAGCAGCGGAAAATGTTGCCAGGTTTGCACACAAACAAGACAAGAGGAGCAGGGAAAGCAAGTTGCCTTTCACGCCCCCTCGTCCGGTCCGTTAATAATAACCCCCCGTATATTTTTTTGAAAGTTTGCTGTCCGAAAAACTTACCCTTTGCCCGGAGAGGAAGACAGTCAGCCCGAGGGTCAGAATTATCCAAACGTTCCTCATTATTCCTCTTTTTGTGATTTGGAAAACACGTTGTTGCGCCAAAGAACGTCAGATCTTAACCCCTCTTTTCTTCTTTCTCTCTTCTTTCTTTGCACCCTTCGCTCCAACTCCACACACACACACTCTCTCTCTCGCTCTCCCCTCGCTCGCTCGCTCGCTCTCTCTCTCTCTCTTTCAAGAGTGGGATCCCACCGGATACGTGTTGCGTTTTTGGTTATTCCTTCCCCCCTTTTCCAGGCACTTTCCCCCCACTGGCAAAATATACAAACAACACACGCCGATAATGGCAAAAGTCCCCGGAGCGCCTGGTCTCGCACATATACACACACATACACACGCACACGGACACACGCGTCTCCTGCTGATCTCTCCCGACTGACTGAAGAACCGAGGACAAAATGTAGAGAAAGCACGAGTGACGCTCCGTGGGTGCGCGCTATTCGGCCATGTCACACACACACAGAGAGAGAGAGAGAGGGGGGGAGAGAGAGAGAGAGGTAACCAATAATGTCACAGCAATAATATCTAATAATATGTGTGTGTGTGTGTGTGTGTGTGTGTGTGTGTGTGTGTGTGTGTGTGTGTGTGTGTGTGTGTGTGTGTGTGTGTGTGGATGAACAACGTGGCATTAATTATAAGTCCTTATATTAAAATTTTAATAATAATTCCAATGGGAGCCTGGGCAAATACATCACAGGCAAAAGCACTATTAATCATTAATAAATAATAATATAAAATAATTAATAGCAGCCCACTTTACTTCAGCCGCTCTTCCAGATTTCAACCGAGCCTTTGCGTTGTGATGAAGCAGTGATGTTGTGAGTCTTTGCTGCTGTATTTCTGTTTCTACGTGGGAGGAGCCGCGAGTTTATTAATAATAACTGCATCATTCTTTACATTTGAGTAATAATATCCTGATGAGAATTCGGCACAATTCAAGACAGATGGAATTAAAGGTTCTGTTAGATCGCCTTCATCACAGACTCGCTCGGTTAAACAGCAGCTTTGGCTTGGATGATGTCGCCCTCTAGCGGTAGATATCAAACATGATCCTCGTAATTAGTGGCAAATGAGCACTGAGTTCAATCATCCAATGTTCTTAATCCATTAGTGTGTGTTGGCCTTGACTTTGTCTTTCATTTAAAACACAACATTTTTACTTTTTGTACTTACTTTTCTTACCTTTTGAATGCAATATATATTTTCATTTATATATTATTGATATGTGATCCATTTTTGATTGTGTCACACTCTGTAAACGACAAATGCGGGTTTGGCTAAATTTATTTCAGGCTGTCTAAGATTGTTACAGTGTAGTTTGGGTGGCAAATCAAGAGAAATATGCAAAACAAAATAGCTTGATAGATGATTTGGACTTTTTCAGTTAATCAAAGTCAGGATTTTCCCCCTGAACTTGCATGTAAAGGCCCAACCAAGCTCACACTCCCACCACAACCCACTCCTAGTTACATTTCCAGATAATGCCACCAGCATGTTGGGAAACAGCTTTTCCTCAGAAAACCACTAATCCAATCCAATCATACTCTGACCTTTGTGCACAGTAAACTCTCAAACCTTATGAATCAACTCTCCTAATCATAAGCACTCAAACTCACGAATGTTTAAACAGCCAGATCTCTGCGTATTCTTCAACACTGTTTAGTTTAAAGCAACAACAATTAAAGAAGATTCAATCCAGAGCACCAGGAAATGTTGGAACTGGTTTAAAATGTCTTTTCTGGACCCCATCGAAAGACCAAATTGTCCACTCCTCCTCCTCGTTGTCCTCCTCCTCCTCTTCCAGGAGCTTAACTCTGTGACTGGTGTCCCAGATTACCCAGCCAATTAGAGCAAAGGCAAAGCTGCGTCTGCCACCAAGTCTTATTATACTGGTATGTGATACCGTGTGTGTGTGTGTGTGTGTGTGTGTGTGTGTGTGTGTCACTGGTTCGGCCTTGTGTGAGTGAGGAACATAACATATAAAATAGGTGAACACTAACCACAACAACGCATGAATGAAGTGTAAAAACTATGTAAATCACTTTCCCACACACACACTGAATAACACACACATGTGACGAGCTTGACACATGATCACATGAGCTGCATATCTATCATAGCCTCTTTAGAATGTTAAGCCCAATAAAGTTATTATGGGTTTCATTATATTTTACAACAACAGCACCACCAGCTGGCAAATAACACACACACACACACATGCATACACAACGTTTCACACACGAGTGAGTCAGTATCTGAGGACACTGTGTGGAGATTGTGTCAAACAGAGACACCAATGGGACGATTCATTTTGTTAATATGATCATATTGATTTAAAGTCCTCACATTTACTTTACTTTACTGTACACACACACACACACACACACACACACACACACACACACACACACACACACACACACACACACACACACGCGATGCAAATATAAACTACATGCACTGGAAACAAATTCCAGACCACACACTCCAACCTCATACATCCTGGAATCCTCCTCACACACACCAGCTGTGAAGCATTATGAAAAGCAGGACCTTCCTCTTTCATTCCATTTTGTCATAGATGCTTATACGTACTTAGGGTGGGGACCTAAACAAAATTTGCCAAACTACTAAGCCAGAAAAGCGTCTATGGCAGCTGAACATAGAGGATGCAGGTGCTGCTCCTGGACCGATTCTAAGAGGGATTTCCATCACATTATTTTTATGTGCAGTATGTGGGACAGCTGGGAGTGGTGCTGATGCTGGGCCAGAGAGAGAGAGAGAGAGAGAGAGAGAGAGAGAGGGAGAGAGGGAGAGAGAGAGAGAGAGGGAGGGAGGGAGGAAAAGCTCCAAGCCCGGCCTGTGATGTTTGGTCTCGACATGACGGTAAGAAATAAAACACTCTGACAGCTTTTGCCAATATAATGTCAAGATGTAGAGACGCCGCAATAAACATCCTGTCAGAGAAGTCAATGCTCGATAAATTGATGTGAATCAGTCGTATTCAAGTTCGAAGCCCGACATGGCGTTCAGCAAAACAGCTTCACCGTCGGAGCTCTGAAGTTCTTTAACACTTCATACATCTGAGTGACATGGCAACATACGCAAGTTAACCAGGTTCATGGAGAGAAAAACAAGGGAAAGAAGCTGAATCTGAGCCAAAACATGGATAATTAGTGCTTGGACTTGCCTCAAATGCTGGTTTTCAGTTCCAGGGCCTCCTTAAGATGAATCAGCTTTGGGACAAATGATGAAGTTGGTCAGATGTTTAGAGTTAAGATCAGGTTTAGACTCTGTCCACTCAGCATTCTGATCAAATTTAGACTTGGCACCAAAGCAAACTGCCACATTTCTCACATATGGGAGGTACCTGTTGCCAAGTGACAGCAGGTTTATCTGTATACATAGCATGTAGTATCAACGCACAACTATTCTCAGCATGTGGCACTTTATAATCTCCTATGACAGCTTCTATACAACACAGCAGGAGACAGGATTGAAAGTCTAACGAAAAGCAGAGAGAGAGAAAGAGAAAGCCAACTCTAGTCTAGCCTGACTTTGTTGGCTGACCGATGCAAATTCCTTTCAAACAAGCAGTTGCGTTCTGTAATGGACCCTCTGTGAAACGCCTGATATGGGCAGCGAGCGGAAAAGGCAATTTTCTTATGAGTGAACAAGGAGAAACACACGTAACACAAGAGTTTTGTTCGACTCACAGCAACGGGAGTGTTTCCTTCGTCCCCGTCTATTCTCGTCCTCAGTGCAGAGTTGGGAGAACAGAAGGCGTTCATGTCTTTCATTGGATGTCCCTCAATACCACCGAGGTCACACTGCAAGAGGAAGAAGAAGAAGAAGAAGAAGAAGCAGAACATAAGCTTTACTGCAAACAGAAGAAGAGAATAAGGGGAGAGAGGAGAGTGTCACCTTGGATGTTTAGCGGCGTCTGACACTGAAATTGCAGGGAAGAGGGTGACGAGAAAAGCACGACCCAACCAACCATGAAGGTGTCCCCAATGTAGGAGATGGGAGAAGAGGAAATCTAATGTTTATTTAATTTATTTCATTCTCCCGCAATCATTTCCCTCATTATTTCATCCTCTTAGTCCGACATTAATGCACTCAGTTCATGTTTTCATCCAAGATTTTCCATTTAGCACCCCTCAAATTTTCAGAAGGTCACTAAGTCGTATCTTTTAAAAGGTCACAACAGCCGTTTCTGTATAAAAAGGTCAGGTAAAGAGCAGAGCAACGGGGCCACAGCAGTTAGTGTGATATTTCCCCTCCTCCCCGTCCACCCCAGCTGGTTAAACGCCGGCCTGTCAAAGCAAAGCACCTGCACTTGCCTTGAGTCAACACCTCCTACCACTAACAAATTCATTAGGGCCACCAGACGACGCAACCCGCAGAGCGTTTCAATGTCGTCCTGTTCTGCCCCGCCGCCCTCTGCGTTCACAGATGGTGACCTGACCTTTTTTTTTAAATCTAAATCGATACAGTTTTAAATGTTTCAACACTTAGTCTTACCAGGTAAAACAGTGTCGGGTCGGTTACAGAGTCGAATTTGTCATGTTTTCGTGTACAAACAAAGCAGGGTGTTGATTTATTCACGGTTTCCTGTATTGTTTTTGCTCGGAGAAGGCCGGAGAAATTAGGATTAATAACCACCTGTTGACATTTCTAATGAATGTAAACACAGAGCTGATTTCATTCATCAACACATCTGAGTAATTATGGCACTTCATCATATTAAACACCTTATATTCCTGTTCATTAGGCTCTATTTGCAATTAAGTTGATTAGTATGTTGTAGCACTAAGGACTTGATTATACCTACAGCTCAGCAGGCTCCTGAGGAACACGTAACAGCTTTTAATGTTGCATGAAATGAACAATTACCTCTTTGTGTTCGTTAAATCCTGTCTGCAGAATTAGAACTATAATGAATAAGCCTATAGAATGTATAGGTGGTTTTATGCCTTCACTGTTGGGGCTTCAGAATTCTACCATACGGCCAGTAGGTGGCACACTCAGCTACTGTATATCATAAACCAGAATATGCCTCTAAATTAACTGTGACTGTATATGATCAGTGAAAAATGCATATCTAAACTTGTTATCTTACATTTTCCTCATCCTTCATGTCAGCAAAAAGCGCAGATGTATTAATGATGATGATGAATGCCCTCTGCTCTGCTCTATTTTCAAAGATTCCTGCCGTCTAATATCTTTGTATGGTGTGACAGCTTTCTCTTCACTTGCTCCGGTGAAGACGAAGGAGTACCAAACCATGTATGACCAGCTCCTGACCCCTACTTCTCCTCCTCCACCGCTAATTGAGTGCCTGGCTAACCTGGAGGGGTGTCCACACACTTTCGGCCATGTACCGTAGCTCCTGCTGGTGCTGCTAAATGAAGCCCCCGTTTCCAGGGAGCAGTGAATGCAGCGGAATTTCACCTCCTGATGGGATTAAATTCTAAATAACATTTTTGGATTTTTTTTTTTTGAAAAGCCGACTGCTGAATCTTCTCCAAAACAGGATTTATTCTGTTAAAAGTGTTTCAATTATGCTGAAACCTAGGAAGTTACAATTTTCTACAACTTCCTTTGACATTGTATAAGCACACAATTTCATTTTGGCACAAATATGGAGAAATACTGAGCACAAAAACAATTACTTATGTCTGCTGCTCTAAGCTCGCTCAGGTATCAAATGAATTTCAGGTGCTCTTCAGAGTGATGAGGTGTATGGTTTCAGACAGGAAGTCCAGGTCCCAGGCTTTCTGTTTGTCTGTCAGGGCGTCCTCCGACTGCACCAGCTCCAACTCACAGCTTTTTCCTGAGGGATGTAAACGCACCATTGAAAGACCCCAAAGTCAATTCATATTCATTTATAGGTTCATCTCTGTTGTTGATCCTTAACAGCACTTACCAAACAGACTGTGTACTTGCTCATTGGGTACAAAAAAGGGAGGACCTGCAAAGGAAATACAACAAGTTTGATCATTTGTGTCACAATAATGTGAGCAAAAACAAGAGCATGTTTAAGTTTACCTTTATATAATTCGGGATTGTACAACAAAGTGTCTAACAGGTATCTGCAGTCTTTGGCCATTAGAGAAATGATGAGTGAAGCATACCTGGGGGGGGGAAAAAGGGGAAAATTGGTCATGATTTTGAGCTCATTTCCATTAAACTTTCAAAATAAAAGTCTTCAAAAAATCTACACTCTTCATTCAGTGTCCTCTTACTTTTCTCTGTCTCCTGGGTTGATGGCCACTAGAGATCCTCTGTCCCAAATTGCCCCAAACTGTCCTCCAACAGAGCTGCAAATTGATATAAAGGAGTTTCTTGCACCTTCTTAAATAAGTTAACATCCTTAAAAAGAGCATAAATACCAAACAGCTGCCTCACCTGGAGAAAGTGAAGAGGTCGCACTGATATATGGAGACGTCTCTCTCTTTGCCCTGTGGAAGAAAGTGAGCGTTCTTCCTCATATATTCTGCATAATCCATAGAAGAAGATGGAGTTTTTGCTACTGTACATGACGTCACCCACCTTGTAGAGCTTTGCTCCAGGTATGGCAGGGACAGGCTTCTCGCTGTACGTCATGCTGCTGTCCTCAAAGAACTGTTTTATGGCCTTTTCCGCTATCTCCACGCCAACCACCGCATGGCCCTGATCAGCCAGCCTGCGTTACACACAGAGAGGAGAGGGAAAGTTAGGATGGTTTAGATTGTAATAGTGGAAAATGTGTATAAATCCATTTATGTTATCTCTCTGATGACTGAACTGGCTGCATTCTTTCCTCTTAGTTAAGCTTTTCATGTCTCACCACTTCATATCCACAGCTTTCCCACAGAGGGGGAAGAAGAAACGGACTGCTTTCCTTCCAGCAAGAACTTTATCAATGTTGCTCTCCAACATCCTGTTCAAACAAACAAAGCGTGCAGATTATTTGGACTTGATTTCTTTGCACTCCTCCTTCATTTAATGGCAGAACAGTGGTGTCTCTTACGGGTGCACGTGGAACTGATGGAAGCCGATTCTGTCCTCCTGCCAGCGTTCCTCCCATTCTCCCAGAGCCATGACCCGATCTGCCTGCGTCGCCAGCATTCTGGATACAGATGTGTTCGTCTGAGTACAACTACAGAGAGACGACAAAGAGAAGTGAGAGGAAAGAATGAAGAGAATGGAGAGAATGGCTAACTCATTTTTATGGTAGGTGGAGATAATCACACAGTCACATGATAGAACACACACACACTTGTGAAACTAGAACTCTGCCACCATCGGGTTATGAATTAATTTTTGCAGAAGCCGTTTGTGCACATGTCCACCAAATTTGTTTACAATAGACTAATTCATTCATGAGATTCGACACTTCTCACTGGCCGAAGTGTGGACAGCAGTTAGGCAGAACGAAGGTCAGAGGTCATTCGAGTGGTGTGCAGCAGTAACAATGAAAACAATAGAGAGCTTTAAGAATCAATCATTCGACTCCACGCTATTAAACCTGGAGGAACTCTGACATGCACATTAGGTCAAATATTCAAATTATTATGGTTTCAAACAGTTGTCACGTGATAATATCTAGTCAGATGTTAGCTATGGAGGAGTTGTCAATTGGCATAACGTCATGCAGGAGAAGAAGTAAAGCGGTGGCATAGAAGAGAATCATTCACAAAACTACCGAACCAAAGCTGAATGGGTGTCAAACATACACTCGTACCTTTGCTGATGGGTTCAGATGTGCTTAGCCGCCAGCTAGCGTCACGGTTAACCACAAGCTACGTAACTGTGAATATTAGCCCAGAGTAAACCTGTCAGGGAGCCACTTTCGTTGTTGTACCGCTGTGATTTGGGCTTTACAAGCGGTTTAATGTCCCTTAAAGACTAAACTCAGGGACCGGAAGCATCCAGGCAAAACTCCAGTCAACTTCTGGTGTGGGCGGGGCCTGTTTACATTGTGCTGCATTCACGGAGCGGGGAAACAATTGAAAATTATATGGACACCACTTCTTTGTAGCTGGGATGGTTGACTCGTTATATTCAATGGAGCTGTGAAATGAAAGACAAGGCCTTCTGCGCTGTTCGCTCTGTAACATCCTGTTAAAATAAACAAGATACAAGCTTTGAAAACAAAACGCTTGTTTATTTTCAACTGACAGGTCAAAGCTCTCCCCAAGGTTTTCACCCTCAAACTCCTCTTGTAAAGACTAAATCTGACAAAATGTTATGATATAATTTGTTCCTACGGGGTTTCACGGTGCAGCGTGTGTCTCAGGTGGTGAGGTACAATTCCTTATTTGCCTTGCAAACAAGTACTTTGTTGTGTGGCTTGTTTGACATTTATGGAATGACTAGAGGGAGGGATTTGCATTTACAGTCATAACGTGTGCATATAATTTGGATTTGATATCTTTGCACTATTCCTTGGTTTGATTGTAGAACAGTGGGGTGTTTACTGGTTCACATGAGACTGATGGAGGCCAATTCTGTTTTCCGCCAGCGTTCCTCCAATTCTCTGAGTGCCATGACCCGATGGGCTGCGCTGTTTGCCTGACTCCAACTACAGAGAAACAACAAAGAGCAGCCAGAGGAGAGAATGGAGAGAACAGCTTACTCAGTTATATGGGTGGGTGGAGACAGGGGTGAGTACACATTGCACAAAGTCACATGATAGAACACATACACACATATAAAACTAGAACTATGAAATTTACCAGGTCATTGATAAGACCACGACACATTTTGTCGGGAATATGCTCCTAAATACATAAGAGAACAGTGTTAATATAGTCTCATTGCGTATAAATTGCTCATAATATTGAATCAGACCTGACCTGAGTACTCGCAACAAGAATTGTAGGAAATATCTGTTATCGTATAATTTTCGCGATACAAGCTGTCAATTTGTGTGTGACTATGAAAAGAAGTGAATATTGCTCAGATGAACAAAACAAGACGTTTTAATTAAATAAAAGAAATTACGTGCCACTTATGTTGCTCCATTAAACTGATCTTGTCTGTTTGTGTATGCGTTAAGTACAAAGTCTGTGGGTGGTGGTGGTGGTGACACAATTATAAAGTGTGTGTTCAGTTGGAGTGAGGTGACAAAGGTGGCAGCTGGCACCGATCTTCTTGTCTCATATTTTTCTAATGTATCTAATATTAAGACAGGTATGAAAACATTGATAAGAGCAGTCAGAGCTTACATTCTTCTTTTCTACCTTTTCCCTTTAATGATCATAGATTTACATCTGCAGTATGTCAGTTTGATGGCAGATCAGAAACACACACAGACACAAAATACATGGGAACACCGAATCCTATGTTTTACTTATCCTGGATAATAGAATAGAATAGAACTGAATTTGAATATACCCCAGTATTCAAGTCAAATACCCTGTTTTCCATCAGTCACTGTGCTATCTAAGCTACAAAAGTCAGAACATACTGCATATGATGTCATCGAATCAAGTTCGATGAATCATGTTGTTGCCATTGTGATGTGACTTCAGGGAAAGTACTCATTTTATTTCTATATATGCATATAAAGTGCCTGCACTTACTCCAAAAGTGTGTCATGCATTAATATTCACAAAACTCCCATGGACACAAACTGTTCACCTTCATGCTGCACGACAAATGCCTCAGGAACCCACAGGAGCAGGTCAACGACAGACTCACTTGTGCCAAATCCACAGTCTAAAACCCCTACAGGCCCCTTTGAACCAAACACAACAGGCCTCTCCTTGACGCGCCCTGCACCCTTCCCTCCTCCTTCTCACCTGAATGTGCAGTTTTCCTGCCAAAGAACCATCAAACTGGAGCAATTCTTCTTTTCTAGATCCAAATCTTTCCAAGTGAAGTCTTTGACTGTGCAATACATACCTGCGCAGCTCTCAGCAACAACATATTCTCTCCTTATTCTATCCATTTCATGTAAGCAGCCTATTAAGCATGCAACATATTTGTGTCTTATTTCTGTTTTGTGCCTGATTATCCCCATTTTAACATATAGACCTTTTCCAATGATTGTACAGTACGGAAATGTACAATGAAATGACATTCAGACTTTGCCAGCTGTCACTAAATCCTCACAAAGCCTTTACTCTGGTGCTCAGTGATCAGTCTCGCCCAGCAGACAGCCTCTGCAGCCTCTCTGGGGGGGTGCTTCATCTAAACAACATCAAATCTGAAGGAAGGAAAACAACGGCTAGTGCTCTGTTTGAACACAGGGGGGCGCAAGAATCCCACAAACACGGTTGTCACTGTGGAATCGAGCACCCGTGTCACTCCACTCAGTGGCACTGTTCTGATCCCCGTTGAGCTTTGAGGTTTGATATTTTTCCTCCATGATTGGTGCTCGCAACCTTACATTCTTTATACTTTATCGATGCGGAGTTTCTGAAAAGGGATAATGTTTCATTAACAGACGTCTTTGTGGGCGTGAATGTTTGATGCCCAGATAAATGACGAATCCATGTCACTGTATTATAACTGTGACTGATTTAACCATGATAATAAGTATAAGTATAGAGAATAAGTATTAACTAAAATGAATATTTGGCCACATTCTCTGCAGAATTTGATGACGTCTTCTGTCTTAAAATCAGTTTCTAAATCAGCAACAGCACAATGTTTAGGGCCCCTATAGTGATCAGATGTGTGCGTGGGTGTGTGAAACTATAGTTTCCACGATGTAGGCAAGATTTCAATCTCCAGTCACATTATAAACAGTAAACTACACGTAAGGGACTCTGGGGAAATGTGACGCTCTCCCATGTCGCCTCAATTCTTGTGCGTAATTCGGTGTTTCCAACGCGCTCCAGTTGCACGGGGCCGTATCCAGATGTGTGTGTGTGTGTAAGAGAGAGAGAGTGTGTGTGCGTGTGTGTTTCTTTACGCAGCGACGGAGGCGTCGTGGAGCATCTGAGCCAATCACAAGCGCCGGGGGGCGGGTCGCGTGTGGACTGTTGTGGGTATGGAAAATGGTCAATTTAACGCGCACATTCATCATTCATATCCCGACGGGGGGAGACCTGGCGCCTCTGTACGGCTGAAGTGATTCGCAAATGAACGGACGTGGCGTGAAAAGGAAAATTACCAGCGACGGGAGGAGCGCGGCTCGCCACCCGGTAAGAGAGAGCTGTGTGTCGGGGAGAAGTGTGAGCGCAGGAGGGGGGTGGCGGAGGAGCGGGCTGGCTGAATCCTAGCGGCTGTGATCAGTCAATCTGACGCGATACACGGACGAGCCGGTTATAGTAAAGCAATATTAGCAGTAAGATGTTAGACTCTGTGCCTCATTGGAAAAAATAATAAGAAATAGCGTCGTGTTGGTTGATATCCTCCGATCTTAAAGCTACTAATTACACGTGAGTGCTGTTTATTGTGTGATATTAACACAATGAGGGGATGCGCTCAGATGACTCGCCCGCTTATATGTGATCATGACCCGGGCTGAGGTTAAAAACTAAGAATAATACTCCAACAGCATACAAAAGCTGCAGCCTGATGAACAATCAGCTGAGCTTATTGTTCGCCCAGCAGCGCACCTTTGTCACTCAGATGTTGATGTTGGGGGGGAATCACATGTCCTGGAAACGGCCGTAACGAGGTGGAGCGACTCAGAACAGCAAACGTGTCAAAGTGAATGACTAGTGAGGGATTTGATTTGGAATTATTTAGGAATAGTGCCGTTTTTTTCCATCTTAATGTAGCGCAACAGATTGAAGGTTTGAGGTGTGCGGGGCAGCGGGGATGTGAGTGGATGAGAGGAGGGACGCGTGGAGGGAGGGACACACGGCTCCGATCGGTGTTTCTGCCGTCAGATTTGTAACTTAATGTTGATATAAAATGAGGGGAGAGGAGCTGGGGGGGGGGGGGGTGCAACAACTGTGACCAGGAGAAGTGCTGGGTCTTCTGGATCAACACAGCTGGCGATCGACGCTTAAATAGTTCATTGCCAGTGAGCAGCTGCACTGATTGGGCTCCAGGGGTGTGGATACTGACCCTCCCTTCCCTTCTTCCCTCAGTCAGAGTCAGAACTGGATGAACCTGCTGCTGTCACCCCACCACACACACACACACACACACACACACACACACACACACACACACACACACACACTCCCCCCCCCTCTCCCCACCCCTAAGGGATCTGGCTATATAATGTGACAGGTAGGCTCTGAATCAGGTGGCATGTTGTGACAATGAGGCTGCCACAGGTTGGTTAGACTGAATAACCTTCCCAGAGTTATGCATGCGTGTCAGATGCAGGCTGTTGGGGCCTTTCTCCTCTTTAGAAAGCACAAGCGTTGGAAGAGTCTCGAGTCCACATCGGGGTCTTTTTGGCAGTCTGGTTGGACAGATGGGCAGTGGGTTGCACATTTCTCCGGCAACGTCCAAGAATATTAAATAACGTGGCTATCGGTTTGGCTGTCGTAAGCGTCTCGGCTTGAAAAATTGGAGCGAACGATAAGATCAAAAACCATTGAAAGTACGCTGAGAGGAAAGGAAGCTGTCTGGGTACAAATTGTGCTGAGACATGTTTACAAGTCAGGAGTTTGACAGACTCCAGGACCTTACAGGCTGCTCATTGTAACGAGGCGCCGTCAGACGTATCTCGCAGTGTGACACCGTGTCCCATTAGGGTGTTTATTCAGGCTGCAACAACAAAATGATAAATCAGTGCTGGAACTGAAGCTTCAAAAATGTAAGACAGAGACGTCGCTTGGTTTCACATTAAAAAGAAATGCATCACAGAGCCGCAGCCGCGTCGGTGTCGGTGCAGGCCAATTGTAAAATGCTTTGGTTGGAGTTGTGTTTGTGTTGGATTCCCTCCTGCCTTCAAGAAATATTAGTTTATAGCTCAGGGAAGAAGAAAAACAAGCCTCTTTCTCATCTTATCTTACAAAGTGCTTCATGTATTAATGACTCGCCACAGAAACACACTCACTGCTGCTACACACCAAAGGCTGCTGTGATGTTGTTGTTTTTTCTGTAATGGCAAAATCAAGGTTTCAGTGATCCCAAAAGAAGAGGAAAGGCACTCGGAGGAGGGTGGATCCTGAATACAAAGTACACAGATTTAATCTGGTTTATGAGATTACTTTATGCTCACGGCAACTCCCCGTTTTAATGGGATATTACGTTTATGATGCCTCTGTATTATTACCCACCCCGGTGATTAAGAAAACCCTCGTATTGTGGAAGTGTCGCCCAAGACGGACATTATTCACATTACGGAGATGCCGGGCATTTCCATAATCAAGCGTTCATTAGAAGGACTTGGGGATATCAGTGTGCAACCCCCGATTCCTATTATCCCTGGTGGGTCACGGTGAATAATGTTTAAACATACTAATGGACTTTTTACTGTGCTAATGGAACAATTGCGCTCGCCAATGTGTGAATTAGGAAAACGGAGCAAAGAATGAACAAAATACAAAGAAGTTGGAGTGTTATGTGAACACGATCTACCCGGTTATTATCTACTGTGGTTCCTTTTGTGTCCCGGTGACGTATTACTGCTTGTTATCTGTAAAATGTTGACCAATACACACATTTCGCAACAACTTCCTTTATCGTAAATCATAATGAAATGAACCTCTGGAAGAAGTAGCTGCATAGTAACCACTGTGTGTGTGTGTGTGTGTGTGTAGTGCTGCTAAGCCGAACTGTTCCCACGTTCACTCCCTTTCTTGCAGTTTTACATTATTAATATGTTTGCTGGAGCTTGTCACCCCTCTGATTAAACTCAAAAACTATGGAAAACACACATACAAACATGTACAGAATAACAGTTCTGTACATTCCCACTCTGGCTCTGCTAATTGAGCCTGGTTTTGGAATGTTCCCTGCTTTCTCCTTATCCCGGGGTCAGATCATACATCATCCCTGTGTCCTCAAGGTCAGAGTGTTTATAAACCCCATCTGGGTCCCGTGATAGGAATGTCTCTGTCTACAAACCCCACCGGGTGCGTCCCCATCCACACACACACACACACACACACACACACACACACACACACACACACACACACAACCCGCCCCCCCGATAAGATAAGATGAGTTGCACGCAGCCTGAGTGTGACCGGTAAATAAGGCAGATGTATTCTGCCGCGTGCGTCGTCAGGTGCGACGCCAGCCACCTGAACGCGGAGCAATGTCCTCGCCGTCCCACCGTCCTCGCCGTCCCACCGTCCTCAGGAGCCCCCCCGCCCCCCCTACCCTCGCACTCTCTCTGCACGCCCCGGAGCTCCTCGGCGGCGGGAAAAGCTATGATCTCGCTCCCCATCTGTGTGTTTTGCAAGCCACACGCGCAAAAAAACCCAGGACTGTAAACAGCACTGCCAAAAATCAGAGAGCCCCCTAATAATTGCTCCTACCCATCTTGTTCGCTCCGTTAATTAGCCCTTGTGGCGTTGGAGTGCAGCATATTGTTGAGACATAATTAATCAACCCGGCTTGTAATTACGCTGGGTTTCGAAATGGGAACACGGTCGGGGGAGGCTGGTTGTGTTGCAGGGCGCTCGGCTCGAGGTAAACATCTTATTAACCGTGTCAGAGTCCCTCAACTCACACGCACAGAGAGGCGGCGGCGGCGGCGGCGGCTGTGATTTTATTAAGGTGGAGAAGAACTCGCCTTTATCCGTATTATGGAAATGGCCTCATAAAGGAACCGGCGCTTGATTAAGTTTACGGCCGTTACGGTTCTGCGGTGGTCGGGCTAATGGAAAAATACTCCTTTAGACGGCAAGGGAAGGTTTTTGCTTTTAAACGCAAAATGCATTTGTTCAGCAGCGATGACGTGCGTGAGTGTGTGTATCGTGGATGATGGCTCCAAACATGGCTGCTCACACACCGCTCACTTCCTGTCCGGTGAGACCATAATGCACCACCGGCATTAAAGCCTCAACATGGCGACCAATATGGGGGCCAAGCATCATATCTGCATCCAGCTCTCATAATGAGTCTCATAAATACTGTTGGATCTACATGTTCAGGTTTGGATGATTCCGAGGGAAGTGTGTGTGTGTGTGTGTGAATGTGTGTGAATGCTCAAGGGAGGGTGGACGCGTACTGAAGAAAAGTCTCTCCGGGTCTCGGGGGAATCACTTGACACCGCTGTGGCCACTTCGCAAAAGATGACGAAAAAGCCCAGAGCCATTTCCTGGGCCACGACAGGAAATGGAACAAATCACGGTAGCATGAATCAAATCTTGGCCGTAAGCCTTTAATGCAGGACTTCCACCAGCAAGAGAGAGAGAGGGAGAGAGAGAGAGATAGAGGGAGAGAGAGAGAGAGAGAGAGAGAGAGAGAGAGAGGGAGAGAGAGAGAGGCAAAGGATCTATTTTTTGCTGCAGCAAGTTTTCTTTGGCGAACCACAGAGCGACTGATACGGCTACAGACAAACAGATGCACCGCCACAACCTCCAGACAGCCCGTGGGTCCCGCTCAGGTTATACGCAGTGCAGCCCCACCGTCACACACGGCAACAAACACACACGGTTAATGAGCATATACCCAAATTCCTGGCATGTCCTGTCCCCTCCAGCACACGCACACACACGCACACACACACTAACGACACAATGCGGCTGTCTTCTGGTCCCCGGTCACACTGTCACATCTCTCAGGCCTGTAATGACAGAGTCCAGGGTTTAATTTTAGCTCGGCTGAGCCTCTCACCTCACCGCAAGATTTGTGTTTTCCTCCCAAACACTTCACTTTCACCGAACTAATGTGTCACCCAGCGCACACGCACCAAACACACACACACAGACACACGCCAGATGTGTTTTTTTTAAGTACAAGTACTGACACATGCCTCTTTTACAACCACTCGCAGGTACACACACACATAACACACACGGCCCACAAACTGGCATGAATCATTCAATTTCCGCCGCGCTATCACCCCACATTTGCGCTCGGCGTACAGTGGGGCTCGGGATTCTATCCAAGCAAACCGAATCAGCTCGGAGAGGGAAGGGAGATTTCATTAAAGCAGGCACTTGGCTCATCCAGCGTCTGTGTACAAGCCGCCTAGTATCACTACAGAAATCATTTCAGACGTAATACCGCTGCTCCTCCCGCTGCCACCGCTCCTCTTAGCGTAGTGATGGCTCTTCTGCCTTGGGAATGGCTGTAATGGAGGGTAGGGAGGGGAGAGGGGGGAGGGGAGGGGAGGGGAGTGGTGGATTTCATTTACAAAGTCGAGTCGTGCCCACAAGTGGTGCGTTGGCCCAGAGAGGAAAAGCGTAGAGCGTAAGAGCAGCTCCTTTGTTTCCCTAAAGTAAGAAGCTCTTTGTGAAAGCGCCCTCCTACCCCCGCCCCCACTGATGGTAGACAAACACAAATTGACAAATATCGAGTTTCCAGCAGAGGGACGCCGTCGCCGCCGCCATCCATTTCAACGTGTCAGTTTTCATCTGAGTTCTTTTTTTCCTTCTTTCAAATCGCCGGCGAACGACCTGCTGCCTCCACACAATTGGAGATAGACGGGCGAGATGACATAATCCGAACCCCGTCGCGTTGAGTGACTGGCTGTGGCGTTTGAGCGGAGACATGCAGCTGAGGGGGGACGCCATTAAAAGAGAGGAAGAGGACGAGCCGTCTCATTAAGTCCGCCCACCCCCCCCCCTCCCATCTTTCTATACGTCCGTGCCCTCTAAATGTCCTTCGGCTTCACCCTTTATCCCGCTTCACTTCCTTCTCCTCCTCCTCTTCTCTGTTTCCCTTCTTAGGCGTCCGCTTGCCCACATCCTCCAAATGAGGCCGTATGGACTCGGCTTAACCCTCCAAATTGAATTACATTCACTAAGAGGTTGAGCCCTTTGAATTACGCCGTGCTGAATATGACAATAACTCAGTTCAGAAGTGTATTGTGTTAAAAGGCCGCCGTGTGCTGATTGGGACGTCTACAGGGTCGCTAGATTTTGTAACACCGCCGAAACAGCTCGGCCAAAGCTATTGTGCCATTCCGCGGCTCTCGTATTCCCATTTTCTCGTATTGCCGTCCTGGTGCGGTGGCAGCGGCGGGCGTTTTGACCTCAGACACCTGCTGCAGCACCTCTGGTAGCTGAAATGTGCTGTGTGGACACTTTTTATTTCTCCTTAATCAGCTTGTGTAGCACCGTACCGGGCCAGGGAAGGTAGCAGCTGGAAAAAGTAGGAATAATGTTGTTTGACTTTGTCCTTCTTTGACTGTCTCAACCCGTTAAGAGGCGAAGGTGAGATAAAAACAACTTGAGGGCAATTAAGGCAGAAAGTAGGTTACTTAACTCGCTCTAAGGGGAGGGAACACCGGGAACGGTCTGTTCCCCTCCGACGCTCCGTAAACCACCTGCTACTTTGGTATGATCTGATTTTTAATGCGGCGTGCGTTGTTTTCCTACACGGTGTTGACATCACGTCGTCGCCTGCATCCTAATTGAACCCGGCGAGTCGCTGCTCCAAGGCGATGCCGAGCCAAACCGCCCAGGTAGGAGAGGAGAGAGGGATGGGAGGGAGGGAGGGAGGAGGAAGAGAGAGTGAGGGAAGAGTGTAAAGATGGATGAAACCGAAGCACTCCTGAGTCCCGCGCTCACCTCTCCCTGAACCCTGCTCCTCCACCTTCAGGCTCCTCTCCTCAATGAGCCTTGTGGCCTTTTTTTCTTTTCCCCCCTCTTAGTCGTGGCCACCAGCATGTAATGATCCATCATTGATCCATGACACAAGGACTTCTCTCGCCACTTAGAGCTACTTATGTGTCCGTGTTGTGTGTGTGTGTGTGCGTGTGTGTGCTCTGGCTGCAGTTCCAGGGATGTTGTCAGGCCAGTCAAGCCCGGGCATGCTCCAGAGTTTCACTGGCCTACATTCATCATTATTGTTGTTTGTTAGCGGTGTCGCACACAATGGACTCGCTCGGCCATTGTTCCAGGAGGTTTGAGGCCAGTAGGGATCAACTTAACAGCTTTCAAATGAGACGTTCACACTCTCAAAGCTCTATCACACACAGGGAGAAGGGATTATTATTGATTTACTGGTCAGTTATTGAAATCGGTGGTTTTTAATGCCACCTTGAGTGTCGCCGTCCGCTGTGTCATTTCTGGCTCCATTGCCTCTGAGAGTTCCACACATTTTGTCGTTTATGAATCAATTCGATTCCCCTATCTGAGCTGCTATAATTTCACATGCTAAGTGGACTGAAGAGCGTTTATTTTTTTTTAAAGTAATGCCGTCTTAATGCGAAATGGCAGTTAAGCCAGAGAAATGATTTTTCCTCTGCTGCTACACTGTTGCATCAGTAATTGAGAGAGAAGCCCCTGCACACTTTGATCAATGTAAACATCCTGAGGAGCGGCGGCAAAGAGCAAACGTGCAAAAACGTCCTCGGCGATAGATCACGGATCAGGAAACGGATCGAATACCTCACGCTCATCATCGTTACCATCTTTATAATGACATTCTCCATCACTTTTCTATTATAACGTCCCGCAATCACTATCAATTATCCGCCGGGCCACAAATCAACCAGGACGGAGCTCTGGCGCGGCTCCCTCAGCGCCGCGTATCCCCGGGAAGATGGAGCTCTGCCGCCCTGCTTTGGTGGCAGGGGATATAAAGCATAAAGGAAATAAAGAAAGGAAAATCAATGCCTTAACTAAAGAAGCAAGTGAATTATTGATGAGGAGTATGTAATGGGATCCCAAGTGTCTATTTCTCACATGAGTGGGTCTGCGATGCCGTTACAGCCCCAGTCAGAGGGATGGAAATGGCGGGGGGCTACAGCATACCCACCAGTGTCTCCATCGCCAGACTGGTTGGGCGGAATGGTTGCCTGACACTACAGGTCGAGGTGTTCTCCCAGTCTCTTTGTCTCTCTCTCTCTCTCACACACACACTGGGTGATTTCCCTCTCTCTTGGAATGAAATTTTACGATCCCGCTCTTTGGGAACCAATTACTCCAGGGTCAAGCTAGAGACCGGGCTGGATCTGGCATTTCCATAAAGGCTGACATCTTGGGGCGTTTGCATTCAGAGACGAGGCAAACACGCAGCTTACACTTATGAATATGCAGAGCGAGTGTGTGTTTTGTTATTGGTAAACGGCGCACACCAGAGACACATAACGCTTTATTTTCCCCCCGATCCGTTTCAGGTGGAGGAATCTCGCTCCACGTCGTCTCCGCGGTATTTTTTGCGTTATTGCAAGCGATGAAGGGAAGCATTGGTTTGGAGCTGGGGGAAGGAATGTGTATGAGAGGTAGAGAGACAGGGAAGGAGAGAGAGAGAGAGAAAGAGAGAGAGAGTGCAGGTGAGACGTGAAAGCTGCCTTTGTGTGGCAGCCGGCAGTAAGAACACTGCCGTTCACTGTGAGTTGTTCACGCACACACACGCATACACACACACACGGCGGGCACACACGCATACTGTACATGTCCAGGAGTTATGGGGGGATGATTGGGGTTGAAGAACCGTTGCAAATTTTCAAAAGTAATACAAAAAGCCGCCTCTCCTCTCCGCCTCTCCAAGGTGAACTGACATTTCACACTCAAATCATTTCTGATGCTAAACCGTCTCCCATTTTCTCCTCCGCTGTGCTTCAGCATCGTATCTGCCTCACTTCAACTGGAGCTTGAAGAGCCTGATAATATCTGGCCCTCGCCACCGTTGCGTCTGGTTCCCGGCCCGCTATTGCGAAACGCAATTCCGGAAAGTGGGCGCCAGTGAGCATCACGGCGGCACACGCGGGCCTCTGCACACCCAACCGCGTTTGTTTGTGTCACAATGGGGAGTGGGAGTCGGAAGAGTGGGACGGAGTGAGAATGAGAGCGAACGTCACAAAGAGACGCTTCTGGTGTGTGAGCGCTGCGGCTGAATGAACAAGTGGAGTGGGCTGGAGAGCGTTTGACTGAGGAATCTGTAATGTGTGTTTATTAGAGTTTCATCAGCGCTGGATGTGTGTTACTGCTTGACTAATGCTAATATTATAGATGTATAATTCCTTGAAAAGTAAAAGTTCTGCAATAAGCAAATATAGTGAAGTAAAAGTAAATAAATATTAGTAGTAAAAAGATTAAAACATGATTTTGTTAAATATTGACACTTTCATAATGATAATACTCAAAACTGTATAACCAACTGTGTAAATAATAATGGAACAAAATAAAACTAAATCAAATAATAAGAACAGAGCGGTTTTTGAATGAAATAGAGAAAATTTGGGAAATAATAATGAAAAAATTCCCCTAAATCGAGCAAAACTATTTTATGAGTGAGTCATAATCTGCAAAATATTTATAATATTATTGAGAAAAGTATGTAGTGTAAAAAAAGTAAAAATTCAAGTAAAAGTACCTCAAATGTAACTAAAGCACACTGCTGAGTAAATGTGCAGATGTGTGCATGTTGTGTTGTGTTGTGCAGTAAAACGCGCTCCAAAATAAAAAAGCAATCAAATGAAAGCTTATACCCACGATGGCTTTATAAAAGTGCGAGTCAGGGCTTCTGTGGAGATGGTGGTTTTTATGACTAATCCCAGAGTTTGTGTCGGTGCTGCTTGTGGAGCGGCAACGCTGGCTGTGTACTGATCTGTGTGCTTGTTTGTTTACTTCTCCCCAGGAGGGGCCCTGCAGACAGAAGTTGCGCCAGGCACCATGAGGCAGCGAGCTGGGCTTGAGAGAGAGGAGAAATCGTCCTTCGTCACTCCCAACCAGGCCGGGCAGCAGCAGCAGCAGAAGGCGAGGAAATGCACTCAGCAGCGGCGGCAGCAGCAGCAGCAGCACATGCAGAGACGGGCTAACGCGCGCGGCTGAGAGCGCAGCAGCAGGGCGAGCCAATGGGGAAGACGGACAAAGACTAAATTCAGTATCTTCACTCAGAGGCAACGATGTCCTTGTTAACAGATATTCCTTCATTAGAACCTCCTTGTTAGAAGTCCCAAGTCAGCCCCCGCCCCCAACCCCTGTGAGGCTACAGAGCTGAGGGGAAGAGGAAGAGGGAAGTAGAGGACAAACCAGACAGACTGGAAAGAAGAGACAGTGACAGGCCCTCATGCAGGCCCGTAAGAAGTATGTTCTGCTGGGCTTGTGTGCGTGCTGCTGGCTGGTCCTCTTTTACTGGGGTGGCGGCGTGCAGCTACGTCTGCTGCGGCTGCTGACCCGCCACCGGGGGGAGGTGTTGCGCCCCTGGCCCAACTGGACGGACCGGGCCTTCCTTCCCCGCTATGCCCACCTGGACGAGCTCCAGACGGACCCGGGCACGGCCGAGTCGCCCCGCCAGCGCCGTCAGGCTTGGTCGGCCATCTACAAAGACAGCCGCTGCCGCATGGAGACGTGTTTTGACTTCTCTAGGTGCCGGCGGCGCGGACGGGAAGGTTTCAGGGTGTATATATACCCCTCAGAGAAAAACGATCGCGTTTCAGAAAGCTACAGGAAAATCCTGACCTCTATAAGCGAGTCGCGGTACTACACCTCAGACCCGCGGGAGGCGTGTCTGTTCGTGCTCGGCATAGACACACTGGACAGGGACCAACTATCAGGACAGTTTGTACCCAATGTTGATGAACGTATCCGTGGTTACCCGCTGTGGAATGACGGGCGGAACCACCTGATCTTCAACCTGTACTCAGGCACCTGGCCCAATTACACAGAGGACCTGGGCTTTAACATCGGCCAGGCAATCCTCGCCAAAGCCAGCCTCAACACGGAACATTTCAGACCAGGCTTCGACGTGTCCATCCCCTTGTTCTCCAAGGACCACCCGCAGAAGGGAGGCGAGCGCGGCTGGCTGGTGCGCAACACCATCCCGCCGCGCAGGAAGTACCTGCTGATGTTCAAAGGGAAGCGCTATCTGACAGGCATCGGCTCAGACACCAGAAACGCCCTTCACCACATCCACAATGGCAAGGACATTGTCTCATTGACCACATGTCGCCACGGGAAGGACTGGGAGAAGCACAAGGACGCCCGCTGTGACCATGACAACCTGGAATATGAGAGGTAAGGAATTGGCGGGGCGGCGAAGGAAGGGAGCCAAGCAATGGGCTGATGTCAAAATGAGGAGTGAAGGAGGATTCATAGGAGGAAGTGATGCTTTAATTAAGGAGTGCACAGCTGTGTGGTTTTCTTTGGCGTCTTACTTTGAACTTTACACGATGCTTTATCATATCGAGATGACAGAGACATCGGTGCAGCCACCTTTGTGTCCCAAAAGCTTCTGTTCTCCTCTCTTCTTTATTTTACAGAGCAGTTTTGCCAGACTGGGTTCTGAATTGGAGCGATTGTTTTTACAAGATCAAAAAGCCCCTCAGACGCCAACTCCAGCCTCCGGAAATGAAATTCACATCCCCGTTCGCGACAAAGCTCCTGTTCTTATAGATTCCCAAGTGCCGCCGTGCTATAACTGTGACATGTTCGACGTGTAATAACAGACATTCAGCTCATCAATCAGGGTGTAAATCAGTGGCGGTGGCAGCCAGACAAGTCACTTTCCCACTGTTCCCCACATGGGTGCACAGCCTATAAAACAAGTGCACACCCAATTATTGCCACATGTGTAGGATTTACTACGATTGGGCAAGAAAAGCCTCAGATAATTCATTAAAACCCACAAATATACAGTAAGCCCCGCCAAAGGAAAGGTTGACACAAAGAACCACTTTGTTACCGCAATCAACCGGATCCCAGTGCTCGGCTTCTTTGAATAAGGCCGGTAAACTAATTTTTTTAATTTTCTTCATTCAAATCAACGAATACAAGGCAACTATTTCATCAAGTTTAAATCTGTTATGACTCCAAGCCGCTCAGCTCTCAAAGGAGAAAGAGCAAAATCGTGAAGGTGGTCGGTCGGAGTTGGAAGCGGTTCAGGTGTTTCTCAGAGTTTGACTTTGTGAGTAACTTTTGCCTGGGGGGGGATGGGGTCGGGGGTGGAGGAGTGTGTGTGTGTGTATGTGGGGGGGGGGGCACATCAGGTTAGGCGGCGGTTGTGATCCGAGCGTAGGACTGTGGCTGTGTTTACATTGGGCTGGGTCGCAAGGGGATGGAGCGGTAGTCCCTCCACACACACCGTCGTATGAATGAGATCATTTATTCCACACATACACACACACACACACCCGGGTGGACGGGGGGGGGGGGGGGGGGGGGGGGGGGGGGGGGGGGGGGTAGCAGAGGGGAGGACAGTGTGGGAGGGAGGTGGGGCCAGTCCCATGTGGTGTTTTTGCGTTTGATTTGGACACGGAAAAGTCTCCAAGGGTGCAAAGGGTGTGAACGGAGGAGGGGACGTGAGAGACGGCGTCCATTTATAAGAGAATGTTCTTGTTTATGACGGGAGAAGGTGTGCAATCAAAACGGATAAAGGAGAATAAAGGACAACATGGTCTCTGAACACTTCTCCTCTCTCTCCTTCACCACCTTCTCTCACTCTGCTGCGTCAAAAGGGTGGGCTTCTGTCTATACATCGTGTACCTAAGACCTTTGTCTTTGCGTGTGTGTGTGTGTGTGTGAGACGGTCTCTTCTATATATGCATGAGGAAGTGTGCATCTGCTGATTTGCTGATGGTCAATGAGGCTCTTAGAAGGTGGCGCCAGGTTAATGAGCACATGCATCTGGCGCACCAGCAGATTAGCCTTGAGGGACCCAGACAAGATGGCAATGAGTTGAACAAGAGCAGGGCCTGTGTGTGTGTGTGTGTGTGTGTGTGTGTGTGTGTGTGTGTGTGTGTGTGTGTGTGTGTGTGTGTGTGTGTGTGTGTGTGTGTGTGTGTGTGTGTGTGTGTGTGTGTGTGGGTGGGTGGACATTTCTCTGCCCAGGTAAGACTCTGAAAATTCTGCTCTGCGTGAAGTTTACATTTTTTTGACACTTATCTTTAAAGTCTGTCTTCAACCAAACACTATCTGATCTTTAACTCACTGGTAATTAAGAATTCATGTTCAATTGTGCTCCTGTCCCCCATTCAGACATTCATCCATTCAAACACGTCTTAAAGTGGATCTTTGGACTTATTTGAGACTTGTGACTCGCAAAACAATGACTTAATAACCTTGAGCCTGTGGCGTTTGATAAAGTGCTCAAATCCCTGTTTTTGCAGTGTAAGCGGCTTCCCTGACCTGCCTCCAATACAAGATTTATATGTTGTTTTGGCAGACTTAAGAGCTGCATAACGCCCACGACCGCGTCCTTTGTCCTGTGCTGTTTCTATTATCACACGTTCACTCTTTTAATATGCACAATGATCTCTAAGATGGGATCTGAAATTCTCATTAATTTCTGCCACGGGCCAAGAAAAAAAGATCTGGATAGCAAAGAAAAGTGCCGGAAATGATGACAGTGCTTTTATGGTTTATTGAATAAGAACGTATGTGTGCGTACGCATGTGTGTGTGTGTGTGCATTATGGATATTGCTAGGATAAAAATAATGGAAGACAGGTGGAGGTGGAACATCTCGCTACCCAGGGCGATCAGAGGAATGAGGCAGAAAGGATGAAAAGGGGATCGTCGAGGTGATAGAGATGAAAAAAACGGGGAAATGACACTGGAGTACCGCAGGCGACGCAAGGAGCACGAGAGAGGGGGAGAGGGGGCAAGAGAGGGGGGGAAGAGAGCGAGAGAGAGAGAGAGATTTACAGGGAGGGAGAGGCTGTGCTGCAGCTTAATGGCCTAGTTTCCCCCACTTTAGAGAATTCTCTGAGAAAGGGAAGAGAAACGTGCATTGTACAGTGAATGTTAATGAGCGAGTGTGTGAAAAAGCGATGGGGGGAGGAGGAGGAGGGGGGATAGGAATATTTAGGAGACACACGCACACTCTCTCTCACACTCACACTCACACACACACACAGACAGACAGAACTCGATGAAGTCGGACACGCACGGACGGAGGAGTTTGAGAAACGTTTGTAGATCCCTGATGAAAAAGTGCCACAGAAAATGTAAAGTTCTCAGGTTTCACACACACGCACACGCACACACACACACACACACACACACACACACACACACACACAGATATAGGAGGGAATGAAGCGTGGAGAGGATGTGTAAATGGCAAAACATGGCAGGCAGTCGCTCTCCCGTTTTGTCTGCGGGTTTAGAGCCTCGGGGTCGTTATTCACGACCCCTCCTCTAGAGAACTCAAGGTTGCTGAAAGAGAGCGAGCGAGAACAGTCAGACCCCGAAACCTGAATCGCACCTCGGAGACGGATGCAGCATACTGAAACGGCCAAAACGAGAGAGACAGAGAGAGAGAGAGAGAGAGAGAGAGAGAGAGAGAGAGAGAGAGAGAGAGAGAGAGAGAGAGAGAGAGAGATACTTTGAAAGTTATAGGGTAAAGCTGAATCTTGAATCTGTCTCTTTCCTTCTTCCCCTCCTCCTTCTCTTCCTTCATTCCTTTCCCTTCTTCTTCAGCTGAGACGAAAGCAAGAGTATCTCGCAAACTAAACACACAAGGTTTTCACATAATGACATAAACTTAAGAGTACTTAAGTGTAGAACTACTTGAATAGTCGTAAAACTCCACTGTGACTTTAGAACGATAACAGAAACCCCAATGAATGAAACATGTCGCCTCCAATTGCACTGCAGGGACTGAGTGTGTATCCTTGTGTGCACTGTGCAGATGTCTATGTGAAGGTGGGCGTGTGTGTGTGTATGTCGATATACAGTATGTGTGTGTGTGTGTGAGATATGTGATGTTGGCGAGCGGAATGGCGAGCAAGAATTGCTGTGGCTCACTGTAATTAGTGCCTGTGAAATTGTACCTCCGAAGATGCTGTGGTCTCCCTCTCTCTCCCTTGTGTGTGTGTGTGTGTGTGTAGGCACGCGGTTTGTGCCGTCTCTGTTTTAGAATACTTGGAATCGACAGGCAGCCCCTTAAAATTCTCTGGCGTTGGCACACTCTGTCCTGCGCTCTTCCTCAATCCTTCTCTCCCTTTCCGGCTCCCGGATGTCGATGCCACATGTCCCTCCTTCGCGTCTCGCCGCTTCGCTTCGCTCCTGCGAAAGTCTGGCCGCGTTTATTTATAAAGCCGCACTTTTCGCAACGCCAAAGTCAGGCCCGCGAACTTAAACTTTTGTGATGGAAGAGTTGGAATATTACCCCCGCGCGTTTTCTGAATCTGCTGAATTAATGATGAGGTTTCCTGCGAGATAGCTCCGAGGCGTTTTCCAGGCGAGCAGAACGTGTGCCAAGTAATAGTTTATTGTAGAGACTTGATCCCAGATCCAAGAAGCGCGTCTGCAAGGTCAAAAAATCTGATTTAACTTACAAGTAAATGCGAATGATATTTTTGGCTGCAACACTGAGCTTTGGAAATCGCGCGGCGCTTGTTTTGCGTTCTCTGAGGGTCGAAACCCGGGATCGTGAAGAAACCCACAGCGTTCCTTCCTTTGTCTCCAGAAAGTTGCATGTTATTTCTCGGTCAAACACAAGTCAGCCGCGACCTGCTTGCCATCTTTCGCTCCGTGTTTGTGGTCAGACCTTCATCCCTTCATTGTTCCCATTTTGGTAGCGTCCCGCTTCTTTTGCCGCTCCTATTTCACGCCGACTTTCCCATGAGCCTCTTTGCTGTCGTGCAAAACAAGTTATAAATATGTCCGCTACATGTTAGAGTCACACTGGCACACACAGTTAAACCAGTTCTGCTGGAGCTGCACCGCGTGTTGCAATCAAAGCCCCCGAGCCTCATCACCGTAAGGGCTCTGGAAAGCTCCAAACAGTCTTAACGTACAATCAGGTGTTAACTCTAAGCCCGTGTATTAAAGGATTTGCAGGTAAAACACACAAAAACCTAATTACAGTGATGAATATCATTGATTTGCGAGCAGGCAGGCGCGTGTGTGGATTCTGCTCCCTGCAATCAGCGAGACGGAGCGTCCTCACACTGCACAGCCCCGTCTCACACAACTTCTCTCCCATCATCTCCAGCTCTCATTTTTATTCCTGTAAGGTGTCCTCCCACAGATGACTGCGAGCTTCCTGCCATCTTTTTGAGTTCCACCATGCATATTTTATCAGCAGTCCCCGCTCCTCTGCAAAGTTTCTTTGACAGCACAGCTGCGCTGGTGGTGTCACACACAATTGTCTGGCGCGTCGTTGTTCGTTTCGTGCACATGGACGCACACGTACTGACAAACATTTCACTCTTCTCTCACTTGATAATCTATGCATTCCTGCTCTCGCACTCTCTCACAGTAAACCCCCCCCATCCCAACCCATCCCAACCCAACCCAAACTGCCGACAAGGCCCATCCCCCACTTGCTCACCCCTCGCGTGCGTGTGCGTTTCTTCGTGTTCGTGCGCTGTACACCATCCAGAAGGTTGGGATAGGAGCCATCTCGCACTATATCAGCCTCGCCGTGTCAAATCAGGTTTCATCAGGAGTGTCTCTCACAGGCTGTGCCCAAACACGACGCTTCCAAAAAACAAGCTGTTCCCCAGTTAATCACCTGCACTGCTGATTCGGTCTCCCACATCATGTGGTCCGATCTGGATCGACACACAGGAACCGCAAACTCGCTACAGCCAAACCCAGACGAAGTGGCACATCGCTATCCGGTCCCTGTTGTCTCTCGGCTGCGAGTGGATTTGTTGTGGGAGGTAAGGAGCTCACGCTGGTGTGTTCGAAACAAGCACAACACAAAGAAAAGACAGGTTGACATGACAAAGTGTTTGCTGCAGGATGACTGGAGTGTGAAATGTGTGTTTGTTCTGGCTTGATTCGCAGTGAAACAGTGTGAAATGTTACAGCAAATGCCAAAACAAACATGCCCATTTTCTACCTAACTATTCCTCAAAAATGGAGAGGAATCACAAAATGGACACAAAACCCAAGCTACTTCATACTCCAGGTAATTAATTCATACTCCAACACTTTTATAAATCAATTCCCAGTTGTATAATGGAGTTCTAATGGAGTCAGCGGGAGTGAGCATACTAGTACGTGCCTCAAGCCATAATTCTGAAGCAAAGCGTTTTTTCTGCATGAGCAGGACCCCCATCAGCAGCAGGTCGCCTTTATGTAAACTTCATCACATCAGTGTACACTTGAGTGGGCGGCTCCAATCTGGTGGATCAGGTGCCTATCACGTTTCCCCAAAGCGCGGCCGTTTGGCCCGGGGGCTTCCTCACTAGTGTAGATGTCCTCCTAATGGGCGCCCATTCACGCCCCTAACCGGGCCCTTTTATCTGCCCCAGCTAGCACCGCGGCGATCATAGCAGGAAAAGCCTTTGGCGACCTCGCTCGCTTTTGTCCGGACCAACTGGAGTGTAAAAGGCTTTGACAATGCGTTTGGGAGAGAGAGAGAGGAGGGAGACAAAAAGAGAGAGATGGAGAGAGATTCCTCATTCCTTATGCTGGTAAGGAGCCCTCACCCGGACACGGTGGCCTGTTTCTCCTCTTGTTTTGACGCATTTTTGACAGCTTCCATTTGACCCGTGACCCCGCCGGCTCATGTCGTGAGAGTCTGGGGAGAGTTCGGGCATCGGCGATCTCTCTCTCAATTTAGACCTGACGCTTTTTCTCCGGCTGCTAAAGTCGTCAAACTTTGAAGATGGCAAATGTGGCCAAAAAAGGAAACGGAGCGCAGACGCATTTAAGGCTCAGAAGCTCAGATCGTTAACGGGGAGACGAGGCAAACAGCCAAATCATCACAGACAGTCAGATCATATTTTCCCCCCTAATGAGGCTCTCCGAGAGACATTTTGATTTTTTGCCAACACTTTTCTCACCCCAGTTTTTTCCTAAATGGCCTGGGATGTCTGATGTAAAATTAGGTCAGAAAATGCTGTAGCGTAAGTTTGCGATAAGATGAAAAGGCTTCTTAATAACAGCCCATTTCTCCCGTCTTTGATCTGGAACCAAGCTCCCCCATTGGACGACTGAAATAAAATGACTGGTTCGCAGTAATAATTACAACCACCGGAGGATTCAAAGTACTCGCTAATATTAAAACGATCAGAATGCATACTGCTTCTTTTTTTTTAATAGCACGGGAGGGGGTATTGGGGTCAAAGTGGGATTTGAAATGGCTCAGTGTGTTTTAAGGCAAACTACTAGATTAATTATTTACACTGGAGTTCCATCTGTTACTCCATTCATAGGTCTCCTTGCACCTCGCCGTCTTTCACAAATTGTGTTCTCCGAGTATTTCTAGCTAAGGCACAGCTGTGTATGTGCGGAGAAAAAACAAGATCCGCAGTAAAAAAAATAAATAAAAAAATAGACCAAGAATAGGCTGCGCTGCGCTCGGCTTTAACATCTTGTATTTCATTATATGCACAGATAGACACAGAGGTTTAATCAGAAGTTTCTGCCGAGGAGAAAACTTTTGCAATGAGACTTTCAAGCGGCAGCGGTGCGTGGGTAGTGCACTCTATGCAATCTGCACGTCACTTTCCGCCCGTACACAATTAGAAACCCGCAGCTCGCTCACAACAAGTAAAACTTCTACCATCTACTTATCCTCTCAGTACTGGATGTGCTCTCTAACTGTGAGGGGCCGGTCGAGGAGGCGTAGGCAGCGGCTGTACGTCTCCTTTACAGTAACGATGATTCTCTGTGCGCGTTCCAAATAACAGCGCCAGATCAATTTGTTCTTCATTACGTGTCCTGCATATATTGCTTGCCAGCTCAGTGTTCTCCTTCATAAGCTTGACAGCTCATGCATAGGCCGCCGTCTTCTAACTCTCCGCTCACACGCCGTGCACTTAAGCAAATAGCGGAGTGTCATCAGCATCGCGTCGCGTTTGGATGTTTGGATTGATGCAGGTAGCAGATAACAGATTGCACAGGAGACGCACCTGCCTTTTATGCCATTACAGCAGCAGTACTTACTGCACTTCTTGTGGTAGCATTACAGCGGTACACCGGGTGCTTTGGAATTATCAACTCTCCAGAGAGAAGCCGTTTTACCAGACTGAATCGTTTTCCCGGAATGCAGAACTTTCCTCGACTTGTGCAACGTCAAAATTCAATAGAAAGAGCTTTTGAAACCCGGACGTGCTCCGCTCCAACGCCTCCTTGTCTAACACGGTTGTTCCTTTAAAGGGTGGGGACCTCCGCTGTGTCAACTGTACAGGTTCGACACGGCAAATGATGAATCCTTCAGGCTTTGTGTTCTCTCTTGGTGATTTATTCAAGTGCATGATGGCGAATAGCAGTTTATTTCCTCTTCGTTCCCCTACACCCCTACATGAGTGTGTGTGTACATGCGCACTACTTGAAACGCCTAAATAAGGGCCTTTGTTTTGCAACAGATGAAGAATGTGTTAAAGATCATGAATTAGGCATGAGTCCTGGTGTTGAACTCTTACTTAATGATGACTCTGCTGGGATCGCTTCACACCTCTCGCCTCTCTTCCCCTGCTACAACTGTCGGTGAATGAGAAACACAAGTTGAGAGCTATGGGAGAGAGTTTCCCTTTGGTTGCACTCGAAAGTGTCTGATGCGCGATTGAGTCCCTCAGAAGCTGCAGTTAGTGGCTCCGAGCTACTCCCGAGTTCTACTTCAGCGTTTGATACATGGCCCTGTGCACTTCCTCGACGATGGCCTACTACATTAAACACTCACCTACAGCACAGCACCAAAACAGCCTTCTGCAAAATGGCACCGCGCCAAATATATACCCACTTTGTCAGATCTGCGCCGCTGTGTGAAAAATGGGATTTATGCTGTGCACCCCTCTGCACCTGTTCAACCAAAAAAAAAGATTTTTCAGTAGAGATTAAAACCTTCAGACGCCTTCAGACTCCTTCGAAACCACAGCCGGGCTCATTTCAGTCTCCATTTCCTTTACATTATACACAACATTAAGCATATTAAGTCCAAAGGCAGGCGGCGTACCGTCCCTCGCTCTCTATGATAGAACCATCTGTGCACGTCTGGGCTCCTCACTAAGACGACGTTTCAGGGCAGGTTAGTGAAACAGCTCTGTGGTTGCGCAATGAATTGAGGTGATTTGTGTATTATTGAAGCAGTAATACTATTAAGACTTGGGTTTCATTCAACGGGTTAGAGTAGAATTTGCAACAGATGAGGATTCTAATCTCACTGAAATATAGTGTTAGTAGTCATCAAGTTCCTTTCATCCCTGTTGCTGTTGATTGTTGCCTGAGAGGTAAAACTCAGGACAAAGAGATAATTCAGTCAAAGTGCGTCTGCTGTCCAACCCCCCGGGGCGATATTAACCCCTACACGTCCTCCCCTGTGTGGGATCTCTAACATTATCAAGATCGAGATTTGTTTTGTACTACAACGGCTGGAAATGAAAATGGTGACGGTCTGACATCATTCAACCAAGAAGACATGAAGGAAACTGGAGAAATGAAAGGGACTGGTCAGTAATGCGTCACTCGTCGGCCCTGCAGCAGGCTTTTCTTGGAGTCATGTTGTAGCCTGGTGTATTTATTGCCTGCTGTGATACCATTACTACTATTAGCCGGTTGTTGGCATCCACTATAACGACCTCTAACAGTCCGGTAGTGGCATTCGGTGTCACCCCCCCCCCGCTCTTTTACCCAATGCCGAGCAACAGCTTACACACACCCTTACTCTCTCTCCCTCTCTCTGTGTCCTTTCTCACTTTGACACGCTGACTGCACGCCCACGCACACGCGCTGTCACCCCTCCTTCCCCCCCTGAATCATGCGTCTCGCAGTGTGCCCAGCCGCCGGCGCCCCGCACACCCCGGGCCCCGTTCCTGTGTTTACAGCTGTCCCCTGGTTATCACTCTCTGTCTCCCTTCACCTCTGCTCCCTCCCCTCTGCCTGTCGGCCGGAGCTTCCAGTAACCAGAGCGCCCGGCCCTCTTCTTCCTCCCTCCTCCTCCCCTCCTCCTCCTCCTCCTCTCCCTGCGGTGACCTTACTGTAATAGGAGTCTTGTTCTTCGTCCTATGCTCGTCTTTCCTTCCACCTGCTCCTCTTGTTTTGTGTCTACCTCGGGAATGGGATTTCTCATTTCTGCCCCCTTTTTACTTTGCTTTTATTTTTCGTTCTGTTGCCCTGCCCCACCCCATCCCCTACAACCAACTCTCCGTTCTATCCTTTAGGATGTAATGTGATCAGGGGCAGTGTGGGCGCCATCTTGGCTATATCCACTTCAGAAAGTTGATTATGGTCGTTTCATCTCCTCTCCCTGGGGTCACTCACATCTCCTTCATCTCTCTATATGATAAAGCAAACGCTGGTATTCTGAAATGCATCTCGCAGGACGGTGCCAGTGTGTACATAGAGTACATGCATGTTCAGGAAGATGGATTGGGAGGTAGCGTCCAGCCCGTATAAAGTATCTGGTGGACATCATCTCGTATTGATTTCTCTCATTAGATCAATCGCTAATGGAGGAAATGCACAGTAGGAAAACTCAGAGGACTTGCAGGTTTTATAGCTCGCTGTGTGTGTGTGTGTGTTACAAGCACACACACACCTACAGTACATACTCTATCTCCCATTGCCTCCAACCCACCCAGCTTCGACTCACCTGCTATGCACATGCAAGCACTTACACACACCCCCACACACACACACACACTGTCACACTCCATCACGGTCTCTAATAGGGTGCGGGCTGATGGAGCAGCCTGGCCCTGCTCAGCAGACAGTGCCAGAGTGAATCTATATTCAGTCTCCGCACTTCTTCTTCTTCTACTTCTTCCTCTCCCCCTCTGGAGCCTGATAAACTCCAGGGAATCCGCCGAGCCAATAAACGTCCTGTGATCCATCGAGGCACCCTCCCCGGAATGCAATCCGCAGTCCACAGGGCACAGACTGTGTGTCGGTGTACGCCGAGCACGTGTTCATTCTTTATTTCTGCGTCTTTGTCTTTTTTGTTTGTGTGTGTACGTGTGCGATTGCTTGGGTGTGTGTGTGTATCAGATGGTAAATGAGGTCTAGTGGTTTAGTGGAGGTTTAGTGCATGAGTGGACACATTAGCGGCTCTCTGTGCAAGTGTGTATCTGTGTGTGTGTGTGTGTGTTTGTGTTTTTGTGTGTGTGTGTGTGTGTTTGAGAGCACCAGTAAGTGAAAGCGACAGTCGGAGAGAGAAAAAGAGCGGATGGATAAGGTAATGAGTGTGCTGTGTTTTCTCTCTCTGTTGTGGCTATCAGCTTACCACAGCAGACGAGGAAGAGGGAATAATGGTGTTGGCCAGTGTCCCATCAAATCCACCGTCTCTCCTGAGAGCGTCCACTCGCCACATCGCCTCTTTAGGTTGATGCAAAGACGGTTTAAGTGCGGTATCTTAATGTTCTCTGCGGGATACGTGTATTTGCTCCGTGGCACTCGGGCAGTTTTTTTTTCCGACACTATATATGGGCGTTTGCTGGTTTTTGTAGCAGCGTTACTCCATAATGTTTGGGTTTTTCCACCTTAGGGGTCTGGAAACTTGTACTCGCTATTTTTTAAACATTTAATCAGCTCCAATACTGCACATTTCCAGTACATCTTTAATTTCAACTAATATTATTGTAGATATGTGTATTACTCTGAGGAAATAGAACTGATTCTGCAGGCACAGCAGTTTTATCACGGCTACAGTATAGTGTGTGCGAGTGTATGTGTGTGTATGTGTCTTTACTCATTAACGCAGGCAGTCAAGCTATTAGCCACTGGTAGCTTTATAATTAATTACACCTTTAACATCCCCCACCCTCACCCCCCTGTTTACGTTGGAATGCTTTTTCTTCTGTGGTTTTTCACTGGAGACGTGCCAGCCGCTTCCTGTGATCTCACCATTTGAGCTGTGATATCAGTCCATCTCTGGAATGTGTTAGCAGAGTGAAAGTGAAAGCCTGCTTGAGGGAGAGACAAATTACTAGTTTGCTCCCGTTTGCTCTCTCTCTCTCTCTCTCTCTCTCTCTCTCTCTCTCTCTCTCTCTCTCTCTCTCTCTCTCTCTCTCTCTCTCTCTCTCTCTCTCTCTCTCTCTCTCTCTCTCTCTCTCTCTCTCTCTCTCTCTCTCTCTCTCTCTCTCTCTCTCTCTCTCTCTCTCTCTCTCTCTCTCTCTGTTCCCTCCCTCCCTCCCTTCCAACAGCCCGTCCCTCTTTCCATCTTCCCCCCTCTTCCTTACGGTAATGCCCCATTGATCTATGCTGGGAAGAAGATCTTGCTAATTCACGGCGTCCTGCTCAGCCTCAGCTCCGCCTTGGGCTGACTGCGCTCCCTTCGTCCCTAATATGCTCGCCGCTCAGCTCCAGCCAGGGTCCCCAACCGGACATGTTTAACCCCCACAGCCTCCTACCGCTGCAGGGTGGCTACAGGCTAATGACAAGGCAAGCCTCGTCTCTGGAGCCAGTCGGTGCTAATGATGACAGCTCGCTTTCCTTATTCCGCGCTGGCACGTCGCGAAACTTCTACAGTAACTTCCGTGGCTTTAACTTTCAGATATGACAAAGCAGGCAGAAATGATTAAATATTATGTTGACTGCAGATTTCTTAACCGAACCCCGGATTCAAACCTGAAGCTTCTCATTAAGGCCGAGGTAGCGCAGGATTCAAAGCGGTGCATTGACACCCGTTTACACCCGGAAAGCTACAGAAAGAGAATGGTTTGATTGTTTCCAAGTTAATTTGACACCAGTGACCCGACGGTGGCTGAATATGATGACGGCCTGTGAAAATCCAGGGAAGGGACGTTATTAATTGTATAATAAATGATATACCGTTAACGGTGGTTTGAAGTGGTTTCCTATGCCATTTTTAGAGGGTCGTTAGCGATAAATGATATCGTTTATCACGCCTGAGAGGAAGTAGGACATTCTAAACCCTATATATGCTATCGGAGCGGAGAGACAGATTTTAAATATATTTCTGAATATTTGAGTCATGAATGCAAAGGTTATTTTGTCCTTCATTTCATCGCCTTCGGTTATTACATTTTCTCTACGGGATGGAGGTGGAAATGGAGAACGCCGTGTCCTCTACAGGTGCTCACTTTTAAGGTGGACGTGATACTTTGGAGGGGAAGCCAGTGAGCGACCTGAAATGTCATGCCATTCCACCTTAAATGTATTCAAAAATGATTTTAAGGTCTAATTAGTTTGGCTACTGCTTGAGGCACCATTGGTAGAACCCGTCTGGAAGTAACCAACCAATGAGAAAAATACACTGTATAGATAGAAATGATCAAAAGAATATCTGAGACAAAACTTTATCTTAAGGTTAAATATGAGTCACACACACACACGCACACGCACACACACACACACACACACACACACACACATAGAGAGCGTCCCCTCATCCTCTCAGATCCATCTCGTCCCTGTCCCTCGCTCCCTCATTGCGACATACGGGCGCCCATTTCACCCTCATTCATCATCTGACTGCCAGGAAGGGCGACCTCTAAAGCTCAACGGCCACAATTAAAGTAAAACCCTTTAGAATTCCGCCTGTGGCAACTTTGCCAAAGGCGCAGAGAGGCAGTGGCTTAAAGGAAGGAAGGACGGGAAGCTGCTGTCCAAACCCTGGGATCAATCTCTTCTTAGTTATGATTCCATATTGGCTTTAATGTTTCTTATACGGGCGCACAAATGCTTGCCAGGCTTCCTTGTCAACAACTTAGATATGAATTAGTGCTTATGGATGAATCTGTCCGTCATATCCTTTCATCATGAACTATTTAATGCAATAAATCTCTACGCAGCAGAATATGATGTACATGAATGCGTTTAAGGTTTTCTTCTTCTATGCAATATGTGGAATCAGACGTACGAGTTAATCAGAAAGCTGAAACACTTGAAAGAATTTACGTTTGATTGCATCGCAGCCACACTTTCATTTATTCAGAACCGCCAAAAAAAAAACGTTTGAGTGGATTCCGTCCTGGCGTTGGAATTTACCCTGTGTTTTGCCAAGTCGTTAATGAACGTTATTGCACATATTTTCTCATTAACTCCGCTCGGCGCCCTTCAATGGCGGCGGTGCTGCTGAGGCGACGTGCGTATCGGTGGGTTTCGCATTGAATTAAATACGGAACTAAAATAAGCAAATAATCATATCAGAATAATGGAAATGAGATGAGGAATATGAAGACGTTATCTCTGGTGCGCTTCCAATAACAGCTGTAAAGGCACATCCATGACTTCAAAATACAATATTTTCGCTGCCGTTCCACCCCTGCACACCACGTATTATTACATAAACTCTGAAGGATAAAAAGCTATATTTCCTCTGAATTTATTTGAGGAACGCCTCGACAAACGTTTTGATTAAAAAAAATAAGAAGATCCTCTCTCATCCTTGAAACTGTTTTTGTGGAACACCAAACGGAGCGATTGGAGCATAATTTCATCCCGGTGACCTTGATCAGGTGAACCTTTAGCTCGCCGCCGCCGCCTTTGATGTGATTCCTGTGACCCGTTTGATGTTATTGGAGAGCTATTTACATATTCTTTCAAGAGAGGAAAGTTCTCTTTGATGGGACTATCAAAGGAGAAAGCTGTAGTGTTTATATGGAGTGGAGTGGGGTCAGACTCTCTCTCTCTCTCTCTCTACTCCCCTCTCTCTCCAGAGGAAGATAGACTTGAGGGGTGTGTGTGTGTGTGTGTGTGTGGGTGGGTGGGTGGGGGGGCTGGGTAATGGCGGCTGACGAATGGTGTTTAGGGTCCCGCCGAGGCGTGACATTTTTAAAAAAAGGCCCATGCAAATCTCCGTCTCTCAATCTCTCTCCTCTCGTCTCTTTCTCTCACTTAGCGTCCCCCTCAAGTGTCCTCATCCTCCTCCTCCTCCTCATCCTCCTCCTCCTCCTGCAGCCTTTCCGTGCCGGGGAAATGTCAATTTACGCGCTTTTGTAAAATATGCACATAGTTTAACACGGCATCAATCACAGTTTTTGTTTTCATCTCATGTTCCTTATCTGGTTTCCCCAGATGTGCAACGAGGATGAAGGAGCGGGGTGTCAGATGCATTCCCGATGCGTCTCTTTACAGTCTCGCTCTCCCCAGAAGCCGCGCTTGTTCTGCTCTTGTTTTCGGACCAAACGAAACTCCCTGATTGGCTGGAGGGCTGCTCCTCTGCACGCCACTCATCTCGTCTGACTTAATTAACCACTAATCTCTCAGCTGTCAGCTTCTGAGGCAGCAGCTGGAATGACTTCAATCCCCCCCGCACCCCCGTCTCCTTCCTCTCTGTACTTTCCCCCCCTAAGAGCTTTTTGGTTCTCCCCACCTCCCCCCCGCCGTGCAGAAGCTTTTCCAGGCCCACCCGACTCGAACCAGACCGCCGCCGCCGCAGCAGGCACCGTCATCAAATACCTCGTGTCACCGTCGCCGCTCTCTCTCCCGACAGCCGGCAGACGTCAGCCACCCACAGGAAATTGAAAGCAGCGAGAGTGACGAGGCGCTGTAATTTTTCGAAAAAAACGCTTAAAACGGTAAAAAAGGAGACAAGTCGCCCTTGCCAGGAGGGAATAGTTGATGGACAGCTGGGGAGGAATGTAATGAATTTCTCTCTGTTAGAAGGAGGGGAGGTGGTGGGGGGGAGTATTGATGTCAGCACTTGTGTCTATAGTCTTTAATAGAGTCGTCACCCGGTGTATCTTTACACTCAACTAGGCTACACGTCACCTGAAGCCCCCGACGCTTGACTTTCCAGTTTTTCTGCCTCGCTCGGCACTCGGCACTTTTTCATTTTTTTTTCTCCTAAGCTCGGCAAAGTTTAGTTATTTTCCCAGATCACGGAGCCAACACCAGCTTCTCTTTTAATTGTTATTTGTTGTTATCAGGTGCAAAGAGCGAGCGCTTTGATGCGAAGACGCGCCTCTGCACCCTAATGTGTGATTATTAGGGAGTGTTTCGCTGTCAGCGCACACACCCCCCTCCCCTTTTCTTGTTGTGTTGCATCCCGGATCTTCTTCCCTGACAGTGAAAACGAGCGCATTCCCACCGGACGCCTGCAGACGGCAAATTGGACGCTCATTAATTTTAATAGGAGAAAAATGGCGGATTCTGTATTGGGTGTTTATCCTGCCTGCAGACACGACTCGGCATCAAAAGTTTAGGTTTCTCCCCCCCCACCCCCGATGTTCAGACAGCGGAAGAACAAAACAGATGCGTCTACCTGTTACTGGCACATTTTTGGATAAGCTTGTTTTTGCTGTATACTCCCTACGAAATGCAAGTTTCAGGGCAACGAAAACACCTTGCAAGGCTCAAGATAGAAAGTTCTCTTCTCCTTCTTCTTCTTTCACCGTTGCCTCTGGTAACCGTTGAATCATGACCCGCTATGCACAACCTTTTCTTTGGTCTTACCCTTTTCCTTTTAAAGCATACAGGGGCAACATTAAACCCTAATTTGAATTGAAGTGCCCTTTATTCAGATTTCAGATTCAGAATGCGTCTGTGCTCAGGCAGCGGCTCACAAAAAAGAAAACGATCGACGCGCTACTTCCAAGGGAGGAGAAGGGGGAGTGGGTGAGGTGGTCTCACACATCACAACTGTACTTCAGAATAATTGACGTTTCCTCAGGTTACATCATCTAAGACTCCTCGCCTCTCGATGTTTAAGTCTCTGCAACATTCACAATCCAGGTAAATAAGAGTAAAGTTGCCCGTTTCTCTGACTTCCTTGGTGCCGCCGAGACTTTAGTGAAGACGATCCCATCGCTTGCATTTGACTGACAGATATTAGCCGAGGGTCACGTCGGGAGTATAACGTTCCCACATTCTCTCAAACAACAAAGCTCAGCTGTTTCCGCGGGAATGAAATGAGTTCTATTCCTCTAAATGTTGGGTTCCATCACGCCGGAGCACATAAGCATATTTGACGGTTGTGCCCTTTCATGCAAGCCGGCGCGCCAATAACCGCGGTGCCAACGAGGCGAATTCGCCGAAAGCGTTCACCCCGAAATGTTGTTCTAATTAGATGCATCGTGTCTGTTTCATTGTGCTCAGCAGGGAGCCATGCAGGAACTTTAACGGCCTGGCCACACGCGCTGCATAACTGCTGTTGTGTAATTACTGGATATTCCATCCCTACAGGGTCCAACTGTGTCTCCTCTAATTCCTCACACTCCTCCTTTCACCCCCCCTCCCTCCCTCCCCCCTGTGCCATCCTCGGTATTCTCCCCTCGTCGCTCCCTACATCGCATCAAATCTCCCTCGCTGCTATCCCCTTACCGTCGTTCCCCCCCTGTAACCTCCCGACAACCCCCTCCTTCTCCTTCTGCTCCTCTTTCTTCTCTTCTCCTTTCTGGACCGGCCGTTATCTTAGATGGCCACCGGCTCATCTGTGGCCCAATTAGGCATAAACAAACATTTGGACGCCTCCCCTCCTGTGCCCCCTCCCCTGTTGCTTCATTCATTTCCATTCACTCCAAACACATACACACACACGGACACACACACTTCAAATCCACCTCCTCTCTCTCTTGTCTTCTCGGCGACCCTGACACAGGCTTAAAAAATGAGGAGGGACATTTTTAGGAAGGAGAGTTATGGGAGCGATACAGGGCCGAATGTCAGGGATTTGTCTTTCTCACTATCAAACAGTAAGGATAAAGCCAGCATAGACACACACACCCACACACCCACACACACATTTCTACAATCACTAAGGGGATGTAGGATTTGTGAATTTACGTCACAGAGGTAACAAAGCTGCTCTGAATACAGGGACGAAAGAGGAACTGAGCAAGGTGAACAGGGCTAGATAACTTAAAAGGAAGTGTGTAAGTGTGTGTGTGTTGTGCGTACATGTGCAGATATTAAAGGGAAGTAGTGGAACAAACCTGCTAATGGTTTCAATTCACTTTGTGGTTTGGCAAGGAAGAGAGTAAAGTCAGGGACACTGTGTGTGTGTGTGTGTGTGTGTGTGTGTGTGTGTGTGTGTGTGTGTGTGTGTGTGTGTTTGTTTGTTATTTATGCTGCTTGTGTATCCATCTTTATTATGCTGGATTTTGAATAGAGGTCTATGTGTGGGTGTGTTTCTGTATATGAAGACATTGGGTGGTGTGCACACACACACACACACACACAAACCCCAGCCTGTCTCTTCCCCAGAGGTGCTCGGTTCACCATAGTGTCACAGCAGGACGCTGCTCTGTCTCAGCTCCATGCCTAATTAACTTTACGCCTCATTTTGTGTGTGTGTGTGTGTGTGTGTGTGTGTGTGTACGCTCATGTGTCTATGAAGAAGAGAAGAGCGCGTTATTTTAAATGATTTTGTAAGATATAGAGTGTTGACCCTGAGAGGGAGAGGCAGTGAGCGAGAGAGACAGAGAGAGAGAGACAGACAGACAGTGAGTGAGAGAGAGAAGGTGAGAGCGAGAGAGAGTGAGTGAGAGAGAGAGAGAGAGAAGGTTAGAGAGCGAGAGAGAGAGAGAGAGAGAGAGAGAGAAAGAGAGACAGCGATTGAGAGAGACAGACATTAAATGAGAGAGCTATGGAGAGAGAGACATTGAGTGTGTGTGTGTGAGAGAGAGAGAGTCATTAAGTGAGAGAGAGATGGAGAGAGCGACATTGAGTGGGAGAGGGTAAAAGAGAGAAAGTGAGAGAAAGACATCAAGTGAGAGAGAGGGATGGGGAGAGAGAGAGAGACATTTAGTGTGAGAGAAAGTTTTTGCAAAATGTTGATGTGAATCTCAAGGTGAGGAAGAAATTAACGCTCTTGCACCTGTGTGTGTATTTGTGGCACGCGGCAACATTCTGCGCCCCCCAAACACACACAACCCCGCAACACGTCGCGTGTGTTCGTCACGACGTGCATGTGCTGAATGTGATGTGGGGGTCACAGCCGAGCTGGCGGGCATCAGACAGAGACAGACGTGGCGCGCTAACGAGAGCCGAGCGCTAATGTGCTAATTGTGGCGCGTGAGTGACGGAGTGTGATGTTTGTTTTTGACAGGTGGTGCATTTGTCAAAAGAGGTATCAAACTGAGTGGGATTGTATAGTCTGTGTTAGTTGCTGACATACACACACACACACACACACAGGGCATATATGTATATATAAACAGCTACAAACTCAGTGGAGTTCAATCATCTTGTTTGGCCTCCTGTAGTCAGTGGAGTGTTTACTCATTAATCACATTTCCATTACGAATTCACACACACCTTCAAAGTGCGGGTCTGCAACACAACACCAGGCCAGGAAATACACAGTCTGCTCCTACCGATAAACCCAATTGTGCGCACATACACACACACACTCTCACGGACAGGTACACACAGGCCACACGTACACATATTGCAGTCCGTGCACTGACACACAGAGCAACACAAGCATACTGCCGTGAAAGGGGCTGCATATTTCGGCGTATCTCTCACATTCCCCACAATCCTCTCGCTCGACGCCTCTGAATCAATAAAAAACGAAATTCGATCAGTCTCAGCTTTCCGTCCGTGTTTACTCGCCCTTGTTTTCCCGCTGCAGAGATCCACCGCACGCCGATATTGCCAAAGGAAAATAAGTACAAAGGGTTGAGTCGGGCGAGTGTGCGTTCTCTCACGCGGCGTGCTGCAGAGCGCCGTTTGCTCAACACCTGCAGGGATGTTTGCGTGGAAGAAACGTGTTTTTATTGCTGATAAATAGAGGATATTTACTCTTATTTATCCAATTTCTTCCTGATTTTGCCTAAACTGGTTTGAAAAACAGAACAAATGGAGCTCCAAGTCTTTTGAATCATTGGATGACATTTATTTCTTTTAATTTTTTAAAATTGCGATCAATTTATCCCACGTGGGGCCCAGAACAGTTAACATCAGATTTATTCACTTTTACTTAAGCAGGTACGTTGGATGGATGGAAGCTGGTGTGTTAATTACACGTCGGTCATTAAAACGGGGGCGTCGTTTCTTTTTGCCAGCGTGAAAGTGGCTGTTGGCGCCCACTCTGCCCGCCTCAGCACATAATGACGTGATTGATGTGTGTGAGGAGCGGCGGATGGCACGCAGAGACGGTCGTTTAGCCGCCGTCAATCACACAGAGGTCAGCTAAACTGCAAAATGAACAAGCGGCGCGTCTCCATCCTGTAAGAACGCCACGGAAATCGTAGCGCCGTTAACACACAGACATTTGCTGATTAACAAAGGAGCGGAGTGGGTAGAAGTCGGCGGCGGAAACACTGAAAATGTGTTACGCTTGCGGTCAAATGTAACTTATAGCGACGCAGCTGCACGACACAATCTTCATCTCTCTACGTAGAAAAGACAAAGAATAGAACAAGTTAAATTAGGAACCATAAAAACGAGCATTTATCCCTGTGAAGTCACCCAGGCAAAACTCGTAATGGAGTCAGCGGAGCGGCTCTTTGTTGATGACATAATCAAGTCGTGGCAGGTTCCTCCTCTGAAAGCAGATCTTTCCCGTCTCGTTTGCTAAATTGAGGCAGAATCGAGTGAGATCACAGGAATAACCTTACACATGTTAATCTGCGTATTATATCCTGCCGCCGCCGCCGTTGTTGTTGTTGTTTGGTTGCTATTGTTTCCCGGCAGCCCAGTAACCGACGTGGCCCGGCCAGTTTCCTGACGGAATGTTCTGGAGAGGCTCTGGAGCGAGGCCAGTGCCCCCTCCCCACCCCCACCAACACTGCAGCCACTGTCTCTCTGGAGAGCGACACAAGGCTGGGGTAGCATGGTCAAACGGGTGCCTGTGTGTGTGTGTGAGAGAGAGAGGTAGAGAGAGAGAGATGGACTCCATGGTTCTTTAACTAGTGCTGAACACCTGGCAAAATTCAAATGAGGCAACCGCTGTAAGAATGGTTCTAAATGTACATATTTCTAATGTAAAAGAGAAATATAAAGGGAATTAAGACGGAGAAAGATTGATGAGGATTGTTTGTCGTGGTTGTCATAGCAGCAGCAGTTTGATCCAGATTGCTGCATGCTTGGTTTGAACATGCACAGCCATGTAAATTCCAGTTTATTGGCGCACAGGACCGGTTTGATTTAGCGGCGCTCTTGAAATCTTCATTGTAGAACAAAAAAAAAAGGTGTTGGCTTTGGAGCGAAAATACGACTTCCTGAATATCTGGCAAAGGACTGGGCTGAGGGACGGAAGAGCGGAGAGAGAGGCTCTGAGCGTGGGCGAACAAGATGGCCTCCTGTCGTGTTTTTGCACTTTTGGCAAACGCAAAATGAATGTAATTGTGAAAGCTGCCCCCTTGTGAGACTCTACACTACACTTTTTTCAATTTGTACCGCTATAGATGATCCACGTCAGGGCTCAGCCTCATAAGACACACACACAAACACACAGAACACACAGAGAAGCTCAAAGGCAGACGAGTTCATTACACAGTGTATTAGCTTTGATTAGGAAACAGCTGCTTCTCGTCCGTCAGTATCTAATGTTAGAAAACATGAGGCTGTACTCTTTATTATGAAGAAAGGAGAAAGCGATGTGAGGATTATGAATGGCAGTCATGCGTGTGTGTGACCTCGCTGAGGTCCTGAGGTGGAGCGTTTGTTTATATGACCGCCAGGCTCGAGCAAAGAGTGACCTCGCTCTGTCCTCGATGAAGACGCCGCGTTAGAACTAAAAGCGATATGGTGGAAGCGTGTTATTTTTAAAAGGACGACTCACTGAGCCTGAAGGAGAACCCGTTCCCCTTTTGTCCAGCAGAGCAGCTCTAGACATTTCCTCCAAAGAGTCGTTGTGTTTAGGAGTGATTTTATTCGCTCTAAAGGGACGGCCGAGTCACACAGCAGATATTAAGCTGCCAGATTCAATGAGGGCCATTAGCTGATCGCCTCTTTAAAGGCGTTTGATGGGGAAAAGCGTCCGTATCAACGCCGATCGAACCGACAAATTGTGTCGCTGGCGCCGCAATTTTGTCTCGTCTGTGGGGAATATCAGACAATTAACACACACACACACACACAAGACAATGGAGCGAACAAACGTTTGCATCCACAGTAATTCGCGAGGAATTCCACACAATTGGCCACTGCAGGTGCGTGCTGGACATTCCTCAAATGCCTCTCGAACACAAACGAGTGTGTGTGTGTGTGTTAGTGTAGAGGTCGATGATATATGGTTGGGTCATCGCAAAACAAGTGAGGTCACACAGAGTCGAAGAGTGTGTCCAGCTCAATTGAGGGTCAGCTTCATATTTTAGTGTGTGTGTGTGTGTGTGTGTGTGTGTGTGTGTGTGTGTGTGTGTGTGAGAGAGAGAGAGAGAGAGAGAGAGTGGTGGTCTGTTTTGAGCGTGTGTGTGTTTTGTTGTTATCTAGATAAGTTGGCGACTCAGTAAGAGCATCAGTGGTTGAGAGTGTTTGTGCCTGGGAGCAGTAAAACTGTCTGAGTAAGCACAAATGCCACGAGACACATGCACATACCTGTCACACACAGACACACACAAACACACACACACACACACACACACAGACAACATGGAAATGGCTCCATTACCCTGACCTCTTCTGTCTGCTATTTATCTGTCCAATCAGTGTTTACACAGGTGTCACGCTCTCAGCAGAGACAAACAGACTCCACGTGTCCAGAGACAAGTGTAGATGCACATGTAAGCACAGACAGACACACACACACACACACACACACACACACACACACACACACACACACACACACACACACACACACACACACACACACACACACACACACACACACACACACACACACACACACACACACACACACACACACACACTTGTATACTCAGGGATGTCTGTTCCATTTACTCCCCTCCCCACGCACATGTATTAAGATAAGCCGTAACCATTCCGCATCGAGTGTATCAGAGGGCAGTGCACTTATCAACATCTACACTCACACACAGGCACACACAGTACACGATAATGTCAAAAGCATGTACAGACACACAGCCATTTGCATGAACACACACTGGCCGACGAGCAAAACTGGAAAATCCGACTTTAATAATACAATGCAAAGGATTAGCTTTTATGTGATCTTTACACACTACACACACACACACACACCCATCACACATCAGCTAGACCTGTCCCCTTAGAGGCCACGGCCTTCGTCCCTCAACCGCCCACAACCTGCAGGCCAGGTCTCTGAACACACTGCAAATCCACGTACACACACACGTTTGGGCCGTGAATGATTTATCGGATTCCTCGTTCGCGCTCCGTTGAATCCGCCGAGACGGAACCACCCGGACTAAAGCAAATGTGAATGAAAAAGTGCCGTCGAGCGTCTCTTTGACCCGTTTGAATGTGTAGCGTGCTTGTGTATTGGGAGTGAATTCGGCAGCCATCCTGTGGCGATTCTTAGATGTATATTTTATGACATCTCTGCATCAGTCTACTTGAAGGAGCTGGGATGGGGGGGGGAGTGGTGATGTGTAGATGTTTGACACCATAAGCCCACAAAAAATATGACAGATATCTAGATAATATTTTGTGACTGGTTGTTATTACGTATACTGAAGTAAAAAGTAAAGTTTCAGCAGTAACACTTACTGAGTAATGTTTACTTATCAAATGTAAATACAAAGTTCCCCAAATCATTTTAATTAACCGTGATTGTGGCACAAGTTTTGTGCATTTTGCAAATATGGCAAACTTTGGTTACATTAGACTTATTCAGAACTTTTTGTAGCGTAAGCAACGCCCACTCAACTTTGGCAGCAAATGGATGCAAAACGGTAATGAATTTAAAAAAAAACAGAGATATAACTGTTATCTAATTGGGACCAGACATATACATTTTTTAATAGGGTGGAAAATCTCACTAGACGCAAATGGGCGTGGTCTATGTGAATGGATGCAAATAGACTAAAAGACATCAAAATTACATCAGATTCAGGATATACAAGGTATTTTGAAAATCTAAATCTATAAGGTTTATACTAAAAGAACAAAAGACTACTAAATGTGCTTTGTTTCCTTCCTCACACCTGATCTGACTCGTATATACAGTCGAGCTTTGGTACATATGTCACCAAGGCGTCATCCTCATTAAGGTAGCGTCTGCAGTTTGGTAACTGTTGGTCACGGCGTGGCCACCGCTGGCATTTGTGGCCTATATAAACGCCCATGGGAGTGTCCTGGGGACGAATCGCTGCTGTCTCTCGAGCATGAAGAATTAGTGTTTTGAAATGCAAGCCGCCAGGAGCTGCGAGGGCCTGCGCCACAAAAGCCAAATATAATCCTCCCCTCATAAAGAAGAAGAAGAAGAAGAAGAAAAACAGAATCGGCGGTCGCCTCACACCGCGGTTCTTATGTAGATTACTTTGCCTATTTTAAGGATTTAATCAGGGAGCGACGAAGCTGCGCTGTCTCGCTTTTTTCCGCTACGGTGGCGTCTAGCTTGCTAATCTGTGAGATCTCAAGACACACACACACACACACACGGGCATCTCACTCACTCACTCACTCACTCACTCACTCATCACTCACTGGGATATTCAGGTTGAAGCAAACAAATGGAATTCTTTCCCTTCCTCTCACACACACACACACAGATATATGCAGATGTGCGGCGATCTGCTCTCCCACACGTGCGCACATTTGCCTGTTCAAGTGCTACTCCCCAGGTGGTGTCACGGCCCTGACTGATGAAAACATGGCGGCTGCGGCGGCGGTGTCAACGGCATAAAACAAAGGCTGCAGTGTAGATGAGCTGCCAGCCGCACCTCCGGCGTGATGGATTTCACCGTTAGCACATTTGCTGCTGAAAACAGACCATTTAGCCCCGCACCCCCTCCCTAAAACGCTTTTTCTTTCTGTCCTCCTTCCACGTTAATTTTTCCACCTCTCTCTCCCTCTGTCTGGTTGGGTTTTGGTAGGAGTTCCGCGTGGATCCAAATCTCCACGCCCTTCAGCGCCCTTTAAAAGACAAATGACGAAATGTTTGTGACCCTTGACAAAGGATCACATCTGCCCATCCCACCTGTCTGTCTGTCTGTCCGGCTGTTCCACTGTTACTCTTCCCTCTCCCTCGGCTCCACTTGTCTGCACACGTCCGCCCTGAAGCGCCCCAGACTGTCTTTTGTCCATTCAATATCCTTCACAGGTGAAAGGGTCATCGCCAGCTCCAATATCCTCTCAAGCAGGCAGAGCAGAGAGGAGACATGATCCGATTTTGTGGTTTTATTTCCAGTTTCTTGCGCCATTCTAGGAGTGGACGGCGGTTTATTGAAACTTCCAATAGAGGAGGAAAACCGGACTGATCTTGTCGGACAAACTGCTCAATAGCAACTTTGATCGTGTTTCCGTTCTCGGGGTATTACGGAATGCAGAACGCAGCTTGCTGAAATATGCAAAACTCCCTAAACTGTGCGACTATTAATAGAGATGAAATATCACACAGACAGATTCTACGCACACCGGGGAGCCTCAGCAGAGAATTCGTCTCTGTGCTCTTTAGTCGTCTTACTCAACAGTGCAGAACAATCTCCCCGGCAGCAGCCTAGGTTAATATCGCGCAATTACAGAGCCTACTTTTCAGTTTGGCATTTTCCAAACAGCCGATAATAAAAGAGTGAATATGAAAGAGATGTTAGCGAGGTTTCCACCCATTCTAAAGGCGCCGCTGTGTGTGTGTGTGTGTGTGTGTGTGTGTGTGTGTGTGTGTGTGTGTGTGTGTGTGTGTGTGTGTGTGTAAAATGCAAATGTTACCACAGCCACTCAGAGCGTCTATATGGTGAAGAATCATGTCGATCAATCATAAACATCAGGGATATGCTTGTTATTTAAGTTACCAAACAAGCTTCTTCTTGCAAGAAATCAAACCAGTGACAGACTTTGGACCACAAGTTAGTGCGGAGGACTTAATTCCATTTATTTGACATGAAGGTTTATGATAAATGGTGCAGACTTTTATGTATAGCCGCTGGATTTAGAGCCGGCTCCATAAAGCCAACGGCCGGCCGCCGTTTTTATGTTTCGTCGTAAAAACGTAAGGTCGGCGCCATTTGAAGTCTGAAAATTAGAGTCATTCTGTATTTTCACCAGTGTGGCAGTTAAGTCTCTTATGGACACAATTTTTACGAGAGTCAAAAATAAATAGGAGTAGCGTTTAACCTGAATCTGGAAACTTTTGTGGTTGAAGATGAAGTTTTGAAGCACGTGTAGGACGACATGATTTATAGTCTTTACGTTAGCGTAGCAGCTACATGGAGGCATTGTGAAGGCTAAGGGTTTATATTTGTGATTGATGGCCCACACACACCCAGACACACACGCTAATGATCCTGTAGTCTGCGCAGGCTTTCCCTCTCGTTACACTTCAAAAGGCGCCGGAGAATGACAGCCATACCTATTGTGGCCCCACCTGTGCACGGGCGTTTCAACTCGCCGCTATTAGTCCAGCTGCTCGTCTATTTGCGGTGTTATTTGTTTAAAGCCGAAATAGCTGTAACGACAGCGCGTTTGACGGCGCGATCTCTAAAGCCGGCCTTTTGTCACTGATGTAATGTCTTCACTACGGCTTAGAAGCCTATAGGTGGTCGAGCAATGACGGTGAGCATAAAGCCAACGGGATTTGTGTATATGTGTGTGTGTGTGTGGTTAATAGACTACCTGTGGAACTGCCAGTTGGCTTGTCTCATCACGAGGACCAAAATCTGGAAAAAACACTTCTTGGCTCTTTGCTGTGGTTTTAACAATGAAATGAACAAGCAGCACATAAGCTTACGGACACTTTCTGCCAGCCGACGTTTCTTCACACACACGCAAATCCGTGACTTTTGCACGTAGCAGAGAAATCATAGGGGCAAGAAAGCTGTCATTGATGTGTAAATTGGCTATAAATAATTCTTCTCTCGTCTCACCCAGAAGAGCGGTGACGTGCGTCCGCGGCTCCCTCTCACGCTCTCTCTCTCTCTGTCTCTCTCTCCGTCTCTCTTCCGTCCCTGTATCTCTCCTTCCCTGTATCATTATTTATGAATCACAGTAATGAGACTTCTCCCCCCCCCCAGAGCGTTTCCAGAGACCCTCCATCATCCGTCTCCCTCCGTCACGCGGATTAAACTGTTTTGCCGTGAACAGAACGCGCAAGGAGGGCGATGACCTATGCGCAGTAGAGTCTGACAGGTCTGCCATCGCTCCGCTCGATATTCAAAGGACGCAAAAGTGATTTCAGACACCTCGGGGGCCGAACGGACAGTAAGCGTCGTCGCCTAAGGCTTTTATAGGATTTTATGCGATCATTGGTGTTACCCCTGCATGCTTGTACGCAAGATGGCTGCCGGGTGGATCCTACGTTTGGTGTGTAGCAATGGGTATGCAGACCTGAACCATCTTACAAGGTTTTGACACGTGTCAATCCGTGCTCTTCTCCTCGCAAGGCCCACAAAGGCAATCTGGTCTCTACCTCTACTTCCGATACCCCTACTCTTCTTCTCATGTCTCATACTGGATATCTATCTACTCTCTCATTGGCTGTTCTGTCTCTCTACCTCATGCCCACCTTTACCCGGTTTCAGACCATACACACCTCCTCAAGTCCATTGTCCCTGTCTCTCCCTCTCTTTTCCAAGTCTTGAGCTTTCCACAGCGTCTTTCTTTACTTCTCTCCCGTCTTCGTCCCCCCCATTGCGTCTTATAGAGAAGCAAGTGGGCCACTGCTTCATAAACGTGTAGCTGTGCTGCTGAGCTTTTAGCCTAATGGACAGACAGCTGTGCTCCCATTTCTATATATAACTAACAACCCCGCGTGATGAAGTTTGTTGTACCCTTTTTTTCTCCAGCTTCTATTTGGACACTGTGTCAATGCAGGAGTGCTATTGCGCAGTCTCCCTCTGTGTGTGTGTGTGTGTGCGTGTGTGTGTGTGTGTGTGTGTGTGTGTGTGTGTGTGTGTGTGTGTGTGTGGATTTGTGTCTAAATACCCACATTTAATCTTCAGTTTTAATTCATTTTTCAGAGGTGGTTTTGCTAAAAGCCAACAACAACTTTCTAATGTTTGATTCCATTATTTTAACTACTTAAAATACATTTTTATGTTTATGAAAATACCCAAACAAATAACACTTTTAATCTATGCAAAATCCACTCTTTTGCTATTGAATAATTGCTGAAGACGTCTAATTTAAAAACAAACAAGACAAGATTTGCCTGTCTCCATAAAGTGGCTCTGTGTTTTCAATTAATACTTCCACATTTCCCTACAGTTAATATATGGATCTGTTGTTTTTGTCAACATGTGAGCGCTTTGTCAAGGTTTAAATAACAATGTTAGGGGATCAGCTCTGGATGGGTCGTATCCGCTCAGATTAGAGAGCTTAGCCTCCTCATCTCCGCACAACTAATGAGAGGCTGAGCGAAGACACTGATAAAGACAAAGAGGGGAGCGTGGAGAGAGGTATTAAAAGACGCCGACGCACCACGCAGACACACAGGAACACACTCAGCAGAGCAGGGATGGTGTGTAATGATAGGGTGGCCCGCCGGACAATGTATTTGTGTACAAGCCGAGCGTGCGCGCAGTCAAGCGCAGAGTCCAGAACCAACAAACGGGTCGGGTATAAAAGGGTTTGAGCTGAATGTGTGGTTTGCGTAGCGCAGTTCAGGACCTCTGTAACGTCAACATGGATAAGTACAGGATAGTAGGAATGATACGCAGACAGAGAAAATGTGCATGAGCGCCCCTACACAAGCATAAGGTTCATAAATCACTGTGTATGGCAAGTTTGCAGGCTCATTGACTTTTATAGAAGGTATACGAATACAGTACTCGATTACAAGTGAGCGTAAATAAGTAAAAGTACGACTTGCAGAGGTGGAATATATACGGGGATGAACAAAGTGGTAGAAATGAAACACGGGATGATGAAACAGCAAAAGTAACCAAAATTCAGCTGAAGGAAATCCTCTAAAGGTTAGATATTCACGAACACGTAATCCTTCCGTTGATCCTCCAGACATCGGTGAAATTCTCGCCCAAACTATTTAGCTAAATTATTTAAAGACTGAATCCTGGCTGACGGCTTTAAGATTTTTTTGGGATGTACGAGATTTGCACCCAGCTGGAGTCGTATTTTACGAGCGGATCTAACGTGGAATGTAAAGTAATACTCATAGACCGCGGCTGTCCGTAGAGTGGTAATCAGTAAACGTACTTCAGAGCAAACTTTCCAAGAGTGCATTAACTGAACATTAAATTAACTTCACTCAAGCAGGTACACAGCCTGCGCCTCTGGCTCTGCTTGTGTTGTGAATGTTGTTAAAGTAATAAGTGTTAATTAAAAAGGGGGGGGGGGGGGGAGTTTGAGTTGATGCTAATATATATAATGTAATGACACTGATTACTAATTAAAGCTATAAGCTCCCTCTCAAGTGAACATTTTGCTCATTAGCACCCATGTATTTTTAAACGGGGTGTATTATAGTTTGAACACTTCTTTAGGGCACAGGGGGAAACACTGTAAACGAGCACATCCAAGTCGAGTTATGATAGGAAATATGAAAACGTGGCAAACGGAAAAGAAGATTTATCAGATAGAGGAGACGTTAATTAGTACCCGTGAGGAAACAGTGACTAATGCATTTTTCCAAATTGGAACGGATGCGAAGTGGCGCCATTGTAAATCTGTAAGTCACAAAGCAGAAAATCCATTAATAAGTCCGTCGCTAGATATCAAAAGAGACACGGATGAATGCCGTCAAAAATAACTGCCTCCTCTCTTATGGGGAGGTGGAGGTTAGTGTGTGTGTGTGTGTGTCTGTGTGTGTGTCTGTGTGTGTGTTTGTGGGAGTGAGGACATTACAGAAGGAATTTGGCTACAGTTGCCTTCAGTATTTGCATTGCGTACGCCTCAATCAAGGGGATTAAACGCTACCTCCACTAGGGGGCAGTATTGGACCAGAAACGTAAATTTGCACGGTTTGCAGCGAAACTCTGTTAAAGAAAACTACAAATTTTGTGGCAATTTAGGATATGATGGTATTTGGTACTTGAGGCTGAGATTTTCTTATGTAAACAAGTAAACAACCGACCCTTCAAAAGAAACCCAGATTGGAGTTGTATCCATCTTACGTGTGTCTCGATTTTGATTTCGTTGGAGTCTTCGCCGCCTATGTAAGCACGCCGCCTGCTTGTTTTGGCAATGGCGCCAGTATCATCAGACGTTTTAGGCGGATTGGGATTTAACGAGAATCGCGGCGGACTGCGTTTTGATGTCTGCGTCGGCTCCTCGTGCAACACGCTGTCAAAAAGCCAGGCGGCAACTACTGTTTATTTGAGTCCTCCATTCTAATTTTCTGTGTGCGAAAACGACATCGTCTGTTCTGTAATTGCAAATTGCAGCTCAGAGGACACATTTGGCCGGTTACAAATGGTGTTTGGCGCTTTGAAGTTTCCATTTTTGTGACGGGTTATTATTGCCGCCTGCGCGTGGAGAGACGGAAAATGAGGAGTGGATGATGAACAGAGAGGACTGATTGAAGGATAGGGCTTATCTGCCCATCAGCCATTAAGATGGGCGATAAAACGGAGTTGCATTTGTGGGTGTGTGTGTGGGTGTGTGTATGTGTGTGTTTCCTAGATTTTCACACATGAAAGGACAGGGTTGAACATCTGGCTTCACCTTCTTATTGTCTTTGGATTGTTGGACTTTCTCTCCTTTTCACATGCACACGCACACACAAACACACATGCACACACGCGTGCACACATCAATTTTAGCGTCAACGTGGAGATTAGAGGAATGGGGAAAGAGGGAAGAAAAGATGACGGGAAGGAGAGCGGGAGAGAGATGAGATGGAGATTATGAGCTCTGCTGCTTCTGTGTGATGTCACCAGTAGTTGAGAATGACACACACACACACACACACACACACACACACACACACACACACACACACTGAGATGAGCACTCGTTTTCCCCTCCCTCCCTCCTTCTGTGTGTCTCCACAGTGAGTGTTTAATGTAAGTGGATACTAGGAGGCCTCATTCCTTCACACAGTGAAACCTGAACTGCCTATTGAGCCTCCTGCCTTCCCCTCCATCTCCTTTTTCTATCTGCGTTCATCTTCCCTCTTTTCTTGCTCGTCACTTCTCGGGACGTCGAAATCCACAACAAAATACAGTTAAAAACGGGAAAACTAAACGCTAAGATCCTTAGGTTAAAGCCTTGCACGTCCACGTTGTGATGAGTGTTGGTTTTAGCCCAGCTTTGACCCTCGCCGCCTGCAGACAGAGCTGTGACTTTCTCTCCTCCTCCCTCGCTCCCTCTCTGCCTCTCTCCCTCTCTCTCCCTCTCTCTCTCTCTCTCTCTCTCTCTCTCTCTCTCTCTCTCTCTCTCTCTCTCTCTCTCCCCCTGTCCCTCTCTCCACCCAGCTTGGTCCCAGAGGCTGCAGCAGCTGGTTACATACACTACATACTTATTTCTCTCTCTCTTCTTTCTTTCTCTCTCTCTCTCCTCTCTCTCTCCCCCCACTGTTTGCTCAGTGACACATTGGAGCCCAGTCAGTGGAATAAATAGCTCTGTGACTGTGATCGCCAAGTTCAATACGATTCATCAAACTCTCACATAATCCAGTACAATTTGAAGGTATTTGTACTTTGGTTGCTCCCTTTTTTTTTTGTGCCACTAACTTGAGTAATATTGTGAGTTTTACCACACGACTTTGATGTGTGTTGAACCGCAACACACTTCAAGGTTTGTGAGCGTCTGTAGGCAGTGTGTGTGTGTGTGTGTGTGTGTGTGTGTGTGTGTGTGTGTGTGTGTGCGTGTCAGCCCCAAGAGTTTCTGCTCGGTCCCTCAGGTCTTATTGCGCTTGATGAAGCGTACACAAGGATGAAACGTATTGACAATCGCCTGTTAGCACGTTGGCAGCTAATCCATAACTGTGGTCGAGCACACACACTCCAGTGCATGCACACTTAACAGGCACACATACACACACACACACACTCACTCTGTTGACACCTGACCTTTACAGGAAGCAGGGTGGAGCTCAACTGACCAGAAGCTACTGTCAGTCAAGGGGCATCTACCTCCTCCTCCTCCTCCTCCTCCTCCTCCTCTTCCTCGTCTTCGCCTCTCCCCTTTCACTCTTTCAATATTCCTCTCTTTCATTTCATTGTTAGTACACACGCTGAAATGGAAATGAACAGATGATGGAGTTCAGGAGGAGCAGAATTACTTATTGGGTGCGCACACACACACACATACACACACACACACACACACACACACAGACCCGCACACATACACACACACGCACACAGTCTGAGCGGCGCCATCTTAGTAAACATGGTTTTGATGATGGTATAATACTGAGCTTAATACCTTTACATGAGGAGAGTGTGCGCTGTGTGTGTGTGTGTGTGTGTGTGTGTGTGTGTGTGTGTGTGTGTGTGTGTGTGTGTGTGTGTGTGTGTGTGTGTGTGGACTCTGTGCCCTTTGTCTTTATGAGTGTCCGTATCAGACTGTACGCTGAAATACAGAACATTATAGAGATATAAAGATGTCAGGCCTAGATCTGCGTGTGTTTATGTGTGTGTGCTTGTGTGTGCTTATGTGTGTTTATGTGTGTGTGTGTGTGTGTGTGTGCGCACGCGTCTAGACTACACAATCAGATTCGCTCATCCTTCTACATGGATTGGCTCCATATTGGATGTTTAATATTTAACCAGCACTATCCTCCTGAGAGACCGGGGAGGAGTGGGAGGAGAGAAGGAGAGAAAGTGCACACTCACACACACACACAGGAGAGAGATACGAGCGAGGCAGACTCACTTACACACACACACACACACACACACACACACACACAGAATATGCAATCAAGAGGATACAAATGCAACGAAAATGTATTCCAGTGTCAAAACATTGAGTACAGCATGTCTCTGCGGACTGTACACATTACTAAACGTCAACACATTTCATTCCCACACTCACACACACACGCGTAACGCAGTGAAACAACGGTGTGTTAATGCAAATATTCACACCAATGATGTATACCCGTTCAGAAATGTAATCTAATGTAATCAACGCCTACACACCGATTCTGTGACAGGTATCTGGAAGTGCACACACCCTTTACCCTTTTTGTGTGTGTGTGTTCGTTTATAGTACGCTGCGTATGTACACGTTCACGCCATACACACATTAACATGCAGGCAGCGTTTCTGTTACAATGCCGTACAGTCCAACGCCAGGCATTATGGGAAATGATGCATCCATTCTGTGTGTGACTGCAAGTGTAAGACGGCGGTGACTCCACCACACACACACACACACACACACACACACACACACACACACACACACACACACACACACACACACACACACACACACACACACACACACACACACACACACACACACACCTCAGTAATGAAGCGAGACACCCGAAGAATGCAGAGCTTCTGATGGTGCTGTGATATTCAAAGAAACACGGGCGTTAATTCACATCCACGCAAATGCCCCGACTGTACAATGGCTGACTGATAAGTTCTGAGCTTGACACATTTGGAGAAAGGAAAAGTCGTCGAGAAGAATCCTGCGACACGGAGCTAATTCAAACGGGAAAAGGCCTCGGCTATAGCAGCAGGATTGAGGTGTTATAATGTGTAATGATGTCATATTACTTCTGAGGTCTTGCACTTGCACATCAACTGCATCCTGCTCAGCTCATGTGACTCCCTCAGGCTCAGAACATATCAATCAACTCTCATAACAACTGTATGTTACTACTGTATGTACGCCTATAGTGAGAGGACAACTACAAACACAAAAGGAGAGATAGCGAGAGAGGGAGAGGGGGAGAGAGAGAGAAGGAGGGAGAGAGAGAGAGAGAAGGAGAGAGACGGCGGGAGGGAGGGAGGGAGAGGAGTTGGTTGTTTGTTGCTGGAAACAAAGTGCTGTTAAATGATTTATTTGTTTGCCGCGTTTAAGTGCATTCCCTTCATTACGAACAGCAGCCTGCAGAAAAGCCACAATGCTACATACACAGACATGCTGACACTTGCAGACACACACAGACGCGCACACACACGCACACACACACACACACACACACAGCTACAGACGCACAAACACACACACACGTAAACAGCAGGCCCAGATGGAAGTGGGTCACGCTAACCAGCTCAGTCTTGCTCCATTCGCCACACACTCGGGGGTCCCATTGACTCGATGCTAAGGCATATATATACATATATATTTACTGTATATATATATATATACGGTATACGCAGCATATACACTCTATGCAAATGAAGTCATACAGTACAGTATGTGCACATGCAAACCAGGAGAGTACAGGTTTAATTATGAATGCAATATTTGCTTTATTAGGTTTATTTGCCATTTCTGCACCAACATGAGAGCAGGTGGACGCTGTTTCCATGCTCATGAGGCAGTCCCATTCATTATGCATCCAGAAATAAATGCATTTATTGGAAACCTAAACACAAAGAGGTCGGGATACAAAACCTCATCCCCCCGACCCACCCTTCCAGTATTTTGCGTAAATCTCCTTAGCAGTCGTGACGGATATTCCTCAGACAGGCGTATGGTTATTTCAGAAGTAGATAAACGCCAAACGTCTCTGATTTATACTCATGCCGATGCGCGTGTATCCATCACACGCCTACGCACGGACACACGCGCACAAACGGCTGGCTCCGGCTTGGATGGCAAAGCTCTATCAACAGGTGGAGAAATATCAGGAGCAGAAGTGAAAGCAACGGCTGCAAGACAAGGCGGCCTTTCACCGAGCCGACGCGTGTGTGTGTTTGCGTTACGTCCGCGTCCGTTACACATCGAATATTCACTCCCGGCTCTCAACACTCACATCCATTCACGTTGGGGATGTATGAAAGGTAATCGGCGCCAACGTCAGCAACGGCACCCCAATTTACTCGTCCGGGGAGCAAAGGGAGGCCTGTATCTTCGTCACTCGCCGACGGTTGAATAAATGAGTGTCAGAGAAGATTAATGGCAGGAGTGTTTAACGTTGACGTCTCCTGGGAAAATAAACAAGCGGGGAGGTGGAGGCCAGAATTGAGGCCGGGGGAGGAGGGTGGAGAGGATCAGAAGGCCAGGGGGAGGAGGAGGAGGAGGTGGAGTAGGGGGGAATGTGGAGTGTGTGTAGCATCAAGAGTAGGGGAGTTGAGGAGCAGGAAGTCTCCAATAAGAGCCTATTTGTTCCCCTCATCTGTTTACTACACTGTGCTTCTCCTTTACCACGCGGTCGCCACGATGCCCGACCGTTACTGCTCCACCACTTAGCCCTGATGAAGGAAAGCATTGATGCAGAGCTTTTTTTCCCCCAGTTTTTGAGTCCTTAAGCGTGCGGCGAGCGTGAAATAAGAGTATGGAATGATGGAACTCGTCTGGGCTCAGTAGCAGCAGCAGCAGCCAGCAGCCTGGAAACGCTTTGAGTCGTTTGGCTCAAGTTCAGGCACAACACCACGGAGAACGCAGATTAGTTCGGGGATGGATATATTTTCAAAACATGGTTATCGGCGGCGGCGGTGGCACATCTGTGGCGTGGCGGGCGGTGGGGGGGCGGGAAACGATACGAAAGGATTTATTACTGCACATAATCTGCATCATTACGACTAAATATCACAAATGAAACGCCACAAAAGGGCCCTGTTTATTTTTATGTCTGCAGATGTTAGATATCGTATATCAGAGCGAGCGTGCGTTGCCAGGCAGAGGCCGTTTATTAGAGCGCTTGCCATCGTTTGGTTATTTCAGCTGATAAGGCGTGTTGCCTCTCCTGATAGCATCGCTCACAGCTCACTGTAACTCACTGACGGATTAATCCAGCCTTTTTACTGCGCGGAGATATCAAAACCTCTCACGTCTGCTTTTCCTTTTTTCCTTCCGTTAGGTTCGACTACCAGGAGCTTCTCCACAACTCCACCTTCTGTCTGGTGCCTCGAGGTCGACGCCTAGGCTCCTTTCGCTTCCTGGAGTCACTGCAGGTAACTAAACACGTCACGGCCTACGATCAACAACATTCATCATCGTCCTTACGTCACCGCATTCCGCAAAAACCGCCATCCGTCATCTGCGTTCATCCGTTTACATCATCGCACAAACTCCCTGTAAAGCGATATCGTCTCCTCGCTGTTGAAATATATATGAATCACCGCTGAATCAACATCATCCCACATATGGCGGTGCGTATGCTTTAATGACTAATCTGCCCCGTCTCCTTATCTGTGATAGGTTACAGATGCGCTATCGTGCGATGTCACAGGGAATGAAGACATCCACGCATCTGAATCGGCCTCAGAATCTAATCTAACTCTTTCTCCGACCCCCCCCCCCCCCCCCCGAGTCAGACTTATCTACGCGACTGCGACAGAATCCATCTGTTCCGCTTTGAGATATCTGTTGGAGAGAAACAGAACCTCCACGGCGGCGGAGGTCGTAAATGTCGCGGAGTTGTACGTTTGGACTCTCCGAACCAGAGAAACCAAACAGCTGAAATCTCTACATCTGCGGCCGCCTCGTGCCAAATATTACAATTATGAAAACAACAGGAGTGGGAGCAGCTGCGTAACGTCGTAACGCCGACCCCGACTTATACCTTTACAGGAAACGGCCTGGACTCACCCGGATCCTGCTTACGCGCTGCTGCTCGGTCATCAAAACGCGGAGGATGGAAGAATGTTTATGTTTGAGCGTCGGATTTCCACCGCCTCGGTTTATGCAGGGCTTTTTCTTTTTCTTCCCCGGGTTATTGACACCTTAATGGTTACATCTGCAAGTGTTTTCCCCAAACCGTTGTGTCGCGTCGAGCGCAGATCTCGCCATAAAGGTTTATTTGCTATTTGCCAGGCCTTTTAAACTGAAATGGGTCCATTATCACACACAAACACACACACACACACACACACGCATTCACTCACTCACGACAACATTTAGAGCCTTTCATTGAGCTCCATCAGTGGAAATGTGCGAGTACACAAACGAATGAGGAAGGCCGAGGGCGGTGGAGTGAAAGTTTTGTTAAACCCCAGCCGGTCTGCTGCGGTGCCGTGCCACCCAAGACGACGCTCTCACGCCCGGGCCGGAAGCGGTGGCTGTTTTTAGTTTTTACCTAACACTGAACTCGCTCGCCACACTGCTCCCGGGGAAGCTGTGTGTGTGTGAGTGTGTGTGTGTGTCCATGTGTGCATGAATGGCCCGGAAGCATCCATAGGAGTGGCAGCCTGCCCCTCTGCTGATGTCTGCTGAATGGACAAATCCACGCACACACACACCACACATTTGGCTTGGCAACAGCAAGTCTCTCCCTCTCTTTCTCTCTGGCCAATCACGGTCCCTTTTCTTCCCCCATGTCCTCTCGGCCCGTCTCACCGCCCGTCCTCCTCTGTCTTTTCCATTGAAGCTACGTTTTAAGATTTTCTTCATTCTGTCTGTTTTCGCTCTCCGTGCCAACCAAGCCCACAAAAAGAACTGGCAATTACCCGTGCGGTAGGAAACTTACTGCCAAGCGTTCAGACGTACACTCACACACTCCCTCTCTCACACACACACACAGACACAGTCGCAGAAAGCCTCCCCGCCTTCGTCTCCCAATGCAAACAAACCAAAAACAACTACACAGCAGATCCTCTTTCACATTGAACCACCTCAAGGCATTGGAGAGCTTCACCTCTGGGTTCTAGCACCCAGCTGGATCTCACATTAACAGAGCTGGGTAGCCCAGAGTGTGACCCCGGCTCTAACCGAGGGCCAATTATGACACGCAAACACACTCGCTCACACTTCCCATTTGCCTCGGTATCCCCTCAGCAGGTCTCCTCTCAGATGAAGTGAGCGGCGGCAGCACCGAAGCCCCACGGTGGGCCAGAGAGCCTTTGATCTCTCTGTTTTGGCTGCTGCCGTTCTCCGTTGGTTTAATTAGACTTTTCCTGCCTATCAACACCACAAAGAGGTAGAGCGCCGGGCCGGTGGAGTCGGAGTGTTAGAGGGGATGAAGAGAGAGAAAGAAGGAGAGAGAGAGAGAGAGAGAGAGAGATAGAGACTCAAAAAGCAGAAAACCTGTTTGACGACAGCATCGGAAACTTCAACACAGCTTTGACCCCTCTGTGATTCTTCCATCCCTCTGTGCCTCACACACACCTTCCATCTCATCCCTTCATTGGTTCATCCCTGTTCCATCAGCAGTCCCAGCCATACACACACACACACACACTCCTGGTCAACCACATGGGTGTAGCAGTTTTTTTATAAAGCATCTGGGGCATTTTAGGAAAGAAGCCAATACTCATTCCAGCCACCATATATAATGCTTTTACACACACACACACACACACACAAATACACATCATCTGCATAGCTTTGGCGATCACAATGCCAAGCAGCTGCGACTTGAACGCACCGAGCACGTCCTGTCACGCCGCTCGCTGCCAAAGAGAAGGCGGCGGCGAGGGTGAACTGGAAGGAACCCAGAAGAAGTGCAACTCATCCCAGCACTGTGGGAATCGGCGAATATGCTCTATAAATTGTGTATGTGTGTGTGTGTGTGTGTGTGTGTGCGCGCAGGCAGCGTGTATCCCGGTGTTGCTGAGTAACGGATGGGAGCTGCCGTTCTCTGACGTCATACAGTGGAACCAGGCGGTCATAGAAGGAGACGAAAGATTACTGCTGCAGGTAAGACACACAAACACACACAACTACTCACGCACAACTGCAGGAAACACACACACACGAATCCGCACACTCAGAGTGGCTCAGTTTATCTGTATATTTCGGAAATTGACCACTCGGATCGGTTGTTTGGACACATCAGGGTGGCAGAGAGAGTAAATGTTAAGACAGACACTGGTGCTGTTGTTGTTGTTGTTGTCGTCCACTCAGGCTGAAACAAGTCCTTAATCAAAGGGACATAAATGGATATAATAAGCGAGCCAACCGAGCTCCCTCACCGCCATTTCTCTTCCCTCGCCCCAAATTACATCACGTCTCCTCTCGCACCGATACACTTCGATCCCGGGTCGACAGAAGAGAAGAATCGGGCATTCGGCTAATGAACGCCGACACGCCTCCGAGCCCGGCGAGCAAGGAGAGGCATCTTAGGGAAGATATTGGAATGAATGAGCCATCCAAACGGGAAAGACGAGAGAGAGAGAGACGGGCAGACTGTCGCGCAAGGCACGGGATCCGAGGTTAATGAGGCTGAATGAGACCAAAACACCTCCAGACAAAAGTGAAGGAACACGCCCAGGGAATCGGCCGCAAAGAGGGAAATCACACAAAAACACAACTCCCCCGTCTCTGTAAACTTCCACACATCCCCAAAAATGTGTTTTATTTGGGGCGTTTAAAGGCGACAGCTGCTGACACTTTCCTCTGCCATCTTCTAATCTGAGTGATTAAATCAATTTTGGTGATTTACTGGAAACGCTCAATTCAGTCCTTACTAATTACAGTCTCATTATGTGAACAACAGACCCAAATCGGGTTTAGCCTGGATTAAGCAGTTTACACACTTTAAATGATTCTAATTCTGTTTACTTGTGGGTTTTTTTAGATGTGTTTTGATAGAGAAAGCTTCTATTTGCTTGCTGGGGCCTGGGTTCACTCAAATCTCTTCTGGTTCTGGCCCGGTGGTTTCTCCTCAGGTGCCGTCCACGGTGAGGGCGGTGGGGAACGAGCGAGTCCTGGCCCTCAGACAGAGGACCCAGATGTTATGGGAGGCCTACTTCTCCTCCGTGGACAAGATAGTGCTCACCACGCTGGAGGTAACTATCAATAATGCAGCAATTTTAAGGCTTGCGTGTGTGTCGAATGAAAATCTCTCGGCTTTTGGTTTTCGATCCCGAGCCCACCGAGACTCCTCAGTGTTAAAGTTTCGGCTGTAGTTTTGGGAACTCTGCATGTTAGTTTGTGCGAATGTTTGTGAATGCAAAATATCACATTTCTGTGGGGGGGAATGTGCTGCATTTCCAATAAAAACAGGAAAAAGACAGGAAAGAGACGCCGGTGCCTTAATTGCAGCTCTCTCCGTCCAGCACCAAAGCTCCAGTAGCTACATTTCTGCGGCCCGGCTGCGGCGTTCGCATTTGGACGGTAGCACCCGCGCATTATTGTGATCACATGCTTGAAATTTTTGTCTCTTGTTTGCGATGGTTCTAGAAGCATTTCCACGTCTGGGGATCAGCTTCAACAGAAGTCACGGGAGAAATGAGAAATCCTTAGATTGCAATTATCTCTCTGTGGATTTAATTGCAACCCCCCCCCCCCCCCCCCCACACACACACACACACACACACACACACACACACACACACACACACACACACACACACACACACACACACACACACACACAACCGAGTCTCAACCTGTCTCACTATTAAAACAAGGATCAACCTCTGTTCTCTTAGATAAGCTCAACATTACTCCAGGTTCAGGTTCTCGAGTCTGAGCTGCAGCTGCTTTGATTTTTCACCTGCAACCGTTTCTTATATTTAGTCCATAAGATATTAGAATGTAAAAAAAGAAACACTCCTTCCTGACCTCTGTCCACTCCACTACAAATAGCACTCAGATGTGTCACCTCAAGGTCAGTCGGGGGGCGGGGGGCGGGGGGGGGGGGGGGATTTATGAAAGGAATTGTAAACCTCCGCGTGTGAGCAGTTTTTAAACATCGCTGTGGTGACGATGCGGCCAATTTTAGCACGCAACAACACACGAGGAAACAACAGATTAACATCCTTTCCCCGGGTGGAATCGGAAGAAAATCGGTCCCGGCGGGGTTAAGCTTTGCTCCCGATAGCTACAAAGGCCCCGTGTGTATTTGCCTCTGGGGTTTATGCAGGAGATAATAAAGGAGAGGTTCTGGAGGTTGGTGATAAGCTGCTTATATACATACAGCATGCAGAGGGGGGGGGAGACGCCTCCTGGGAGACAGCTGTGCAGTCAGCCTGAGGTCAAAGAGTCTGTGAGCGCCACAGCAGACACCGGTCCACTCACACCTCCTGTTGGCTCAAAGTGGGAAGTGCAATCGGAGCTATCATTAGGGATTGGGGAATACGGGGAGTGTCAGGGTCGGATAGGCGTGCGTGCGTTTATTTTAAGATCAAAGACTCGTCCGCCGGCTTTCAAAGAGAAGAAGAGTGTGATGCAGGTTTGTAGTAGATGAGAGCAAATCTGAACACGCCGTCTCTCTCTCTCTCTCTGTCTCTGTCTCTCTCTCTCTCTTGCTGTCGCCTTCCTAGATCATCAAGGACCGGGTGTTCTCTCACATTTCGAGGAACAAGTACATGTGGAACTCCCTGCCGGGAGGCCTGCTGGTCCTGCCGGAATACTCCACACACCTCGCTCACTTCCCTTTCTACTACCTGGGATTAGGCAAGCATGCTATTCCTTTCAAATTAGTCAGCAGAATTGATCGATTGATTGATTGATTGATTGATTGATTGATTGAAGGCCACTGTGTCACAGCTGAAGACCACAAGTAATCAGCATATCTTTGCAATCTTTTTTGTTTCGTCTACTCGCCTCATATCTGTTTACTAAATGTGAAACCTGTGAACTTGTTCAGGGGTCAGTCCAGGTCAAGAGTTCACTGCTGTCATCCAGGCCGTCTCCCCACTGGTGTCCCAGTCGCAGCCCATCATGAAGCTGCTCCAGGTGGTGTCCAGATCCAAGTACTGCTCACAGGTGAGCCACAGAACACGCAAGACTTCAACACGCCTGAGAGGCAGCACCCACAAAACCACCGTATCAGAATCAGAAAGTCGTTTATCTAAAGGTTGTTTGGAGTCAAATGAAATGGAAAAGCAGCAAATCTTCACAGATGGGAAAGCAAAAAAAGCGTTTTACTTGATAAATGAAGACGTGCTTGTTGATTCATGTTTTTGCTGTTGGTCGATTTTTACAAACAGAAATAACGACGTGTGTAACAGTCATCATTCATCATCTGCCACGCCATACATTTCGGGGTGAAACCTATAGATTTAGCGCCGACTTTCCCTCCGTGACATTTCGCTGAGTAATCACAGCAAAAGCCGGCCCGATGATGTCAGCAGCAAACGGTGACCAATCTTTAATGAGCCTATTTATACTCGGCTTATGTAACCGTTCCTCCCCCGCCGCTCCAGATCATCATCCTGTGGAACAGCGAGAAGCCGCCCCCCCAGAGGAGCAAATGGCCCCCCATGCCCGTCCCTCTCACCGTGACAGACGGGAGGAGGAAGGTGAGGGCCGACCGCCGCCACTCATAATTCACACCCCAAAGCCTTGAGTGACAGCGTGACAGACACGCGCCGGCTCCCGTTTGTGTGTCTCCCTCTCTTCTCCTTCTCTGATCCCTCTGCTCGATGTCTATCTTCCTCTCCTCTCCCTCCTCTTCATGTATACCCGACATATCTACTGATCCAAGAGTCATAAATGTCACTCATTCTTCCCCCGGCTCCCTTACCGCCCTTTCCTTTTCTCCCCCTGCCAAGGCAAAATCTGCACTGACTCACTCGACACGATTTACCGCAACTCGCTCATTTCTCAGCCACTAATCGCAGCAAATCCAACATTACACACAAGTACAAGCGATACCATTTACTCCTGCGTTTCCCTTCTCAGACCACCAGTCGCTTCCTACCTCACTTTGCCATAGAGACCGAGGCGGTGCTGAGTCTGGACGAGGACACGGTCCTGCTGACCAGCGAGGTGTGTTGAGTTGTGGGTCACACATAAATGCAAATCCACACGCGTATCAAGCCATATATCTATAAAAATAAACGTGTTCCCGCCTCGGCGCCTGCAGGTGAACTTCGCCTTCCTGGTGTGGCGAAGCTTCCCTGAGCGGATCGTGGGCTACCCACCCAGGAGCCACTTCTGGGATCCCTTGAAGCGCGCCTGGGGCTACACCTCCAAATGGACCAACGACTACTCCATCGTCCTGACAGGAGCGGCCTTCTACCACAGGTACGACCCGCATCCCTTAGGCCTCAACGACAACAACATTTAGACCTGCGTGTGCTCCATTTACCCGCCTCGATTTTCATTAATAGCTCCAGCAAACGACAATAAGCGCTCGTGTACGCACACGTTTCAAATCTATCCAAACATCGATTAAGTAAAACCAAATGGATTCCCTTTTCGTTGATGTTTTCAGTGTGAACAGCTTAAAACTAAAAAGCCAAAGGGGACAACTTGATGAATTGCAGCAGCACGGATAACGACACAAATTTTAACATCTCGCTACGGGATCAAGGATAATAACATGCGGCGTGTGTGTGTGTGTGTGTGTGTGTGTGTGCGAGAGAGAAAGAAAGAAAGAGGGGGGTACTACTGAAGAATTACTTCAAGCCGTTTGATTAATTAGAAAATCCCAAAGTCGATATGTGAAGCTGCCGAGGGACGGAAACTCATACAATATGAATGTAATTACTCTACAGACGGGGTGCTTTAAAAGCTTTGGAAGCGTGCAAAATCTGAATATGATGCAATCTTTTATCCCCCCCTCCCCCCGCAACGCTTTAAAGTACAAACCCGCCGTCGTTAATCCTCACGTTCCATCGGTTAGGCCCACTGCTTTTTGCTCTACTTAAGCTTCATTCCTATAAGCAGAAACGGTCACAGAAATGGATATTCTTTTACAAAACACAAAGAAACTCATTTGAATTAAACTCAATTTAAACGCGCGGCAATAAAGTCGAGGAACGAGCTGGACGAGCGGAGATACGCGTGTTGCACCAGAGGGGGTTTTGTTTTGCGGACTATAAATATCAAAATCCCACTGGCGGTAAAATGGTTAACATGTCCCAGATACATATCATCTACATACATCACGCCAGATACATGTTCCCTTTAAATAAGAGGCCATTATCTCACAGTGGCGCGTCTCCTATCAGACAGGTGCCGGGTGGCGAACCTCCAGCTATGATAAATCACGGAACCGTTTTGTCCCAGCCACCATTTTTAGCATAAAGTGTTTAAGAGAGCCGCGACAAATTGAAAATCAGGTAACAATGATGAATAAGAGTGAGAACATCAGGGACAAACCGCAGAGGCAGCGGGTGGCTAAATGTCACATGCAGCAGGTGTTTGGTGACAGGTACTAGCGTTCTTCTTCTTCTTCTTCTTCTATCTTCTTCTTTAATGCTGTCAACATTTCCCCTCTCCTTTCCTTCCCCAGGTACTACCACTACCTGTTCACCCACTACCTGCCCCAGTCCCTGCGGAATCTGGTGGACCGCACCTCCAACTGCGAGGACATCCTGATGAACTTCCTGGTCTCCGCCGTCACCCACCTGCCGCCAATCAAAGTGGCGCAACGGAAACAGTACAAGGACCTGCCCAGCCCGCAGGTAAGCGCCATCTTTCAGCGTCGCCTGCAAGTACAACTTTGGGTATTTGAAGTGTTTATACTTAACCTTTACGTTCTTCTCTTTTACCTACCAGGGTACAAAGAGCGTCCCCTGGGCCAACCCGGAGCACTTCAACCAGCGGCAGGAGTGCGTCAACGCCTTCGCCAGCTGGTTCGGTTACATGCCTCTTGTCCACTCGCAGTTCCGTCTGGATCCCGTTCTCTTCAAAGATCAAGTGTCGGTGTTCCGCAAGAAGTACAAAGACCTGGAGAGGGCGTGAAAGTGAGACACGGCGCCTTTGGGGTGCGTCTGATCGAGAGGCCTTTTCGGACAGGAAACGCGGATCAGACAGGAGGGGTGGGGGTTGGAGGGGAAATGGCAGCCTGGTCTGCTCACGTCGTGGACAAAGTACAATCAACAGACAGACCCTGGTGGACTGTTCTGAGGACAGACAGTATATAAAGACAACAGAGCCTGGAAACGGTTCTGTCACCTCCATGTGTGTGGGACGAGCTTAGACAGGGGGCTTAGGGACCTTAAAGAGAACCTTTGATTGGACCTCTCAAATCTCAAACGAGAAAAAGGAAACTTTTCTGATGGATTTTCGATATTTCTGCTCTTGGGGTCGACGACGAGAAAAGAAGCGGCCAGAAGCACCCAAGGGAGCGGTACAGGTACAGGTACAGGTACAGAGCACTTTGGCTATCACGCGTGTCTCAGCGTTGCCATGCGAGGACTGAGGCCAAGGAAACGGATCATTTGACGTCAAACTGCTTACTGTAAACCCAATAAAATTATTTCTAAATGCAAACTCTGCCTGACACGGATCTCCAAAGTTTGTATGATCTATATGCTTGGTGTGAAGGATTTTAATGGTGAGGTCATCGGCGAATTCATCATCAGGTGGACCTCACACATACCTGGAAGCAGCAAAGTTGTAATTTCAACATACTGTATGTTTTTTAAAAAGTTTATTATGTACAATAACAGAGATGACCCAGCGGGGCCGACCTTTTTTTTTTGTGCCGCAGTTTTACAAAAATAAATTCACAGGCAGGCAAAGTATCAAACACCCTGAGGGTAAACAGGTGTGTTGTCTCGCACTCGGGAAGCAAATCTCATTAAACACATACACACAAACACACCACACTCTCTCACACACACACACACACTCACACACACATATACGTACAAAGCACCTGAGATCCATAGCTGCCAAAGGGCTAATTTGAATTCTGAACCCGCGATGTTTGTTCAAACACAGAGGACAATGTGGGCAGTTGTTCCTATTGTAAACACGGTCGTCTGATTCAGCTTTGGTGCTTTTGGGGAGAATTACCTGCTATGAATTGGATTCCACCTGGTGTTAGAGTCAGCACCTTGGGGGCCAAACACTGTGAAATGCGATATTTTGTGAAAACCATTGATTTCTTTTCCTCCCCCTCTTACCCAAGGACTCACTAAGTCTCCAAACTATGTGCTCAGTATGAAAATAGAAGTCCATCATTTGAATAATCAGTGTGAACAGAACAAAGTCCAAAGACTTCGTCGACAACATTGAAAGAACCATTTGTAAAAAAAAAAAGAAAAAAGAAGCTATATAAAAAGAATGCAGTTCTCTTTAAAGACGATGGTGTCAAGAGTTGGAGTGTGAATCAGTACAACACAGGCTAATTTGTTCTGCCACAAGGCCCGGTGAGTTTCAGTGACAAAGTGCCAAAAGCAGAGGTTCTCAAAGTGTGTGACAGTTTGTGTCCTATGCCCTCAATCCAACAGTGAGTCACTAATTCCACCTGGTCTCCGCCGCGATGCAAGTCCGTGTCACCGTGGACGACTTCTTCAGAGAGACGAGGATCCCGGCGAGGAGTTGGATCATTTCCTGAGCGTCAGCATGGCGTTGACGTCCCACAGCAGGTTCCTCATCTGATCCATCAGAACCTTCATCTCCTGGTTCTTCTGCCGAACTTTCTGCGGGCGCAAACTCAGACACTTAATTATGGTTCGACCAGCAGGGTGAGAGTGTTAAGAGTAGAGAAAACAAAGTTATCAGCCGGTGGCAAAAATCTATCTCTATGTTTGGCTACTGGCTGCCTGCTGGATATTGATTAACTGACGAATCCCATGAACCCTCCAGGCCCTGCAGTGTTACCTTAGGTGTACATAAAAGATAACATAAAATATGGATGAAATCATACAGTTTTTGCATTTCGGCTATGGAGCCGAGGGAGCCGCTGCGGTCTGCGCTGCACTGCCACCTAAAGGCACTTAAGAGACCTTCACCTCTCACATTCCACCAATAATTCATTCAACTAATTGTTTTCTGCGCAGGTAAAGCTTTATTTTATACGTGCGAATAAACGAACAGGTTTGTTTTTTAAAAGACTCAGCACCGATTTAATATAGATGCTTTTACAACTCTAATGCATTTACAGTATGTCCATTTATTAAGTGTGTGAGTTACTTTTCACCACTCAGACTCAGCAGTCGGCTCTATTAATATTCATTGAAAGACATCGTACTCGGAGATGTCAGAGTTGCTGCTCATTAATTATGAAACAAAGGAACGCACCTCTAAAACTTCTTGTCTCTCCTGGTTGACAGCGGCACTGCAAGGCTCCACTCGGACAGAAACCACCTCCTCTCCCACATACGGCACCAGCTGGGGGACACAGAACACACAGTTTCAGTCTACCAACACACTGGATAGTAATATAGTGTACAGTATAGTGCAATGAGGGGCAATTTTCAGTGTTTCTCCTTGGTTTCTCCTCTATTCTCTTATTTACTCAGAAACTGAATACTGTATTAAGGCAACAACGATATTGTGAGAAACATTTGGAGCTACTGCCTGACCTCTGGCGGGCCCTCCTGCAGGTCAGAGGTCATCTCCACACAGCGTTCGTAAAGGAGCCGGAGTTTTCGGAACAGCAGGGCCAGCTGCCTTAGGTGCTCCTGCAGTTTCCCAAAGCGGTCCTGATACATGGCCTGGCTCTGGGTCACGCCGTTCGGAAGCTGCAACAAAGACAGAGAGAGCGTTTCCTTTCAGTTCTAGCAAATGGGACAAATGCAGAGTGATGAAGGATGCAGTTTTCTTTTAGTCTCTCTATATCCTGCACATCTCTACCTCCATCAATACATCAATCTTTGTATTCATCTCCAAGTATCTTAAGACATTCTGAAAACTCCTCCAAGCCTCCAAGTTGCTGGCATAAATACAAAGATTGGGAGAATATATTAAAAAGAGTCCCAATATAGAAACCAGCCACTAATTACTACACACAAGACTAACCATGTGAAGCTTCACGTGGCATCTTTGACACAACTATATTATATACTGTATTTGCATTACTGTCCATCCTGTGCATGCTGGGTACAGACAGTTCCTAGACGAGTTGTTCCTCTTGAGCGGTGAGGCGTCCACTAATTAAATCGTTATAAAAGTGATGGACAAATTATTTTAAAATTTCATGTTAAGTTCTGCATCTTCTGATTTTTAAATGACAGCTAGAAATGCCCCCAAACGCTGAACATCTGTTACAGCTGGTTAGAAGCGTTTGAGGTGCTTGCTACAGATCCTTTATCTTTCATGGAAGTTTGTAATCAGACCTGGAAACTTTTCGATATGCTCAAATAAGTCACATCTGGACAAAAGTGTGGGATAGAATGATCTGGAAGCTGGTAAATGAAATGCATAAATACAAAAACACACACATGGGGACAGACAATAGGAGACATCAGGGTCCAGTACCTGTGTAGCTCGCGTGATCTGGAAGATCTCCATGGTGCGCGTGACGATGTCCTGTACAGTCTCCTGCCCGATACGACAGAGAAACACTGGGGAGATCTCTCTCAGAGCACCCTGAGGGGGCATGGGTGGCTGGCCTGGGGCTGAGGCCGCACCAGGGGGCAGGTGGGACTGCTGCTGGGGGGGCATCCCTGCCATAGCTGCCTTCTGAGGTAAGGAAGCTGCCATTACTGCAGTATCTAAAGGACAGAGTGCAGATTGTGGACAGATTTCAACCAAATGAGATGGACTTAATGGGCATAAAATAGGGCAAATCTGGGACATGGAGTTGGGCAAACGTAGGTGTAAAAAAACAGTAAACAGAAGGTCATGTGATTTATAATCTATGATGGCTAAATGACTCCAAACGCTGTGGGAGGGGAGGCGTGTCGAGTGGACCTCAGGGAACATCCGGACATTCTCGCCGCCTCGCATTCCGCGCTCCATGAATTAGACCCTGACTGATCAAGGCATCACCCAGCTCACACACTCACTACTACTACTCTTTTAAGTCAGCACACTGAGATATGACCTTTGTTCGGCAGTTGTGCGATTACGTGAAGAGGGAAATTTCGATTTCCGAGTAGTCTAAAGCGCACCGTTAGCTTTGAGCTACATGCTTTTCACCTACAAATCAATAAACCGCAGTGAATAACCTTAACTTTGAAGATCAAAAATGCACATACAGACTATAAGCTTTCATGTAAAATCGTCTTGGTAACAGAAATCATAAGCCGCGTATCACAAATGTGTGTGCAGCTGCAGAAAGAAAAACAAAGATTACTAATACTGAATGAATGAGGCTAACCACGGTGGCTAAGCTAGCTAATCGGAACAATAAACAATCCGACCGAGGCTACCTAGCGAGCGATGTCGTTGGCTACAAATTCAGAAAGTTTCTTACCTCACTGAACTGCGTTTTTTGATTAAAGGTTGTCTTATCCCACCTCTCAGCTGCAAAAACTAACGCTAGTCCTTTTATTCTTCGAAATGAGACATAATGAAGCCTTTCTACTGGAGGAGTAGCACGGTTTTGTTTATATAACGTCACTTCCTAGCGGGAAGCACATCCTTCTCACCACTAGATGGCGGAAGTAGGCTGGTGTCTTTTTTCAATGCAAGTTACATACTGTATCAAACATTTATACAAGGAATTTAAGCACGATATGATCGGATAGAAATATCATTACATATTTAAAATATCGCAATACAATATCACTGTAAATGATAGAATAATATGATTTGTTAAATTCTATTGCAATTGAAAGGGAATCTATAAATGAATTCTCAATCCCAAATACCAAGGATTTAACATTTTACAAATATTGTTAAACACTTTTTGATAAAGATAATATGATTTGACCTGTATTCTAGATATTTTAAGATGCATATTTGACCATTGTTTAAGAACAAAGATGCGCTGTCACTGTGTGACTACCAGGAAGTGAAAGTTATTAACATGTGGTATGATTATCAGCACACAATGACCTTGGTGGACCTGAATGAACAGGTGAGGTCATGCCAATCAGATGACCGTGACAATATTTAACAAACTAAGGAAATGAATCCGTCTTATTGTTCACACCTTGATTTCTCCTTCAGCCCAGTTATCAGAAGGAAAGCTTGAGCTTCCTGCTACGACTGAATGTTAATAACTCAGTTCAGCTCTACAGCTTTAAGCAATCATTAGTCTTTTAAGAATTATTTATTTTTAAGGAACAGTATTCTGAGTGAACTGTCATTTATCAATCTTGTGACAGAAAATAGAAGAAAAGAGAGACAATTGCGCGAATGTAGGTACATTGGATTTAACCAAATCACAGCAATAATAGATTCTGTCTGACAGTAATCCCAAAAATTAGGAACCAGGAAAGGGGAACAGAATATAAGAACCACACGACGAACATAGTACTTGTAAAGATTAACCAAATGTATCATAAAAATAACTTCTTCCTGCTAAACATAGTCAAAAATGATTTCATAAATGTCAGACGATAAGCAAACATGTTTGTTGACCAAATCTTTCCGTATCTTTCCGTTGCCAGATAAGCAGAGCGTGACAAGAGCTGGCAGGGTTTGTCCCTGTGTACAGTCATTCTTGTACAGCACTGAGCTGAGTGTGTGTGTATGTGTTTTCCCCTCAGGTTCAGAATGGCTCCAATCCAGCAAACTGGATGTTGCATCAGTTTTACATCGAGAGAGACAAACATTTACTCTCCCAGATCAATCCCAAGCTGATCACCAAATTCTCTGCACTTTTCAATTCGCCACGATTTGTGTGGATGTTGATTCTTTGCACTTATTCTGTGACATACTTGTTGTTATTGTCTACACGTTTAGAAATAATATGAAAAACTTAATAAGGCCAGTGAAGACGGACCTTCTAGTTGTGTTTGACTGATATCATTCTGTGCTACACCTTTCCCTAAGCTCTCCATTGTCCATTGTTACCTGTGAAAGCATCCCCGGTTTCACTGTGAGGTTATCGGAGAAACGAGAGTATGAAAAGTTTATGACACGTCTTTTCCTTCTGTTTTCATCTTATCATCTTTATGTTTGTAGTTCACACACAAGGCAATAAAGAAACCTAGCCCTGTCTTGGTCGCATTCTCATCAGATAAGCATGTCCAGGCAAGGAGGCCAGTAAAAGCAAGGAGGCCAGTGCACCTTGGATTATCTAAAAGACATAAAAAATGCTCTGTACCAGGAAATATGCAGCATGGCGATAACAGAACTGATAAAGCGCCACAGAGGCCTGAGCTGTTGCTTCACAGCTGCAACTAAACTGCCTACAGAAACGAATCTAGTGCCCTCTGCGTCCTTGAAGTTGTGCTACTTAAACAGGCGATGATACGAAACTAAGGAGGAGGAGGAGGAGGAGAGGAAAAAAACAAGCGCTCTCATTAGAGCACAAACCTCTGCCAACAACCTTTGGCAGAATTGGTCTTGTTTTAGCCACTGTGCTGCCCTATAATATTAGGATTTAACAGCTTTATTAGTTATAAGGAGAGTAATTCTATCTACTCACAGTCCAACATGGAGCTTTACCTGTTTTTCCTTCAGTGCCACGCCCTTCCACCAAGTTCTCAAAGTGATCCTGCAGATGTTTCAAGTAATCCTACCGAACAACACGAGTTGAAGGCAAAAGATGTACTCTCGCTCCTCACTACACCTGAGTTTTGTAAAATATCTCCAAAAAAAGTGTTTGCATCACCACACATTAATAACTGCCACGTAGATTTGCCCATAAGCCTCTGGGGAGCCTCCTTCTTCCTAAACTTACACTCCTCTCTGACCTGATAAACAATAACTGGAGAGGGTTTTGTCTGTTTGCTCTTAGACCAGTCATAAGGTAACACAATGGCATACTTTTAGTGTGTTCATCTTTACTGGCAAAGATCACAAAAATATCTCTGGCCTCACAAATCTGGGTTTGGAATGAAATAATGAATTCAGCTTAAAGATAAAAGCAGCATACCAGAATATTATTGCTTTTTTTCATTGCGCAAATGCCCTGAATGCTACCGTGACATTACCTTGCTTTAGAGCGTGATAGGTTGCCAGCTTGCCTTCAAGTGCTTGCACAAATATCGCCCTCTAAAACACACCGTTGATATCAAAAACTAAATAGTCATTAATCCAACAGGCTTATTCAGCGGGCAAGGGAGAAATGAAACGTGCTTTATCCTCCATATTTTCATACAACGTAATGTTCGCTGGGGTGGAAAAATGTACATGCCAGCCAAGTAGAATTCCCCAGTTATCAAAGATACCCTGAGAGTCTTTGGCAATGGGTTTCAGTGGTCACGTTCCATTTCCACGTGTATAACCTTATCATATCGGATTCGCTGTCCTAAATTCTCTTTCTTTCCTCAAGTTTCCTTTTTACTCCTGTTCTGGGTGTGGCGTGAAAAGTGGTTGCCTGCGATTTCAGAAGCAAAACGGCAGGAAAAGTGGCACACGCAGCCATAATTGAGCCAAACTGGGGAAAATAAGTTGAAATTCAAGAGGCTGTGTTCCTCTTATCCCCCAGAATGATTTCATCAATGACATTTTACTTTAGAAATACAGCCCAGGGCTCATTTATAATGCAGAAGTGGACCTTTTCTTGTTCCTCTAATTAACATATCAAACACACTTGACTCCCGCCTCTCTCTCAGGGTCCGTATTGGAAGTGGACCAAGGTGTATTTTTGTTTTGTGCTCAGCTCTCCATGACTACTTACTGAGCTGGTATATAAAGACAGAAGGGTTGCAGGGGGCAGGTAATCCATAAAGGGACAGACAAATCAGCTGAGGACCACCATGGGGAAAATGGGGAAGCTTGTCCTGCACATCTGCTTGACCTTTGTCCTGCTGAACATCACTAAGGTAAGCGACGCACTGGAGGCCTGGTTGTTTTTTTGGTTTGTTTTTTCCATTTCTGAGGTTACAGTCAAATCAGCCAGAGACTGAAGAAACATTTAAATTGGTCTCAAGTCTATGCAAATCTAGCACATGTAAGTCTCCTAAATGGATGCAGCATTTTCTTAACAGTGAACTAATACACAGGCTTATCAGGCATGTCAACGATTGTGTTTAACGAATCATAGCAAAAATATTCATCATTTGAAATTGGATTGTTGCGTTTATTGTTGAAATGTTAAACTATATAACCCGTGACTAACTGCAGGACATTTACTGCTATTGATTCAATAATTATCGTCACAAAAAAATGTTTTAAGGCCCAATATTAATCATTTAATCATCAGGAAGAACAAGGATCAGTTCATAAGTTCTGATTCTCACACATGAATTAAGCCAATACCATTATTGTCTCCCACGCTGCCTTGATTTGAGCTATAACTCAACCATAACTTCAGAATAGACTAAGTAGGGTGAGCACGCAGTTATTAAATACAAGCTGATTGTTAACCATGATTGTGTCCTGAAACTGACTTGCTTTACCCTCCCGGACTTTCACCTGTTGCAAGAGACAAAAACACTTTTTACTTTTCAGATGCCTGTTGTCTTAGTATTTCTGGAGGCAGGAGCTTTATGTTGATTTACAGCTTTCTATGCCAAGCTCAGAATTTATCAATCAATCATCGCTCATAACTACCCCGCTGGTATAAACTATGACTGTGAATGTATTAACGTTTGCCATTTTGTGAGCTTTCACTGTTTGGCTGGTAGGAGCTGAGCCACTGTGTCGTCAAACACAATGACTTCTCCATAAAACAAGGCGTGTGTGTGGAGATTGCATGGGTAGATGAGAGGACACGTACGTAACACGCAGGGTGTAGGACAGACATGAACTACTCTGCCAGCACTATGCAAAGTGTGGTTGATGCATTCATATTGGTGTGCGCAGCTGGCACGGCAGGTGCTTTCCCTTTGCAGTCATGCGTTTGATGGGTGTAGGACACACTGAAGCACTGTAAAAGCAAAGACAGCAAAACACTCAATAACAACTCTTATATTTGAAGTTAAAGTTAGCAACCAATAAATCCATCCATTCTTGCTTAAGGGAAGGAAAGCTCAAAAACAAATCATGTTTCTTAATAATAGTGACGAATGCAGATAATGTTGTCATTCAGCTGAATCAAGCCTGACAGATCCTGACATTTACATCTTTGTATTTAGCAAACACAGTCATCAGCAGTGGGGTCCCCCTGCAATTTGGCAAGGGGTGGCCATACCCACCAAGCTGAAATTACTGACCCCAATTGACTATCTCTTAAACATCTTATATACATTTATCATAGCACTATTGAAGAACCTGCATTACAACATTACAACAAACTTCTTATTCAAATCTTTCCATTTACCTTGAAACCACCGTAGCACTGTTGGTGGTTGTTTCCTATTCAACCCCTGTACTTTAATTGTAAAGCAAAGGGGCAAATATTATTTACAATATAAGTAACAGCAACTCTGCATTTCTGAATGTTAAAAAAATAAATCAAAAAATGTTAATGATTAATATAAATTTATATTTTCTACAGGCACCACTGGAGGAAATCTGTCCTTCAAAAATGAAAGTACTAGTGTAGATTTCCAGTATCTTAAAAGTGTGTGTACACAGGTTCAACTGGTGGTATTTAGTGACACTGTATTTCTTTGTTTTCTTTGACAGGCAATAGAGTCAAATGCTACCCTTGGAACAAATACAACAAATACACCCGAGACCAACAGCACCAAACCCGATGGTACGACAACAACAACAGTCACGCCAGCAGCCAGCCAAACTTCCACTCCCAAGACCCCAAACCCCACCACCTGCATCAACTGCACAGGACCATCTCCCTCCTCCCCTGCTCCACATGTCTCCACAAAGCCCATGGCTACCACCACTTCAACTTCAACTTCACCTTCCCCTGGATCAACTCCCATCCATAGAACGACAACCCCAGCAGCCACAAGCGGCACTACTAGTGCCGTGACCCATTCCAGCACACATGTCACTGCAACCACACACTCCTCAACTACGACCAAAGGAGGGTCTTCCCCTTTGCTCTGGTCCTGCACCCAGCTGCTGGCGCCTGTAATCTCCATGCTGATCTGTAGTGCATTGGACTGAGCAACAAACTTCAATTTGAAAAGTTTAATCATTAAATTAAGGAAAAAGTCATTAATTTGGCACATTGGCGCTATGAAGTGCTTTGTTCGCACTGAGTGTTGACTTGACGCAAGACTTGTTTTCCACAATATCTAAAAATCTGTAAAACATACACACGCATACGCACATGCGCACACGCACACGTCAGGACAACATTTCACTCACAAATCAACTCAAATTATGTTCACTCAAAATGCAAATTCTCTGGACTTTGTTGGCAAATAAACAAGACAATGACCGAGGATGAGACTGAAGTCTGATCTATCATACACTTAACACGTACACACACACAAGCAAAGAAAAAAAACACAAAATTTGAAAAAATTGTAAATGTGACATATTTACAGACACTCAGACAAGGAAAACAAAACCTGGGGAGAAGTGAAACTTATGCTACTTCAAGAGATTGTGGGCTTTATCATTAACTAGGTACAGATTGAACCAGGAAAGCAGGTTGTTGAGGTCATACTCTTCTTCTTAGGAAATGAAACAATCATACACCTCCATGTTTAAACAAAATAATAAAATATGAATCATGTAATTCACCTCTGCTTCTCCTGATGGTCCTGGAAAATGTGTTTTTGTGGATGACATATTGGAGTCTTCTATTTCACACCAAAACCTCATACAAATGATGAAAGTTTGACCAAAAAACCAAAAGGGAACAACTTTCTCACCGCAGCAAAATGACCTTGACGAGTTCATATCAAAGGACACTATATTAGATTATTATCTATAATCTTGAAAACAAATTTCTTAATCTTGAATAGCTGAGGAAAGATGGTTGCACAAGTTGCTTGATGCGGCAAAACTACAAAATTATCAAAGAGTAAAAATAGCGTAGAGTTGAATATGATTCTTTGCTGAACTCGGTCAGCACAGACAAGTTACCTCTTACATCAGTGACTCCTTACATTAGGGCCTGGACTGATTTTGCATTTGTGGTCCATTTCCAGGGTGGAGACTGAGCTTGGCTTCCTAAATGGAAATAGGAATCAGGTGGATGGCCTGAAAGCTTTATAAAAGACCAGTTTAGTTTGTGTGAGGCTCAGTATCTACAGCTGTCCGTTTGTGAGTTCACCAAGGGAAATTGGTCATCTGTCAGCCAGGATGAAGTACCTCGTTTGGGGATATTTTGCTCTGGTGCTGCTGGGATTTATCCAAATACAGGTAATATTTCTCAGGGATTTAAGCAGACAGAAAAGGAGATTTGTGTTACATTTGATTATGTTTGACTAAAGATCCCTGATCAGCGATCAGAACTAACTCTAATTTCAGCATTGTTGCTTTTATGCAAAATACGGTCGCTTAAATAAAACAAAGATCTGAAATACAGGTTGACTGAAAAGTAGTGAACATATTGTGTTACATCTTATTCCTCAGGTATGTTTTAGACATCATATTATCTTCACACCAGTGTGAGATGGCCAGATAGACAACCCAAATATACCTGCAAAAACATCTGTGGCACAGTATCTACTGCCCTTTTATTAGGGCTTTGATTCACACAGCATCCCTTCTACTCAGCTGATTTCACCCCCTGAGATGAGATTTACAAAACATGAAAGAAAATAAGTCTCACATCAGTATAGTGTGGACAGCAACGAGAAATGTTATGAAAGCGAGTTATACTCCCTCAAGAATTGTATCAGCAGGAGTCGGATAGGATCAACGCCCCTGAGGTAGATCTGTCTACGTTAGGCTCAGATTTTATCAATCAACTCTTGTATGGTTGCATTAATCCAATTATTTTCATTTCACTGAAAATACAAATGGATTTTACTATCCAAACCACCTTACAAACCACATGCATTACTAGGTATTGCTTTGTCCTCATACAGACTCTAGATGTCTTACTATAGTGATGCTGCAACTTCTTGTCTTACTCTGTCATTGTCCAGCGAACTGTGGCTACACAGCCTACCAGCCCCTTGACGACGATGGTGCCCAATATCACTTCCAACTTTACAGGTGGCCAAGGGCCACAACAGATCATGACAACGAAGGCCTCATCCCATACCACCAACAGTGGAGGGAAACACACCTCCACCCCTGCCAGCCTGCTGTGTGCCTCTTTTCTGCTTCATGCTCTTTGGCTGTAAGGCGCCCCCTGAGGCTCAGAGCTGCGCTGACCGTGAAACTACAACATAGTGGAGTTAAATGCAATGTTATTTGAGCAACTTTGACCATGTGTTTAGTGCAGATTAGATCACATATGTTTTACATATACTGTGTAGAGCGTACTCAGTGTAGAGTACTTCAATGTTGGCATCCAAAACGAAAAATAGAAAAGGGTCAAATGGGAAAGAAGCTGCTCATGTGTCATAACGTGTTTGTTGATGTTGACTCTGTGAGAATATTGTCTGAGCTTTATTTTGAAGGTGGCATGTTGCAAATACATTTTAATGCAATCATCTCACTTTCTATAATGTTTATTATGTTGTGTGAAGATATTTATTTAACTGAAGAAAACTAATTAAAATTAATACTTTTTCTCACCATTATGTAATTTTGGGATTTACTATTAATCGCAATTCAAAGCGTAACTCACTCAATGTTTCAGTTAATAATTTGAATTTTTACAATTAAGGCATAATAACAGATTTAAATAAATGTTATTTTTTTCCACACTACATATTAGATGACCCATATTGTCATATTGTCATTATATATATGAATAAAAATCTGAATTGTGCCTGCTGTGATGTACAGTATGTGTCTGTTTGTGCTTTGTGTGGCCTCATAGGTTTAAGTCAAAGGTTGAGGTTAAGGTTAAGGTTAAGTCAAACTACGGACAGACGTCCACAGGCGAGAGTGTTGTGATTTGCCACACTCAGTGAAGACAACAGAGGTGGAAAGAGAGAAAGAGGTTATTAGAAGAGGAGGGCTCAGGCTGTGTTTGTGGTGTGTTTGCACAGCAGGACAAACTCAGAGCTGATGTTACGCTTTCAGCATGAACACACACGCAATAAATGCAATCGAACTCACTGTCCATTACGTAACATTAAAGAAGAGATCATTAGAGGGGGGAAGAGGGAAGATGGGAGAGGCGTGAATGATACACATGCTAACTCTAACTGAACCCCTGAACAATAATTAACTGAACTAAAATACAGCAAAATGGATGGAATCTTGCTCCTTGAACTAGGACACCATCTTAAAGAAAACAGGCTCACTCTCAGTTTTTGCTTTTGAACAGCATTTGATCACCACCATAATGGGATGCTCAAGCTACTACTTTTAAAGCTACAAGTTTTAAATATTTCCTGTTTGTTTCATGAACTTACAACTTGCAATTCCACCTGTTATAAAAATGTACAATCTAAAAACACTTTGACCTATTTGTGTACCTGCTTCCTCAATTAGACATTTGTTTTTATGATTGGTCCAACTGCTGCTAAAACAAAACACCTGCCAAAGCCGTCACCTGAAGCTCCGTCACTGCTGGGAAGTGTTTACAGAGGACCAATATATATACATTTATGTGGTTTAAACATTACACCAGGAGTCAACATCATGGTGAGGCTGTAAAACTGTTTCCATGAATGTTAAGAGGTTATAAAGTGGAACCTCTAGTGTTGCAAAGCTTTCTGTAAAAATGTGCTCATCAATATTGTTCATCTTCTTTCAATTTGAGATTGAAAGAAGATGAACCGTGAGTGATGACTAGATAATAGTGATTGATGAAATAAGTTTAATTTCCTTCATGGTTCTAAACCGATCACTATCAGAAATAGTGCAGTACAATTTGACAAAATAGGTCAAAAGCGACACACGTGACCAACAAAGAAGATTGGTAACGACACATATAAGTGGGTGCAAAGTGCAAAGAAGATATGACACAAGGAAGTATTATGCCCAGTTTTTCCTTTCTCATACAACCCCCTACCATATACACCCACACACACTAACCATCTTCCTGTATCTAGGGGCAATACATACGTCATGTGTCCACACCCACTTCTCTCCGTAACGTGATATATCTGTATGAAAGGGAGGAGCAAAGTCATCTCTCAACACTTTTGAAACTCTGTGGAAGCGACTTAAACAGGGACAACTTGATTTGCTCTCAGAACCACATCAGCCATCGTTCCACCTGTGCCACCTGAACATCCCTGGTCCATCTTCGCTTGGTTTTTTCACTGCCTCCTCTTCTCTCTCCACCATGAAGCTTTTGGCTCTGGCTTTCTGTATGCTGGCCCTGCTGGCCTCAGTGAAGGTAATGACTCCCAACTTTTACATCTTACTGTCTTCTATAAGGAATCTGGCTCTCCTCTAAACCAAACACATTAAACAAGGCATAAGCCACCCATACATATCAATCAGTGCCCTAAATAGTTGTAAAGTCAGCCGGAACTCATCCTACTGAGATCCTTAGGTCAGATTAGGAATCTGACACTTCATAAGAGGAATTTCATCGTTTTGTTTAATTACATTTTTTTTAAATTTGCATAGTAAGTAATATACATTTCTTCCAAAATATCTGTAAATAAATCATAAGACTGAAATATGAGGAAAATAATGTAATTTTTTACCTTGGAAGAATGTTTGAGCAAACAACAGATGAAGTATTAATGTAGTGTAATAAAGTACAAAGTATTAGATTTGGATTGGATATAATGAATGACAAAGTAACTTAATTTCTGTCTTTCTAAAATGATTGATTTTTCCATTCTATTCCTAATCAGACTACAACGGTGGCCGCCACCACCACGACTACAACCATGGCCACGACTACAAACCTGACCCCAACCACTACAACAGCGGCCCCAACTACCACAACTACAACTGTGGCCCCAACGACCATGACTACAACCATGGCCACGACTACAAACGTGGCCCCAACCACTACAACAGCGGCCCCAACTACCACAACTACAACTGTGGCCCCAACCACCACGACTACAACCATGGCCACGACTACAAACGTGACCCCAACCACTACAACAGCGGCCCCAACTACCACAACTGTGGCCCCAACCACCATGACTACAACCATGGCCACAACTACAACGGCGGCCACAACCAATACAACGGCAGCCCCAACCACCACGACAACAACCGCAGCCCCAGTCACCACTGCTACAACCCTGACCACAACCATCAGTGGAAGCTCAGGAGTGGGAGCCTCTCTGCTGTTTTCTTTGGTGCCTTTGCTCCTCTACACGTTGTGCCATTGAGCAATGGCAGCATAGAGTGCTAGATGCTCTCCAGTGGTTAAGAAGAATTTGGGAAGTATCTTGAAGGGACTGACAGATGCAAATGTGTTAATGGGTATGTGTATGTGTAAAATGTACACACATGTATTTGTTATGTATTTGAGGGGAACCATTGCACGTGAAATGTAAATATAACAAATACGAGGCTGTTAAAACCGAAGGCCTCTCATTCAGCCAGACTTGTCGGAGTTGACATCAAGCCTTGTATCTGGCTTTTTATTGTCACCCATGAACTGCATGTATGATGACAAGTCTCGCAATTTTTCATATTTAGATTAGCGTGGGTGTTTTTCACAGATAAATGCATCCTAGAAAATGGTAGGTATGATGCATGTGCAATAATTATCATACAGGTCGGACTCAAATTGTGATCGCATGACTTGGCATGGCATAGACAAGTATTTGAATTAAAATACTAGCATTATGTAGTAATTGAATGTAATGAATGAATGTATGCTGAGCTGGAAAACTGTTAAATGTGTACTGTACATATGAAATAAAAGAATATATCTGAAGCTTGTGCACATTTAATCTTCAGATCGACAGAAGGCCAGCCGAGCCTGTAGATCAGGGCTGTCAAACACAAGGCCCGTGGGCCGAAACTGGCCTGCCTGTTTGCAAAGTGTGAAAATTAAAAGACATTATATGCAAAATTTTCAATAAAATAAACTGCTATTCCTTATTTGTCCACTGGGGTCGCACTGTTTTAGTAAGAGTAGCGAAAGTAGCATAACATTGAGACCCAGAACTGAACAGCCGATGGCTCTTAAAATTGAGATAAAACAGTATATAACGTTTTATATACTTGTAAATAAAAACAAAAACTATATATAATCTATGAACTTGTATTTCTTTGCACTAAAACAAAGGGAAAACCTGGAGTTGTCCATTGACATTCAATTAAAAGTTATTGTAATAACCTATAATTTAATTTTAGCACACACACGCGCGCGCGCACACACACGCGTGCGCACACACACACACACACACACACACACACACACACACGCGCACACACGCGCACACACACACGCACACACATGCACACACACACACACACACACACACACACACACACACACACACACACACACACACACACCAAACACACACACACACACACACACACACACACACACACACACACACACACACACACACACACACACACACACACACACACACACACACACTGTATGCTGACCCTGCTGGCCTCAGCGAAGGTAATGACTCCTAACATTTACATCTTTACTGTCTTCTTTAGGGAATCTGGCTCTCCTCTAAACCAAACACATTAAACAAGGCAACCCATACATAACAATCAGTGCCCTAAATATTTGTAACTCAGTCAGCCGGATACCTCATCCTAATGAGATCCTGAGGTCAGATAAGGAATCTGACACTTCATAAGAGGGATTTCAACTTCTTTTATTTATTTATTTTATTTGCATAGTTACATTTCTTCTAAATGAAAGACACAGCTGTAAATGAATAATAAGAATGAAATATGAGGAACTTAATATAATTTTCTTACCTTGGAAGAAAGTTTGAGTGGACAACAAATGAAGTATTAATGTAGGGTAATAAAGTAAAAAGTATTTGATTTGGATTGTATATGGATTGGATATTGTTGGATGACAAAGTATCTTACTTTCTGTCTTTCTAAAATACAGATGGTGGCCCGGGCTAAAACTGCGGCCCCAGTGGCCCCACGCGGAGTGACTACAACCATGGCTATGACTACAACTGCGGCTCCAATCACCAGTGGAAGCTCAGCAGTGGGAGCCTCTGTGCTGTTTTCTTTGGTGTTTATAATAGTAAAGTTGACTCCCGTCCCGCAGTATTCCCGTGGGAATCCTGTGACCCGTGGGATTCCCGAAAAAATGTCTGCCTCTAGTCCGGCCCACTTGAGTTTAAATTGGGTTGCATGTGGCCCCTGAACTAAAATGAGCTTGACACCCCTGCTGTCGATGATGTCCCTTGAACTGTTTCTGTTTGGGGAAAAATTAGTCATAAATGTAAAATGTGATTTTTTTTTTACACTGCAAAAGAAATTAAAACACGACTTGAGCTTCACTAAAATGGGCTGAAATGTTTCATCTGAAAAAACACAATATCGATAGGGAGAGGGAGAGTGTGTGCATACACACCTGTAGAGGGAGTGCCCGTGTATTTGAGGTAGGCAGCCCAGATACTCAGGGGACCTCGCAGTGAGACACCATGATACCCATGGACTGCATGTATGATGACAAGTCCGCAGTTTTTCATACTTCGATTAGCGTGTGTGTTGATCACAGATTAATGCATCCTACAAAATGCAATTCATGAAATTATCAAAACAAAATGAAAATCAAACAAAAATTAAAATAACATACAGTTTCACAAGATGCTTTTTCAGGATGAGTCTGTATATAGCACAGAAATACTTTTATTTAGTAATTTAGAATACACAAAAAATACAATTTATTTTGACACTTTATAAGAAAGTAGTGCAGAAGCAAGTGGCAGGTCAGACTCAAATTGTGATTGCAAGACTTGTGGCATACACAAGTATTTCAATTAAAATACTACCGTTACTACCGTAATTGAATTGAATTAATTTATGTATGCAAAGCTGGAAAACTGTTAAATGTGTGAATGAAAAAATGAAACATATGAATAAAAAATATATATCTGAAGCTTGTGCAAGTTTAATCTTCAGATCGGCAGAGGGCCAGCAGAGCCTGTAGATGATCTCCCTTGAATTGTTTCTGTTGGGGGAAAAATGAGAGTGATAAATGTAAAATGTGCTTCTTTTACACCGCAGAAATAAATAAAATCACCACTTAAGTTCACTGAAATGGACTGAAATGTTTCATCTGAAAAACACAATATCGATAGAGACAGTGAGAGTGTGTGCACACCCACCTGTAGAGCGGTGTAGAGAGAGGTGCCCGTGTGTTTGAGGTAAGCAGCTCGGATACTCAGGAGATCCTCTTCGCTGTGAGACACCATGATACCCTGCAATACTGGCGTCTGAAAGGGTGAAACAACACCGTCAGGCCGTGGGTAACATGCCGGAGGATCGCTGAGAAAGTAACCGATCGTAGTTTGATGAAACTTGGTAAGTGTGGGACTTTTGTGGGAGAATTTTGGTGTGAGATCCAAGGTGGATCCAAAAATCCATCTTTCTTTTTAAATTTAGCTGTATCTATCTCTTGCCATACAATTTCTATGTGGCCTCACAAGTCATTTACATTTTTTTCATCTGGCAGACGCTTCTATAAAAAGCTACGTGCATGTGAGGTTTGAATTCAACACAAGCTAGGATCTGGTCTATAGAGACAAACAAGAGTAAGAGCCATGGAGCTAAGGTCAGATAGAGACATATGGGGATTTGATAAAGATGTGTTCATGAAGGAGCTCAGAGTTAAAGACTGAGAGGGTCTTTGGTTTGCTGACTCATTCTACCACCTTGGGACCACAATGTACCGCGTATCATGTGATATCTTTGCCCCAGTTCTGGGTGAATCGTGGTAGTAGGTCACAACCAAGTCTGGCGAGGAAGACCACGTACACGTGACAAAGCTGAAATCGTGCAAAGCCGTGATCAGATAACGGCAGAACGGCTTGTTATTGTGAGTGGTAAAAAGCACTAAAACATTCAAATTCATATTGTGACCCATCATCCCTCACCCCCCGCCCTTTTTTTTTTTTTACAGTTTTGACAAATCATTTACCACACCAGACGCAGGGTCACACGGAATATAATAATAAATCAAGGGATAAATGCCATAGCCGACTATGACAAGGACTTCTGTTTGCCACCACGTCGTCCTGTTAGGTGACTCATAATAATGTTACATTTTCAGCAACATTTGTCTGTCTGGTTGTTCTTTTGTCTCTCTGTTAACTGGATACAGAATCTCAAAATGTTAATGACAGATTTCAATACGATCACGCTCATGTCTTCTAGTTTAAGAGTTAAACTGTCTACTGATTGTCCAAGGCATAAGAATGATCCATTGATACTCACTCTTGACCAATACATTGATCAATTGATTGATCCACCAAAATCTACAAGTCAAATTATGGTCGATGATAACAATTAGCAGAATGAGCGGTTGAGGACGAAAGCTTCTTACCTTCTCTGCAGCTATTCTTTTGGCAAGGAAGAGATCAGGGTTTTCAATACACTGCACTGCCATGGCACAGAGATCGAGACATGTTAGTGACACACACACACATACACACAGAGAGAGAGAGAGAGTCATGTGTAATATTTACCTAGCACTTTCAGTCCCAGTTCAAGGTCACCTGAGAATTTTTTCTCAACAGTCTTCAGCACCTCCTCTCCATTCTGCAGCTCCAGACCCATCAAGACTGGAAAATACAAAGAAACACACATACTGAAGCACGCTTACATTTAAAGCGCTGACTTGGTACCACTGCAAGAGACACAAAGGACAAAACGTATATATCTGACAGGCACGTTTCAGGGCAGGCCGAGCTGAGTGAACCGTGTGAATCACCTCTGTTGAGATGGTCTGTGTCTCTAGAGGTGAGTATGTTGATCCAGGGCTCCGGGTCAGCTTTTTTCCCATTTAATGATGCAGAGAGAGCCTGGCACAATAAACACAATGAGCTGCTATTGCCTCATCCGTATGCTCACCCTTAGTACAAGATTCACACAGAGGAGCACAGGAGAACAACATGTGATGCTAAGCCTTTTTTTCCATTTAGTGTGCTTCAGTAAATGTGTAATAAAGTCAATATTTGTGAAGATTATATGAGACTGGCTGTAGCGTTCCAAAGTCTGGCACAATTCCCAGTGAGTACACAAGCATAAGGGGTGTAACTGCTTGGGTACATGTACAAACTGTCAGTTAGTACACATAGTATACAGTGCTTGATGGTATTAATAGAATAGGCAAAAATAATAACAAAGAAAATTAATAATCATGCATAAAAGGCCAGCAATGAAGCAATACCTCTATGTCTCTTTGAACCACAGCGGCAACACTTTCTTTCTGTTGGATCAGAGGAGTAGAAACACTTCAAGGTCAAAGCTACAGCAGGTTTGAAAATGCCACATAATGCTACAAAGAGCTGGAGAAACAATTCATAATGTTCAGTCCAAAGTTGTCATGCTTCTTGCTCAAGACAGAGTAAATGGCTTGAGCAGATAACGGATACAAATAACAAATACTTTGAAATTACATTCAGCAAAGCCAGAAGAAGCTTGGCAAAGTCTCCGCTGGTTTCGGCCTTCAGCTCCTTGTCCAAGTCTTTCTTATATACTGAAAGGGGGACAAACAACATATTATACCATTACAGACATGAGTAATATATGAAAAAGCAAGTCAAGTGTATGTGTTATGGGCTTAACAGGCAGATACATCATTGATTGGGAGTTTAGGAATGTATCTAACAAAGGAGAATACATAAAGGACTTACACTCTTTGAAGGTGGCGCTGATCTCTTTGAGCTGCTTGCCAGATCGTGTACACAGGATTTCTAGCAATGTTTGCTCATCTGTGCCTAAACCCTGCAAATGAGCATTTACACACACACAACATTATTAATGCCTGCCTCACAAAAAGGTCCTTAATCATGCTTGCCGTCACACACACACACCGACATGGCCTGTTGTAATCGGTGAGCCTTATACTGCAGTGGGGTCATCAGCAGGGCCAGCAGCAGGGTCTCCACATCTCCACTCAGAGCTTTCTTCAGACTTGTTTCCAAATCCTGGAGCAACGCAGAGTCACAGTGAGAACAGATGACGCATTAGAACCAACTGATGACATCACACATTTTAAGATTTGACGCTCTGTTAGGGAAACTTTGCTGACTTCATCGGCACAATTTTTCAGAAATGCTTTAAGATTTTCCCAATTCCAGGCAAAGTGGAATATAAACAATATAATAATGATGTTAAATGTAGCTATAATGTTCGATCAATGCGCCTGTACAGTTTGACTATCATTCTAAAGCTGGTATCCTCTCCCTGGATTCACCATTACAGTATTACACCCTACAATGATAAACTCCTTTTCTAAACAAAGGTGTGTTCAAACCAGTTCCCATCATGTTTGATCAGCAAACACTGATGAGCAAACATGCAGAGATCTCAGATGTCAGAAACACAGAGCGACTCCATGTTATCATTTCGAGACATTTTTAGTTGTTTTGCGAAACTTCTGTGGCTTTAAGACTTTGATCTGTTATTCAACATTTTATGAATTAGCATCAGAAGAATGTAAATATGTACATTTCTAGGAGAAACACACACTGAGTCCATTTCTCACCTTTCCTGCAATGTTTTGGTAGGTTTGGGCAATCATTTGTCTCTGCTCGTTGTTCCGATTCGTCAGGATTCTCACCAGAGTCACTACATCTGAGCCAGAAATATGAAAATTAAGATTTACATCACAAACTACAGAGAAATTAGGAACATGTCAAGGGACTAGGCAATACATATGCAGTTTACTGTACTTGCTGGTCAAAAGGATTACCTTTCTTCTCCACTGCTGTCTTGATCTCCATCGCATCCCTTTCAGCATGGAAATTGGGGAAAGGCCGCACCGTTCCAAGGGTACCCCAACTCATTTCCTATTGGGTAAGATGGATGTCTGAGAGTACTGCTACTACAACTAACACTACTGAAACATAAAGAGAAGGAATGTGTGGAAAAGGAATGTGTAACATCTTCAGCAGACACATTCATGGTATGTGTAAGATGAGCAAAGATACGTTTCAGTTTTCTCTGCGGTTGAATTTTGAGAATGTTAAATATTCTATACTACTGAGGTGACTTATGGGGGTGCGGTGGACAGAGGACAGGTTGGAGAAGTCCATCAAGATGCCAAAAACGATTGATGGCAGCTGAAGTGTCGCAGTTGAGGCCCAAAACTAGACAAATACTGTGGCAATTAACATGTTTTACTTTCCTGACATATATGATATGTATCTGCTTGTTTCAGCGCTAGTAATGCTAGGTGTTTAAATACACCCTCCTATCAAGTGGAAATATTGTAGATGTCATGCACTATTTCTTATTTCTTCTAAATTATCTCGAAAACGATGGTGCCGTAGTTGGTATTCTTGGGAACTTTGGAATTTTGACTCTAGGAGTTTGAACATTGACCGCCAACCCACTGGTTGAGTTAAAGTTGAAGACCATGAATGAGCATAGGCTGACTGGATTTAATGTTACTGAAATTGTATTCGCATCAATAGTGAGATCATTAACATCAAAACAGGATTTGACCCTACGAAATGCCAGTGTCCCTAAAAGCATCACTTAGGACGACATGAAGATAAGCAGAGAACACAATGATGATCTTCTCCATTGTCATGTCTTGATATGGCAAAGTAAACACAATGCAGTCACAGAGGGAAATGGGGATTTTTACTTACATAGGATTTGAAGTATTCAGGGTCCATGTTGGAGGTAAATACAGAGTAATGATCCCTACAAATGCAGATATATAAATAACATTAACACTCATGCATCTTTCCAAATCCGAAAAAAGGACTGTACTAGAATAGTACTCATCAGAACAAAACACTGTAAATCCTTCAGTGTTTTTGAGGGATTAACACCCCCTTAACTAAAACACACATGGTAAAGTAACATTGTACACTCGTTTTAAACTTATTTCTTCAAATAGTCAAATAAATGGGCATTTTCTTACCTGTAAGAAGCAGCTGTGAAAAGATGTGGAGATAGTGGAGTTTTCAGAATCAGCTTTGTATCTCAGTGCCACACCCGCTTGTAATACACCCACCTGGCTGTCAGTCAAACACCTGACCAATCAGTGCTCAGTATCTCCTCACCTACGTTAATGCTATTGGCCTGCAGTCAGAATGTGACAGCCCGCTTGCAAAATACTGACATTCCACCGCAGCAGGAATGCAGAACAGCAGGATTGTTTACAGTTAACATTTGTTGTAGAATGACCGTAAAGTGCAATTGTTGTGTCGAAGAGGGCAAAGCATTCCTGGGGAGTATCAGTGAGGAAATCTGAGCTCCCTTGAAGAATGTGGCGTATTCAGGTTTAGTCTATGACTCTAATTTACACACTCACCAGGCAACAACATCTCATTAAACCCATGGAATAAAAGAGAGGGGGGGAGGCGAACACAGTTTCAGGATAAAACTTGTTTTCCTGTGACTGGTGTGTTAGCATGTGATCTGTTGAGTCATGTAAACGCTCAGACGAGGGAGTAACGAGCAGACAAAAGGGCCTCTTAGCCCTCCATTGAATGCCAGTGATAGGATCAGATGTCCATTCAATTAGAACTCTAATCCACCCATCATCCCTCATTCAACAGAGGGAGCAACGTATCAAATTCAACTTTTACTCCATGGCAGAATTTACAGGTTAAATATTTCAGTCCACTAAAACGCACACTGTAACACGAGAATGGCCACCCCTCGGGATCAACGTTTTCATTTCCCCCTCTTCTTGAGGTTAATCTGCTTCATCCTTTGAGCCGCCCCCCCCAAAACGTACCTGCCTTCACTCGCAGAGCGCAAAGTAACACGAGAACTGTGTTACAATACAAAATGTAAACAAAGTACTGCAGGTTTGCCCTTTGGTACTATTGGATAAACGGTTGCTATGGACAACAATATAGTAACGCATGAAAAGCAGTGACGATAATAACAATATATTAAAATATGTATAATAACATTAAGGATCATGTGCTTTTCTTAATCTAAAACAGTAACTACTAGTTATTGGTGAGGGTGGAATAGTCCAGAGGCCAGGTGAGGAAGATGAGGAGAAGAGGAAGGCACGTATACCTGATATCTGGAGGAGGTCACTGGGGGCAGGATTATGGATTATTTAAACAGAAGAGTAGATGATGGAAGCATGGAGGAAGATGAACAGATGAACACGAGTCCATTGAAACAGCATAAAAATCACAATATTACTTGTCAGCTTTGTTCGCTTCCATCCATTTTTATTGTTTGTATTTTACAACCACGCCCTCAAATATAACACTAAACATTCAATTTTTAGTATCAAATAACATACAGCTGGAATGAGGAATACATTTTCACGTTTGTCATCTTGTCTGATAATGAAGGAAATACACGTACCTCGACATGGACAACAGGACAAATAACCCGATTCATTGCACAGCACAATACAATGTGGTATACGGCATATATAACAACTTTTCCCATAAAACAAATATATTTATATTTATATATATATTTACTGTGAATATAAAACAATCCTAAAAAGCAAAGAACAAAAGATCTATTTCGCTCCAGACACTCTTTTGGCTTTATTCATCAACTGATCGGTCAAACAGTGCCGCCACTTCGTCTTTGCTGCAGGAAAACAAGGCAGATCATCCAGAAGTAATTACAGTTCTAGTTTCTCCTTCGTAAACAAAGTTATGCAAGCATCTCGCACAGGTGCTTCTATTACCCCAGAATTTGCCTCCATCTGGAATCATACAAATAGAGAAGACTCTCTTTTGAATATTCAAATGATGATGGCAGATCATTCCATCGCAACCCGTCAAAGTAAAGGACTGGGATTACTTTGTGACCGACCATAACCTCAAATACTGGTTGTGTGGGTCCGTAATGGTCGAATGGGTTAAATTGTGGGGAGAGGAAACATGGAATGTCAGCGATCACAGTCACTGAGTCAAGGCCCTGAGTTCACCATCTTTGCATTTAAACAAATCGTTATTATTTTAGAAGCACAATACAACAGGGCCCAGTCTGACCAAACTTGGCTGATAATGGGATGATTGGAAAATGGCAGTGGCACCAGGTTTCCGGGAATACTTGGGGCATATTTTGGAAGTGTAAAGAGAATTCTGAGTCACTGTAGAGGGGAAAGCAACAAGAGGATTTGGGGTTAGAGCAGCTCTATCTCCCACTGTTGGCTTGGTCTCTCTTCATTTTCTGCCATTACCACCACATGCTCTTTGTCATACACTTTGCCACCTGAGGAGAAAAGAAAACAATCTCGTTATGAAAGGGAACGTCACTATATTTATGCCATTATGCTCAACTAGGAGACACAATAGAAAAGAATTAAAGGATAGAATAGAAAGAAAACACCACATGAGTATAAGGGCTGTTTTCAGAATACTAAGAAGCAGAAAGGGTGCTCATGTTTTGGGGATGGAGTCTTACCTTTCACATCCAGGACCATGCCAGGGAAAGTACTGCTGACAATGGTGCCCCTCATCTTGGCCATCCATGTCTGAATAGGCTGGCGTGTCTCTGACCACAAAACCACCTTGGCTGCAGGCTCCACATTTCCCATCACCTGAAGGCTCATGACTGGTGACATCTACAGCAGAAACAATATTGATCAGAGCAGATAAATAATTAAAAAAACATCAAACATGTACCTGATTTCAAAAATACTTCTGTTCATCTCCAGGATGCTACAAACTTGTTTTTGTTACCTTGTTTTTGATGAATCCGTCCTGGTAGTACCAGGTGTCACTCAAGGGCTCTGCCTCTGGAATCACCACCACCCGTCCAGATTTCAGCTCCTCCACGCCTCCCTGGACCGACATGTAGTGGCCACTGTCTTTGTTCTTGATGCGGAAGAAATGTCTCTTCTGCAGGACACAAAATGCCACAACACGGTGGTTACACAGACATACCTCAGCTGCTTCTATAGACAGTATCATCCACATGAGAAGTGATTTTAAATGTATTTTGTGATCATTTCTCTTTTAGGAATTGATTCATATAAAATGTATATTAAATCTGTGTTTTTTATTACGTTATTATTATGTTATCTATTCCGATTATTACCTTTTTTTTGCTGAATTGCTGTATTTCTTGCTTTGAAATGCTTGTTTTTGCTTAAATAACACTAACAACATTTGCACAGTAGCAATTGTGTACATGTATGTTGTACTATTTGAAACATGTTCTGTAAACATCTAGTTCACTTACATATTTGACTGGATACATGGAGCCAATTGTGCTCATTGAGCTGAACTTGGGCCAGTTTGGGATTTCAATTGTTTCCAGTAGGACCTGGCGCCCCCTGTAGTTAATGTGTTCACATATCACCCAACTGTAGAGGAAGAGAGACAGAATCAGACACAGACTCTACTCATAATGCTGCAGCAGAGCAGGTTGCACCACCAGTCATGTGACTCCCGCCTCTTTAATGACCTGACATAATGCTGCGTGACAAACTGCTTTCACTTGACTCTCATGTGACCCGAGGTGTCACCTGTCCCAGAGCATGAGATGACTTCACGACAAATAATAAAAGTTTATCTCTCAGGTACTTCCAAACAAGCTGCAATACTTGTCAGAATACATATATTACTCTAAACAGACTGTGACTCGGTGATGTGTGTCCATGCAAATACAAATGCAAATGCCAAACAGATTAGATACGCGCTTACCAGCCGCTGTTGACCCTGACAGAGAGGACATCGTTGTTGAAGCCCCCGTCAATCATGTTGACAATGTCCGTGTTTACCCCGATTTCTTTGCCTTCAAGACATTCCCACCCAAACATGGAGATGGAGGGAACCGAGAACATCTACCCAAGTAGAGAAGCAGGTTAGCGTAAGAGAGAAACCAGCAGTAAACATCCAGGATCCAGGATGATTTCTCACCAGTGGCACAGCCTTGACGGAGCGAATGACAGAGTTTGGGGGGCAGCCAATGCTGGCGAAATTGGGGTAATCTCCCTCTGATAGGACATACAGGTTCCCGCTGTACTTTTTATCCTCGTACAGAACCCAGCTGGAACACAGAGCGATTCATTACTATCACAACATGTCATTTGTAAGAATGCTTTTGGCAGATTCAGAAACTCTTCAGACCCCTCACCTGCCACCCACCACTCGGCAGGACTTGGTGAGTAGTTTGTCAGGCAATGCGTCCTGGTTCCGGTCAAAGATGTGACACTCTCCCTGGAAGTCTGGCTGAGTATATAATAATACCTGAGAGACAGACAGACAGACAGACAGACAGAGAGAGGGGGGGGGGGGGGAATAACAGCTCATATTAATACATTTACAGGTGTAGAAGATCTGTGGAACTAAATGCAACAAAGCCAGAATGGAATCAGGAATGAATCTTAAGCATAGATTAATTGCACAATATTACATCAAATACATAAGAGACTAAACTGAATTGAACAAGTACATACTTCATTCCTGCTCCTGGATTGATCAGTTGGAGCCTAAAAAAACAAAAATATTCATGATAGTGTTATAATCAATAGTCATTAGCATCATTTTGACATTATGTCCTTGAATACTGTTGTCCTAGTTTCTACATTGGCCCTCACCAGTAGAACTGGCTGGATTGAGCAGATGCGGTTCTCATCGGAGCCCCAGTCAGCACAGGTACTATAGAAACCTTTCTCCAGGATGTACTGCTGACCGGAGAAGTCTACGTGTGAGTAGGCGATCCACCTGAAAAGGGCAAGAAGGAACATTTGCAGCTTATTGTTATTTTACCACTTCAAACTACTGCAATGTAACAACAGGGGTAAACATAGCGTCTTTCTACTTACGCCCCGTTGATGACTTCGATGGACTGCGTGCAGGTTTTGAACCCAAACAGCTCGACGTCAGCTACGGCCTCCGTCACCTCAAAGGTATTCTGCTCCTTCATATCGTCCTGCTCTTCATTGGGCATCTCAAACATCACCACCAGGGGGTCGGTCAGATCCTGCAGTGGAGGAGAAAGGCCTATCTCAGGAATGGTGTTTATATTTAGAGGGGCATTGTGGTGAGGTGTTTGAAACCTTTGTGTTTCAAAGAGGGCATAGGCAGTAAATGGAGTCTGGAGTAGACGTTTTGAGTCTGTACATGAACTTCAATGCATATTTAAAGACAAATAAGAGTTCCTGTCCTTGCGACTTACTGCTCGTAACACTCTGACAGAGCGCATCTCAGCGTTACAGCCTCCCCACACCCTCCAGTCATGGTACTCTCCCTCTTCCAGCAGGTACTGGTGGCCTCGGAAGCCCTCCTTCTCATAGCCCACCCAGCTGATGCAACAGACAGAGGCACAGAGGTGAAAAAACATTTATCAATTTTGTGCATCGACAGCTTGCCGATATTGTCTTTTAAATCGGATTTTAATCTCTGAACTCACATTCCTCCTTGTACTTTAAGGGAGCCGACATTATACATGAAGGTGGTCTGCTTCTGGTCCATTCGTGTCATGAAGCTTCTCATGGTAGATGCTATGGTCCTCGATTTCCCAGTAAAATATGGCTTCTCATAGATCACCATCTGGAAACGCAGAGTTTCATCTACGATCAGGCTACAGTTTGATTTTTTTCCCCTGCAGTTCTGCTATGGATTATGATCGTTCATGTATCATCCATCCAGCACTTTACATTCTTACCTTTGGTTCGTTTGGAAATTCCACTCTTGGTTCACTCTGCAATAACAAGAAATGAATTCACAAACTGCAAACAATACTCACAAATGATCCTTTAACAGAAAAATTGAGAATATCAGTGATCGGAGCGTGGAAATACAAATTTGAGGGCCACTTACTATTTTGAGTGGATGCAGTGAGGCTACATAGGGCTGCTCCACTCCCCAGGCTGCAGGGTTAGAGTACCCCCCTACCTCCAAGACACGTGGTATGCCCTGGAAGAAGGGCTGAGCATACACAAGCCATCTGAGAAGAAGAGAGGACACCCAGATCAATCATCGCAATAGAGAATGAACCCACAAAATCTAAACTCTTTTCTCAATCTGTCTGCATGACTCACAGCCCTGCATTAATAATGATGGAGTTAGCCTTGATGGGGAAGCCAAAGATCCTGGCGTCATCAGAGGTATCTCTAAAGATGATCTTCTTCCCCTCTGCGTTCTCTTCTGGGAACAGACTAACTTCTGGAACGCTGTAGTCCTGAGGGAGATGATAAATAATATTATGACATTACTTTATCTAAGCATGCCATCACATTTGGAAATTAACTGGCAGCATCAAATTAAATAATTGTCGTTTTGAGCATTTTTAAGATTTGTTGACATCTGCAATTTATGTAAAACTATGCATGAATCATTTGTTATGTGTGGAAAAACACAAATGCAAATGTGATTTTATCCTTATTTATATCTAAATATTTCAAAACAAATGCACTGTGTTGTTTTATGCTTTTATACACTCTTACTGTGTTGTATTAAAGTAGTGTGTTGTACTGGTGATCAACAGGAGTAAGAGCAACAGGTGCTATCCCTTATTTTGGACACTAGGTGGTGCTAGATATCAGCTGAACAAATTGCCAAGCTGTATTACGTTACATTATTTAGAACTGTCCAACCTTTCAGTATCAAAGAAAAATGATGGAGTTTGATGTATTTTGTATATTGAATTACCAACTGTTATTGTTATGAGTTATCAAATTAACTACAACCACCTCACAAAGCTTTATTGTGACTAACACCTGGACACTTCTCTTACCCTGACGGCTCGTCGAATAGATCCGATGATGAACTTCTTGGCTGGTTTGGTGTCAGCTTGCTTGTCTCCATCCTGCTCACCGTTCTGCCCCGTGGCGTCTTTCTGTCCACCCTTCTCCTGCCCGTTCTGCAGCTGCTCCTCAGGAGGGCTGAACGGGAAGGTGATCTCTATGTCACCCTCGTCTAGGGCGATCTTCTCCCCTTTGAAGTTGGGCTTTTCATACAGCACCCATCTACAGAGGAAGAGGAAGACAATGATGCAGATATTATGTATGAATTATGTATGTACTCTACTGTAATATGAATTTAGAGAAAGAGACAACATGTACTTAGTACTAGGTAATCTCCTGGTGAATGAATGAATGTAGGGCTTAGTTCAAATTCAGGTGTTAACAGAACACAAAAGCCACTTAGTTAAACGTCTCACCAAACCACTGGGGAGTGGTGGAGTATGAATTGGAGTTCAGTCTGTACTTACTGTCAATTTAAGTTGCTGATTGTTGTCTGTGCAGGTCAGAGCAGTGCATGAATCAGGAAATCGCATAATCTGAGGCAAGCTTGTGCATGGGTGTGTTACCCATTAAAGTTAAAGTTGCATTGTGAATGAAGAGCCAAATATGCAAATTTAATCTTGCCAAATATGGAAATAAAGGAAGACAAACTACCGCTCTGACTCTGCTGCGAAAGTGTACAAGCAGATAGACAAGGAAAGATGTGTGTGTGTGTGTGTGTCTGTGTCTGTGTCTGTGTGTGTGTGTGTGTGTGTGTGTGTGTGTGTGTGTGTGTGTGTGTGTGTGTGTGTGTGTGTGTATATATAAAGCTCCTCCGCTCACCCTCCTCGGACCACCCTGATGGAAATGGTCTCCTGTAGCTCCCAGGGCGTGGCGTCGATGACATCGCTGCGTACCTCAATCCTCTGACCGCACATTCCCGGCTGGTCAAAGATGTACATCTGGACAAAAGATGAAAAAATATTAAGAAAGGAGGGGGAAAAAGGGATTCTGAGACATTGTGTGGTTACAGAGTCATTTGTAGAAAACAGGAAAGCTAAGCTGCAAAAGGGGGACATGACTGCAGATATTATCCTCATCAATCATTGCAGTAAAGGAAGGAATAAGTCTGGCTGTGAAAAGTCTGACAGACCAACTCGACGACGTTGCATAAATCAGCCCAGTCTTCGTCACTTAAGGCAAAAGCTTGTACATGTAAAACCTGTTTAGTCGACATAAAATGTAAATCCATTCAGGTCCAAGGCCCTGCAGCATGGAAGAGTACTCAGATGTTGAACCTGAATGTCAACTCCGCCCCTTTTCATCATTGAAGATGTTTGATGAACAATTGCAGACGGTGAGAGGACTTGTGTGCCTTTTAATGGCGTGCAGGAACAGGCCTGACATTTGAAAAGTTTGTTTGATTTAAGTCTCAAACATGGCAACCTCTATTATTTAAAACAAGCAGGTATGCAGTACGACGGCTTCAGCCAAAGCTCGGAAATTCCAAAGAAGGTGTTAGGAAGCTTCTGGGCATTGAGAAATTGGTCTTGGTTACTGGGAGAAGCTGAAATGACTATTTAACAGAAGACGTGCTACAATACAGAAAATAGAGGAGGCAGACTTTGTGTTAGAGATGTTTCCTTATATCACACAAATTCCTTAAATTCTTAAGAATGATCTGAGGGAGAGGCCACTGTAGATCTGCCAGAAGAATCGTATTTCAATATTATAAGATAAGGAAGTGAGTGAGTGAGGAGCTTTGTTTTGTATCCTTTAAAAGAGGTGTTAAGTAGCATTCTAAGGTATTTTGAGTAAGACATGTTCTATAATGAAACACAACTGAACCCTTGACTTTAACAAGAACATCATCTCATCTGCTCAGGTGATAGTCGGCTCAAGCCCCGTGGACAAACAGGAGGTTTGGTGTCCAATCTTACCTTTCCAGGACGAGGGTTGAGTTTCCCATGTTCCTTCTCTTTAGTGAGCTACGGACAAAGAAACAAACATTTCCAGGTAAGTGTTGATATCCAACAGAGGAATGTTGCTCTTACTATGCTTCACGAACAAAGAACAAAGGAAACTTCCACATCTCAGGTCAGACGGGGATCTACATTTTTCAGTATGCAAATGATTGCATAATAACAAATGTTTCTATAATGACCCAACATTAAATCAGATTTGGGCTGCTGTCCAACCCATTGATGAACATGCCAAACAATCCAAACGTATTTCATGAATGTATGTCACCCTGTTCAGCAGGTTACAGGGTAGCCGAGGAGGAAGACGTGAGTGAGGAAGATGGCATAGTTCATGACAACCACAACAACTTCTTTCATCGCCCTCCTTTCACACACTTGAGCTTGTGTGTTTTGCCCGTATCTTTGCAAATGAGCTCGCCCGAGGACTGAAGAAAGAGGAACTCATTCACAAGCACATCACTTACTCTTACCTGAGTGTGTGTGTGTGTGTGTGTGTGTGTGTGTGTGTGTGTGTGTGTGTGTGTGTGTGTGTGTGTGTGTGTGTGTGTGTGTGTGTGTGTGTGTGTGTGTGTGTGTGTGTGTGTGTGTGTGTGTGCAGGCAAGTGTAGTATATGTGTGTGCCTCTGTGGTCTCAGGTATCACTTGGCTTCTACACTGTGGGAGCTCAGTAGGAAATAGGCTATCATTTGGGTCATGTTACCAACAAAGCCGGCCAGCTACCGGCTGTATTAACAGTCTGCACTGGCCTCTCTGTCCATGAAATCATTCCTCAAATTATTGTGCATTCTGCGTTTCTAACTAACAGATGGTAGTTGTAAGTGTTGCAAAATTGGGACTGAAAACCCTTAAAGGTAATGCTGCTCTTTCTGGCAAAGAGAATGCCCTCGTAAATAATAGGCAGTGACTCACAGATATACTGTGACAGAGGAGAAAAACATCCCCTACAGAGGCACTTAGAGAAGCCAACTTATTATGCTAATTTGTCACACTTGTGGTAGATTGAAATCTCCATTTGCCCATCAAAGTCCATTCCAGTTGTGGGATACTCGAGACAAAACAAGTGAGCAAAGAATTTACGTTTCTGTTATGTGGAATTCTACTCTCACAGGTGCTTAGTGCAACCGTGAGCGACGCTGTGAGTCAAAGTCAACACTGACATGCCTTTAGCATTCCTTTAGCACACAATAACAACAACATGAAGCAAGTTTGAAGCCACTTAGCAGGTGGGGAAACCTGATTCAACCTGGTGAAAGACAAACTGAGACAAGAGAGCTTTTTAAATGCGATTGTCAAATGTGATACTTGCACTGGTTGTTACAAGGACTTAAGAAATAAGTATTAAGGTTGAATTAATGTCAATCATTGCGTAATCCTGCTCTGTACAGTCACATGGTAGCTTTAATCTCTTGAGGTCCTGGAGCAGCAGCAGGAGCAGCAGCAGCAGCAGGGGATGAGCACCTGCACATTTCTCCATCTGTCCAAACATGCTGCACAGCCAGAGAGGAAAAGTACAATGTGTGATGTGTTCTGATGCCTTTACTCAGCGATTACCTGCCGTTTAACACATCGCCAATGCTGGCAGGATCAAGATGAGGCACAGCAGCTGCATTATTCATGGAGGACGACAAGAGTTTACTGTGGCCTCAATTCCCAACAAAAACCTCCGCTCACTGTTGTTCCCTCCAGCAGCCCTGAACTCATCTCCTTGAGAATCTCTAACCACAGTTGTAAGGAAAAGCTATCAAAGGGAAGCGTCAATCACCTTGTCATCCCCTCTTACACACAACAGTCTCTCCCTGTCAACTTTGCTCCATCAACTATTGAGGAAACAACAGCGGGGAATGGAAGAAAGGTACAAAAGCAAAAATGCGAGGTGTGGCTCTGTTTCTGCAGAAGTCAGTCAGATAGCTGGGATGGGTGGGGAGCCCAGAGGAGACATCACATACTGACAGCACAGATACAACTAAGTGCAAATAAAGTGCATGGAATGAATTCAGTGTATCAAACGAGTATCAAGCTGAAAACATTGATCTGAGACGAGCAGCTGCTGGGGCGACAGGATGCCAGGCTGAGGAGGGAATTGTGGGTAGTTGAGGCTTGAACAAACACCCTGGGTAAACAGTACCTGTGGATGGCAGCGCACTAATGACTTGCTACACCACTCAGATCCAGTTGACACTCCTTTTAGATTTGCACACGCACACAAAGGTAACACCGTAATTATCACAAATGCAGTGCGCTACCCGAGGTGTGAGGAGGAGGAAGAGGAGGGAGAGGAAGAGGAGGAGGCTTTGCTGCCAGTCACAACTTCTGCACTCTTCTTCCCTCAGGGGTCTTTCAGTAACTGCACTGACAAGCCGTAATGGTTGAGATGAGATGTGAAGATACGATGAGAGTCACTGAGTGTGTTTGTGAGTGTGTATGTGATTGACAGAGACATACAGAGACTGTACAGGCGGCAGAGTGTGTGTGTGTGTTTTTTTTTTGTGTCTGTGTGATATTGATGTTTTCTTGCTTGACAGTGAAGAGCATTTGGAGATATGTTCAGATCAGTCAGGCCAACCTACACACACGAGCACTCGCGTGTAAGAACGTGTGTGTGCGTGTGTGTGTGTGTGTGTGCGCAGACTCACAGTCCTGCATAGTCATTTGAATGTTAAAGCCCTGAGTGGCACACGTAGGTGTATGTTCAGTTACTGCAACCGCAGCCACAATAACCAGGCCTGAAAACCACACGTGAAGTCATCTCTCTCTCTTTCTCTCTCTCTTTCTCTCTCTCTCGCTCTGTCTCTCTCTCTCTGTCTCTCTGGCCTTTTGTAAGCCGACCTGTTGTTTGCCCCGTCGACCACACGGCTGATAATGGAGCTGAGAGCTGGTGAGTGCAGGCCGATGGATCTGTACTGGAACCTTTTGTGTCGTCGTCACTGTAGACACGGCTTCCATTTCAGGTTTCCCACACACCAAATGTTTGCTTACGGCTTAAAGTGTAAATACTCCAAAAATGCCAGTAAAACTTTGTGGTGTTGAGTCACTTCACAACTGCTACTTTGGTTTTAGGACTGCATTCCACTCACCAGTGGCAGGATAATAACATTCATACCCTGTGTGTGTGTGTGTGTGTGTGTGTGTGTGTGTGTGTGTGTGTGTGTGTGTGTGTGTGTGTGTATTGAATAATGTGGGAATTGCTCTGGAATAAATTACCATATAAATCAATAGAAAGGAGTGTTTACCCTCCAGTAGATCATTAGAATACTTACATAAGCGTCAGGGAAAGCTTTGTATTTCAGAATTAAGTTGTTATCAGGTGCAAACTCTTCGGGCTGGAAAGAAGATCCTCCATGCATACTGTTGAACATCTGAGTGGGCTGGAGCCCCACAGAGCCATCGCTGCTAAAGCTCCTCTGCAAAAGTGGAGTCCTCATTGCCCCAGAACCTAGACCCATCCCTATCCCCTGTGTCTGACCGAACAGAGATAGAGGAGAATCAGGGCTGCCGAACGGCCTGTGGAGGTCTATGGAGCCAGTGGGGCTGAGGAGGAGAGTGGGACTGCTGCTGGTGGGCGAAGAGTTAATGATGGATTGCGACGCCCGGCTTATGCGGGGGTTTGGATCCTCTGAGCCGTTTAAGGAGCCGAACGGGGAGGATGAGTTCAACATGAAGGAGAAACGCTCGAAACGGGAAGCGGCCACGTCAGGCCCCGTCCCGACCTCCTTGGCGCCCACGCTGATGCGGTCGTGTGAGAGGCCCACTTCAGGCAGCGAGCTGGCGCGGAAGAGTGAGCGATGGGGCTTTCCGTTCTCCTGGGTCTGATCAGTGGAGGTGGACCTGTAGTTTCCGAAGAGGACGCTGTTGTCCAGGCGAGAGGTGATGCCAGGAGAGTGCTGAGCTGCATTTCCATTAAGCATCGACGAGTCCTGAGGAGGAAGAGTCAGAGGGATTTCTCATTACACTACAAGAAGAAAATACTCTCAGAGGCATGTTGGATATGTTGATAATAAAACTGAAGCAAACAAACGATCTGAGCCTAAATTTCTTAGTTTCCTTGACTGTTAGTCTGTCATAGTCCCTCCAGATAAACATGACATCAAGCAAATAACAAGCCTGGAAATTTCATTTGAATGAGTGTTCAATACCTGGAAATTCTGCTTAACCATGTCCATGGGTAAACGTGTCTCTCTGATGAAGGGGCTCTTCTTCAGCCCAAGCTCAAGAGGCAGAGTGTAAAGTCCATTCAGGCTTTCGGGTGGGCTCCCCGAACTGGAGAGGGACTGGGCAAACGGGTTTGGAGCATCCTCCACAATGGGTGGCAGGGAGGAGAGCAGGCCCTGCGGGGGTCCACGTAGGCTCTTGGGCCTCTGCGTAGGTCCCATGCTCTTCAGCGTGTACTTCAGGCTCTCCATGTCACATTGGTAGGGGGACTCCGCCTCAGGGGAGGAAGGGGGAGTCGACGGGGGAGCTAAGGGGTCGGAGACCAGCTCCACTCGCGTGGCCTTGAACACTCCAGTAAAAAAGGATGAAGCGTCGTCGTCGTCGTTGTCTCTGAGAGCTGAGGCGACGGCGGCTAGGCTGGTCTGATGAGCTGAGGAGGAGACAGACACTTGCAGCGGCTGCGAGTCCCAGTGTGAGTTTACTCCCTCTGCCTCTCCTTCTCCCTCACTTGCAGGTGCAACAGGCTCCTCCTGCTCCACAAAACTCCTCCTCCACTCATCTCTTCTCTCCGCCGCTCTGGCTGCCTCGCTCCAGTCACTCAGACCGTCGACAAGGGTAACTGGTCTCTCTGGGGGAGGAGGGGAGGAGATAGAGGAGTCGGAGAGGCTTTGTGTGTATAATTTGGCCCTGGGGAGAGCAGTGGAGGAGGAGGAGGAGGTGATGCCTTGGGTGTCTAGAATTTTAGCATTCAACAAGTGAGAAAGACTGGACCCTCCTGTGAAGTCAGTTTTATGTCGAAAAGCTTCTTCATATCTGTTTTTCCATTCATAATCTTTGGAGCTTATATCTGTTCCATTCGACTCCACACTGGTGTTTGTTTTGCTGAAGTCCACAGTATCCTGCCCCAGATCAGGGACACCCGCCTCAGTGACCACAGAGAGCTTATGGAAGCCAGATTTGACGCCATCGGCGTCCTCTTTCAGGGGAGAGGAGTTCTTTACGGACAGGGCGGTGCTCAGGCTGCTGTAGCCCGAGTTCATTTTGTCAATTAAATCCAGCTCAGGTGTAATGTGTTGTACTTCAGACACAAAGACTCCTTGCACAGCCCTCAGGGACCTTCAATGAGTCAGAAAAAAAAGGGTCAAAGATTAACCAAAACATAATGCAGGCAATCTGCCAAACTATTTAATAACACCAAGTGCTGGAATCCTTCCTGGGTGTGGCGATCATGTAAAACTATAATGCAAATCATACAGTGGAATGCTGAGTAAGTTAAAGTTGACAGAGGGTCACATTGATAGCTGCCAATTCCTCCTTTAAGTCAACAATAATCTACTGTACAAACTCAACACACACACCTAAATGAGAAGTCTCAACACCGCACAGCTACATGGAGTTAGACATTTTTAGCACAAAGTAGGATCAATATGTGAACAACTAGAAAGGAAATAGAGATGATGGTGTGTGTGTGTGTGTGTGTGTGTGTGTGTGTGTGTGTGTGTGTGTGTGTGTGTGTTTGTGTTTATGTATCAGCTCATTCAATTTGTAAAGGTGATAATCCCATGTCGAGTGTTGTTCTAATGCTGTTGGTTTCTTGAACTGTGAGGCGTTTGACCTTTAACTGATTATTTCAGTCGTTAGTAGGTGCGTCGCGTTCACATGGGGCCGTCTGAGTAATTTCCAAATTAGACTTGAAGGTTAGGATATTAACAAATCACAGTCATCCTCGGCCCACGTGTATAAACACCTCCATACAAGCATAATGCCTGTGGTGGATTCTTTGAAAGGTCACCAGTATAAAATTACCTTTGTGAACTGCTGAGCTGCACCCTTGACATACTACATTACTACATTACACCAGGCAGAGAAAGGGCACGGTGTGGTGTGATGATGATTATGACAACGATTCAGCGTGAACACAACTCTATGAATATAGAATGTTTTTGTGTGGCTGCACATTGGAATCGACTCAAAATATTGTGATGTCATAGAGGTCAGACTCCTGTGCTACCATCTACAGCCACAGTGGTATTTTAAAGATCAATAAACAGATTTTGTTGAAGGAATTGGTGCAGAAGCCTTTGTATACCCAATGTCTCAAGGACACATTCCTCCTACGTCCAGCCATGCAAATTGTACCGGACATTTGACTACAAGTGGTTCATCACATCTTGAAATCCTCGGCTGTCACGACTGGGCAAACACATTCTTTTGCCATACATGCTGTCGCCTCTGTAGATCCAGGCAGAGACTAATCAAATGTTCACAGTGGTTAGTTAACTTTTCCTTTGCTTCCTCTGAGAGCTGAGTCTGAGTGTGGATCGGCACAGGAGGAAGCTTCTCAACCACAAACCGCCTGTGAGTTTGATCAAGAAATGTGACTTCAAACACACAAACCACACATGAGCGACTCACGTGTAACGCCGACCGAGACGTTACGCAAGACGACTTCACACCTTCTTCTCATACATGTTTTTACATCATCCAGATGGATTAATATTCCTCAAGGTACAAAGTGCACACACACACACACACACACACACACACACACACACACACACATTGCTGCTCTAATTGCCGCGCCCGCACCCGAGGGCACCTGCACGCTTCGGCTAAAGCTGCATGGATGGATGGAGAGATGGTTCAACCAAATGGGGGGAAAAAAGAGAACAGATTTGCATAGAAGACATGGAGTACATAAAGTACCACATACTTTCCTTACACACTTGCCTGTGAAAGGTCGTGTGCACACATGTAGTAGAACGATTACCAGCCTGAACAGCGAAGCCACGCTTACATTTACAAGGACAGTAGAATTTCGCTGACATGCACTTTTGGGAGTGTAATGACTTAAATAGGAAAGGGAAACTTTACATGTTATATACTGTAGTTGAATTGAAAATCATTTAATGTTCTCTCTGACAAAAGCTCTTTGTACTTTCTGTGTAAATATTGAACTCTTCTACACTGCAAATACTCTGATACTACTGATTAACTTCCCAAAAATCCCTGTATTGATTTGTTTCTCTCGTGTGAATACTCCATGAAGTTTGGCTAAGGGGGGGAATGTCTGCACTATGTCAGAAATTGCCAGAATGTGCAGATGACGCTCCAGAGAGGACCAAACCCAGCAAAACAATGCATCTATTGCATCAGTGTTACGCCAAAGCATCCAGAGCTGAGACAGATGATCAATACATTCACAGCAACAAAAACTGGATGTTCAGAAGTTTTAGGAGAATGTTCTGCATATGTAAAACACAGAGGGAGATCAACATCCAGACAAGAACACACACACACTGTCAGTACCTACAAGCAAAGACAAATGAATACAGGGTGGAAACCTGTCTTCCCCTGTTGATTTTGAAATTTGGCCAAGAGTTGGATTGAGAGCCCGGAAGCAACGAGTACTGCAACACACACACACACATACACACAAACACAACTGAGAGACAGGCTCCCATTCTGCGCGCCGCTTCTTTTTTATTTTCTTCGCTCGATTGCATGATTACAGGGAAGTAAGGTGTACTCCCTTCTCACTTCACAAGGTTATTGACAACATTTAATTGCTGTTGTTATAGCGCCACCATCAGGTCAATTGATCTTTCAGTAGGGTTACAATAGAGAAATTCAGTCCTGAGGTTGATTAGACTAAGAGACTTAACTCAAAGGCTGATAGATGAGTAAAGGTTGATGAGTTTGTAAAACATTATCAGTCACTATATCACTGGCAGGTTAAGTTGGTAAGCGCTGCCGACATCAGAGGGACTCCACAAGTTTGTCATTCCACCTTACTCTCAAGTTAGTCATCAGATTGAAGATGGTGGGCGGAAAACAAAAGACCTGAGACGAGTACTTTTGTCATGACTCGGATAAAGATCGACTTACAGGGAATTTGAACCACCTTCTCTTATTCTAAATGAACAGCAAGGAAGCAAAGGGGGCTTATTTGTTACGTTTTTGTTTCAGACTCACAAGGTGGCAGATATTGAAAGCGCAAGGGAGATTTGATTTGTCAGTCATCAATCTTTCTTCACCCATTGACCCTTGACACTGTTAATAGTGGTTCCTTCGTCACTACATTCCTGGTGTGGATCTGGGCTCCTTGCGACATCGCTGCAGAGGAACCCTGTAGGACAGGTGGAGCTGGCTGAATGCCTCATCTCTCACTGAGCATCGGCATGTCTGTCCGTCAGAAGCTGCTTTGTTTTTATTGGCGGCTGCTACGACGTGTTTGCTGACAAAATCAATCAATTCTAAAAGCTGGTGACAAATCTCGTTTTCGGTCATGATGGACACACACGTGTATTTGCTTGCTTATATATTGTATTTACCTTTTTGATAAACTTTAATTTTTATTTAGCATAGGTGGGACAAATAGATCTGAATTAATCACTAAACCTCACAATCTATGAGTTTTTATATTTGCCAATACATTCCAGCAAATAAGACGACTGTCATTACATCATCTATACAATACACGTGCTGTGTGTGTGTGTGTATCATGTGGTCCGTGCAATGTACTGCACCGACTTAGACAAACCTTTGCTGCCATCTTGTGGTTTTAAAGACACTGTACACACACAAGTCATTAAAAGTTCAAATGTTGACATAAATGCTATCCAGTTAAGCACGTTTGACATCAGGTCTGCTTTGATTTCCAGATAAGGTGGCGTGCATACAGTCTGTAGGCGTCACAGCACCTCACATTCTCAGGTAAATGTTTGTTTTTTAAAGGCTTAATCTCTTCCTTCAACAAAAATAAACTAAAGTCCCTGCCTGTCACTCATGACACGCAGATTCATCCATTGTGAGCATAAAGCATGCATACTTAACATGCCTGAGCACAAGTGACTCCAGCTCTCCTCAAAGAATCTCTCTCTCTGCTCAAAGGAGAGAAATAGTCCCATATGGGTTCATACATCCTCACATGGTGGAAGTGTAGTTTAACAACATAAATCATAAACAGATAAAAACACATCAGTTGTAAATAGTTGTTATTATTTCTTTAAACCAAACTGAACATGTCCTTGTCCAAGTTAGAAATATTACACCAGTCTGTCTGAAGAGGTTTAAGTTGGTTGTTATGGACAACAAAGAGTGTAAATAAGGAAGTTGTTCAGTGAGCATGTGTTCATCTGAAGTTATGAATATCAACAATACACCAACCTGTGGTATGTGTGTTGTCCCGCCCCTGAGCGAACAGATACCCAAACAAATCAGTATAATTACTCCAAATCTTCCCCGGATCAAATCTACAGAGTGTGAACAATCACGTGGTGTGACCTGTGGATTGATTAGTCTGCTTTGGGTTTCCATGACGACTGTCTGATATCAAAATTCCCACTGATCCTGCGAGACATTACTAGACCCGTGTCCAAAAATAGCATCAAAAGAGAGAGAGATGTTGAGTCTGAACACGTCTTATCAGATGAGATCATGGTAAGGTGACACACACGCCTGTCATGCCTGCATTGCTATCACACATGTACATCAGTTTTGATTTATACCAATAACAATGCCAGTTTATGAGCTTCACAGACCCCTGAGGTTACACATCACACACACCTGCATAGTAACACAAACTGACAACAAACGTCATAAAACAATCCTGCTTAAGTTTAGATTTGAATCAGCATTTTGAGTTGAGAAATGCATACACAGCAAGAAACTAAACAAAGGGCTCAGACTGGAAGTTAAAATCCATCCCACAGACGACACACACACACACACGTGCAGGACATTTACATAACATTTACATTCACACTGATCTCTAAAGGGGGGTCAACACTTGGTCACTTACCCTGACTGGTCTGTCTCGGTGAGCCCGCCTGTGGCCGGCCTGTCCGGCTGGGGTGCGTCTGCGTCCGGAGGAGGCTGATCGACTACCACCTGCTCCCGTGCCGCAAAGGATCGGTGTGTTCCCTGAGTATCAGTATCCGCCCCCTCGGCGCTCTGTACAGCTCTATTGTGTTCAGCCTCGGTGGCATCTGATTGCAGCTCCGCTCTGCGTGTCAAAGTGCCTGTGACAGCCTCCACTCCACCAGTTGGCATGGTGCCTTCTGTGGATTCATGTATGGTTTCAAAGCTTGCCATGTTTTCCACGTATCTACCAGGTATAACTTGCTTGTCTGCCTCTCCAAGTGTGGGTGTGATCACATCATCCTTGGAATCAGTGCTTGTATATCCTGAGCTGCTGGCGGCTGTGGATGGGAGAATCAGAGTCCTCCAGTCTGGGAAGATCGCCCGCCTTTTAAGGGGGTCCTCTGTCGGCAGGAAATGCAACCCTGTGGTCGAGGTTTCCCCTGACCCCTCCCCCTGATCATGCAGATTACGAGCGAGTGCAGCAGACTTGCATTCCATCGGTGTGCTCACCTGCTGAACCGGTGTGGCCACTAACCCCTCCCTCCGCTCCTCCTCCTCCTCCCCTGCCTCTTCTTTCACGTGTGGCCACGCTTTGCTTGAGACTTCTCTCTCCTGCTGGCGTTCAAAACTTCCTCCAAAAAACATTGACGGTCCATTTTCGACACTTTCCTCTTCAGTCTCCTCTTCGGCGCTGTAGTAGACCTCCATGACGTTGCTTTCTTCTGACCCCACACTAAGATATGTGGGGCTACAAAGTCCATCATACCTTTCCATGTCTGCAGAGGGAACAGAGAAAGTCTCGATCTCTGTCGTTTCGGTTTTTAGTTCCTCCATGGCGGGCGCCGTTTTGGGCACGGGAGAGGAAAGTTCCAGACTGTCGGTCTTGTTGGTGACTGACTTGCTGACAATGATCACTCTGTGTTTGGTGTCACCGGCCTGGCTCCCCGGGGATGTTGCACGGTTAAAAATGGGAGGGGCAGAAACCTGAACCTCGTGGTCTGAATTGTACTGAAAAGAGGTTGAACTGAGGGTTTTAGGATACACTGGGCTCTGATGTGTAGACATTGTTTCAGGAATGGTAGGTAACGGAATTCCGGGATTGGAACTTGACTCATTGGTTAGGGACTCTCTGACAAGGACCACTCTCCGTTTGGGCTCAGCCCCTTGAGCGTGCGTCTCTAGGGAGTTTGGATAGTCGGAAACGGGAGAGGCAGAGATTTGCACTTCAGAAACGGAACTGATGGTGTGATGAACGTGGCTGAAACTGTCGGGGTCGGAGGGCAGATCTCGGAGGGGGAAATCTGTCTGAGTTACATAACGAAGCTGCGGAGGGTCGGAAGTAATCGGACTTACATGCAAGGTGAAGCTTTGAGGCAAGAGAGAATCGTACAGGGCACCATAAGCGGCTCTTGAAGGCACCGTCGCCGTCCTGGACTTTTCATTAGCAACAACCACATCTGTCTTGGTCAGATTCACAGCACGGTCAACTTCATCATCAGCTACCATAGCAACGTCTGGAGCAGAAGAAACAACTGAAGTCGACAGGCTAGAGTATAATTTTGTGTCTGCATGGGACTCGCTGAAGGCTTTAACGACGGCCGAATCGTAGTTTGTGTCATAGCGACTCGTCTCGTTAAAGGCTGCGCTTGAGACGGACGACATCATCCCGGAGGTGAAACTCTGAGGCAAGAGTGAGTCATAGAACGCTCCGTAAACCTCAGTTTGGTTGACTGGCGGGGCGACGTTTGGGGTGACAGTTTTGGAGACACTGCTGGCAGTATCGGGAAAAGAAGCTTCATCCCGAGTGACGGTGATTTCACGATGAGTGGTTGCAGAACTTGCAGAAGAAGCGACGTCTGTTTGAGCGACAGGGTTAGACGCTTTGATATCAGTCTCCATTTTGGTGTAAACAAAGGCCGGTAAAGAATCACTGCTTGGAGTTGCACCATCAACTGTGTCAAAGGCATTGGTGGATTCAGGAAGAGAGATATCTGCTTTTGTAATCGACAGACCGTTAGGTGCCATCCCGGCGTCAACAGCTGAGATCGTCTCAACAGGAAGTGATGGAGCACGTGGGGTTTGAAGTGTTGAGGGTGGATTAGGAAGTGTGAAGATCCCTGGCTCATCCATTTGGAGCTCGGGTATGGTTGCGATGGGCGCCATTAGAATGGAAATGTCGTCCAGAGATTCCTGGAGTTCTGGCAGTGCCTTTGGAATGTCGGACTGCGATAGGTTGAGAAGGGGGAAAACTGTTTCCGACTTGTTTATGGCTACTGGAGGAGGAGAGGGGATGTCGAATGTGTGCTTCCTGTCCAGCTCAGGCTGAGACAAACTCAATTTCGCTCTCGTCCTTGTGCGACGATCCAAATCCCTGTGAGCCTGTGAAGAAAATCATTCACAGGTCACACATGAACCAAGGAACCTTTTGTTCTTCCACTTTTCTCTATGCAACAACCTTACCTCCTCTTCCTCGTCGATGTCTGCGCTATTGAGGGCGATGGTGCTCTTTGAGAAACTCTCTCCCTCCTTCCTCTTCCGCTTTTTAAAAGGAAAGGAGAAGGTGGACAACTTTTTGGGCTTACGGAGATCCAACTCAGAGTAACTGTAGTCGTTGTCCTGACAGGAAGAGAGCGAGACACATAGAAGGGGCGCGTGAGAGACAAGGATGGGAAGGGAAGTGAAGGTAATTAGTAACAACAACATAAACCCCAAATAGTAATTGTAACCATAGTATGACTACCATCATGTACACAAAGACTGTTTTTGGAGACAATAAATACAACGATAACAATTACTTTGACAACCGTTCTTCATCCAATCTAAAGGTCAATTACATGCTCTTTAAACGCTGCTATGGTTTATAACAGTGTATAGATTGCATAATGAAAGAGGTCATGCCATCATTTATAGGACTTCTTACACTCGTAAATGAGAGCTGACATACTTTCTTCATTCCAAGCAGCAAAAAACAGCTCCACCCAGAAAAACCTCAGACCGGAGATTGTATACTTGTAGAACACAAAGTACCCAAACCACAAGATCAAATATTGCAGTATGACAAAATAGGACAAAATACTTGCTTCTTGTACTATTGCTGCTTCAGAGTGTAACTGACCATAATCAACATTAAGTCTTCCTACTTAGGTGTCATTACAGCTATAAAGGCTGCTGTGATGAGATGAAGCCACGATAGGAGTTCATGGTCAAACAAAGAGATTTTTGCGATGCCATTCTCGTGTGTGTGTGTGTCTGTGTCTGTGTCTGTGTGTGTGTGTGTGTGTGTTTGTCGTTGAGCCTTGATGACAAAGCGGAATGGAATACAAGGCTGTGTGTCATTGGCATCTGGTAGATTTTTATCAGGGTGTGCCGACTAGGAATTCTTGCTTCCATCATGATGAAAAGCAAAGACAACACGAACGGGGAAACACGAGTTAGGTCTCTACAGAGAAGGTTTGGTGAGTGTGCTATGTTGACTTACACACACACACACACAACCTGGTGCATTACAGCCACAGCGATTTTCGGAAACTGGTGTCCGTGGATGGGAAGACACACAATCGCACATTTACATTAGAAGATACAAATAAGATCATGGACTAAAAAGTTGGCTAGAAACCATTAACAGCAGATTTAATGAAGCTCTTCATCAGGGTGTCTGACTGAGCAGCAGTCCAGCACTGATGTATGTATGCAAGTAGAGCACTACTACCCTCTTGTGGAGGGAATAATAAGTACATCTTGCTTGGATACCTGGGAAACAAGGCTGGAGGGGAGTGTGTGATGTCACAGTCAGACAGATTGTGAGCAAAAAGCTTCATTTGTGGGAGTTTATGTTGATGATCCTCTCTCTTTTAAGCTTCATACACAGCACTTTGTTAAGAAATTTAAATCAATGTTGGGTTTTTATTATCGAGATCACTGCAACTTGTAAATAAGTATACGCATATTGTATATTATATGAATTCTTGATTATGACGATGTTCTGTGTTTTGTCTGAGACTTTGACAAGGACAATCTCAGGTTACCCAGAGTTTCCTGTTGTTATGGTAACAAAAAAAAAAGAAAGGAAAGAAGACATAAGAAGTTATTCCTCTTAATAGGAGTTGGATGGGGAAAATACAAAAGGTTAATAATTAAAATGAATAAATTGAGTCTGCATGTGGTTGTATAATAATAAATTAATATTATTGTGTCTGTTCACATACAGAATGTCTGTCTGCTGCTGCTCACCTGCGGAAGAATGATCTTAATTATGCAAGCAAGGCCCTAAGGGAGACGCGGAGAATCTCTAAATCAGTGGAGGAATGCAGTTACCGTTAGAGCGTCACATCAGAGGGGCAATTTACTCTTGACGAGCAAAAATTAGCCCCCAAGAATATTCCTGTTCAGACAAGCCAATGATGTCTACAAAGAAACGACCTCCACCTGCAAAACAGAGCAGCACTACCAGATACTACTATAAGATCAAACTGTTACCGTGAGCAACCGACAAAACCAAACTGTAACTCAATAAAATGTCATACATGCATCAGAAGTGCAGGCAGTGTTTCTAATTGATGTGGTGACCAAAACTTTTACTAGGTTACATATTACAGTTACAAATCAAAGAAAGTATTCATCAGAGACACGGGCGTATTTAGAATTCATGTGTTTTGACGTCTCATGGCCGGAGGGAACATTGTTTCGGCTGAGGAGAAGCCGGTTCCCATCCAGTGTTCACACACAGCATGTTGCGTCTTTCCTCCGGGGGGTTTGTGTATCATTTCAAGGAGCAGACGTCATTTTCCTCCCAGCACCCGAAAGCTCCAAAGGCTGTGTGTGTATCTGTATGTATGTGTGTGTTACACCTAGCATTCCCAGTTTATGACTTGTAAATATGACTTTGCAGTTTGTTTGCAGCTCCTCCTACTAATTTGTGTTACAAGACAGAGACACATAAATACTTACACACCCATTACGATAAAAACAACAAAAACAAGTAGGTTAGCTTTCCCAATCTTCCAAAAAAAGATACATTTATATGACATATTTATTATTTTATACATCAGTCCGCACATTAATCAGATCCAATCATGATATCAGGTCTTGTATTGCTGTTGTCATGTAATCATGTAATGTTTATTCAGCTCTGCCTCACCGTCTCTGTCACTGACTCACGTGAAGAATAAAGCAACATTCTCAGGTGAGCCTAAACTGACCTTTGACCTGGGTGCGGTGCCGTAAAGAGTCCCCCTCTTCCTGATGGGGCTGTTTGTGTCAGGCCAGGATTCTCCATCCTCAGAGCTCCTTTCAGGCTCAGCCAAACTGAGGGAAACAGAGGCAGAGTGAATTCATTTCTGATCCGATTCAATCCAGATGGAAATATATCAATAAAGATAAGGATGTTCAGAAATAATTAGAACTCATCCGAGCTTTACAGAGCTTCAAATTTAATTCGTACATAGGGAGAAAAAGATCGGGAGTGGAATGAAAGTGATATTGGTGGGGTATTGATGTCGTCTTGTCTGGCTGCCCTATTTGGAGAGAATAAGGAGCCTGGAGCAAAAGATTAGACGTGAAGATTTCCAAGATACCTGTAAGTGTATACTGTACCTATCTCAGCCTGTTGGTGTGGCATAAACAGCACCGCCGTGCAGGATAAAGCAATGAATCACTACTCGGGGAATGTTGACTAGAACAGGCTAAACAGAAAGTGACTTTGTGTTTTTAAAGTGACGGGTGATGTCAGATGTGTCATATGTGTCTTTAATCACGGGCAAAGAGGGAATTAAGTAATTGTTAAAAGCCTTATAAAAGGGTTTTACAGGATTATTTAAGATCTGTATTTGGTTTTTAATCATGAAATAATGACTCAGTTGTCAGTTGCTGAATGTTGACTCAATGTTTCAAAGTCAACACACTTGACACTGCATCATTGATCAGCTGTCACCACTTGAACGCATTGATGTGACAAAGGTTTGCTTTATCCACACACACACACAGGGGGTTTTCTATTGCACAGCTCTAAAGCAGGATCTTAAATGACAGTAAATCATGCAGCCGGTAGTCACATTGCATGTAAGGATGGCCGTGCTATAAGCATTTACGGGTGCAACGACTTCATTTACCCACTAAACTAATGTAATTGATGCTAATGCGACATGACAACATGAATGACAGTCTTAATTCTGTTCACTAAGACGTTGAACAATAAGTCCAATGTGTCATGCTGTTGCACTTTGCTAACATGTTTCAGTCCATGGAAAGGTTGCCTGCTCGCTCAGGCACCGTGAGAAACAACACGCTTTGTTGGGTTTTGGCTCAATTCCAGTCTGTTAAAGGTTCAACAATTGGAAAGCTCCCACACCGACATGAGGGAGTTGACTCCAGTATATAATCCCACGAAGTCCTTCACACCTGTAGTAAGGCAAACAGATGCAGGCAGGCAAACACACACGTGCGTCCGGAACACCTGGTTGTAATGAAATAGGGACCAAGCGCGTGTGTTTTCAATCGTATCAACTTTCATCCCATCAACTGAAACACAGGCAGTAGCAGTTTGTCAATCAAGCGAGGAAGAGAGGAGGTGGAGAGGCGAAGGACGAGGTCATATCCTGTACCAATGTGATGTGTGTTTACATATAAACTCAGTGACAGGTTGCCCACTAACAGCTCACTAAGCCCAGCGCCTTCTCAACGCCCTGATGTGGATAAAGCTCAACAGGATGTAACCGACATATGATAACGGCTCTTGTCTGAGGACGTTTGGAGAATAAACGTTTTGGGTATAATAGCCTGCCAACGTACTAAGGGAGATTATATCTGAGCAAATAATCCAACAAATACATCATCGAAGGCTTCAGGCGAGTTGATATTCAATCCTGCACAATGGGTTTAACCCTCCTGCCAAACTTCACTATAGAGGAAAGTGGGTCAACCTGCATATGAGACAACAATTTAAAAGGCAAGCAGAAGGGTTGAATGATCACGTTTTAAAAGCCAACATGCAAAAACAACTTTATCTTCCGTATGGAAATGATCCACATGCAAACGCAATCACACTTTACAGTTCAATACGTATCAGAGTTAATGTTTCACCGTTCTATCTTAAGAGTATACAGCTTTCACTTTATGGCCTCGTTCATGTCGGGACTCGACATCATTAACACTCGCTGACCCCGTCTGCTTGTTACGCGGCCGATGTCATCAATTGTGTTTTTTCAGGAAGATAATGAAGCCTGGCGGGCAGCTGGGAGGAGAGATTCCTTAGGCGACACCTGATGAAGGTTAATTGCTGACCTCTGACCTCTCGCATAGGTGTTCATGTTTGGATATGTACATGTCCCTCGAGCAAACATCCGATCAATAAAGAGAAACTGGACATTATGTAAAGAAATCCCAATTGTTCCATTGTAAGGGGGAAACATTCTTGGGGTTTGTGCTGTCAATTGGACTCAATAACTCTTTAACCATGAATAATAGATTCAATATACGTGATTAAGATCCTGACGCACCTATTCAGAGCCTCTATTGACTTTGAGAACAAAACAATCTTTAAGTAGAGAGGATCTATGGATCCCTCTGACCCGGAGACTTAATAAGTAACTTAGTTCATTCCTTTAAGGAACCAGACAATACTGAGGAAAAGCTCAATTCCACCAAGAGGATCGATTCCACATGAGAAGATACTTTATTAAAATATGGATGATGAATGGATAAATCAGAAATGTAACACAAATATCCTGTGTAATTGTCTGGATTTGTAACATTTCAGATTTGTTAGGAGTGAACAGAGTGGAGGCTCAGCTGTGACTCAGGCTAAGCGGACCTGCACTGTGGTGGTTGGATCTCTAGGCACGATACTAGTATGTCTGCGTGTGTGTGTGTGTGTGATTGTATTTGTATGACTGCGTTTGTGTAATTGATTAATTGTTTCATGGCAACAACGCAGCAGGTATGTGGAGCGGCAGGTTTTCACTGCGCCACTTCTGATTCACAACTCCGGTTGAAGAGACCAACAAACCAGAAACAGAGGCTGTGGGTGTGTTGGACCTGTTTGAGAGGTAAAGTCAGTGCCTTCTCTACACTTTGATACAGTATATGATCAGCGTTTTGTAATTGTGAGAAAGACAATTTATTCTTCCGCTCAAATATAAACAGTTTTGGTGATTTTATATTGTATAGGGCAAAGTTACTGAAGAGCTTTGTGTGTGAAAACAAAAGAAACAAAGTGTATGGGACGTTAAGGTCATGTCTGTGGATAAGGGCTCTTCCAAATATGAGTCAGGCCTGAAATACAAGTCACTTAAGCACAGTTAAGTTGTGTGTTTAGCCTCTAAAATATATAATAATACCTTGTGAGACCTTGTGAGACAAAGCTGGCAATAGATTCCAGCTAAATCCTCCATCCACAACAAAAGCAGATTTAGCCGACATGTGGCTTTATATCTGATCTGAGACATTTATCTATACTGGGATATATACTTGTATCCTGTTAAGATGCTTTGCGTTGATCTGCCACTCTTGTTTTATTGCATTTTCTCGACAACAACTAAGCAGAGACTAATTTCCTCAGCGTAACCATCGTCCGAAGCAACACACAGAGTAGATAACATCCAACATGAGAGCTCTACCAAGTCTTCAAACTTTGCTTTGTTTATCCACTGTGAGCAAACTCTTGTGTGCACAGTGTCAGTCCATCTATTTTTTTGTGGTATTGTGCAAACACAAGAGGCTGCACAGGTCTGATATATGGCGACAAGAACAACACGACATCGCCGTCATGGGACTCTTTGCTCATTTGGCAACAAATGGAGAACCTGCAAACCTGAGGCGTGCGTGCGTTTAAAGGTTTCACATTGACTTCCTGTGTTGCCGTGCGCGATTGCTACAATCGACTGAACACAACAACACGTGATTGGTTGATTGGGTTCCTGTTTTGGCCATATGGTTGGTGCAGTGAGCATTAAGGGCCTGTACCTCATGTTGGGTGGCAATTCGGGAATGGAGATCACAAATTCTTATCGCAACATCAAACGGTGGAGCTCAAATTTGTCTAACAGACTCCCAATGTTTACTCTTGAGCAGATGGTTCCCCTAAAGTCTGTTTGCTCAACCAGCAGCTCTGCTTGAGTCTTCTTTTCTTTGCTTAAGTCTAGTTTACTTGCATCTAAACGTTTGTTCCTCACTCTCAAATGTTTGATTGAGGCCCCAAATCAACCAGACTTTGTAGTGAGCAGATGTATTGATTTTGCTCACAGTTTGATTTAAATTACACGATCACAGGTTTTATGTTTCGGGGGATCAAAATAAGAATGTTTGCTTTTGTCAAATATAAACACATTTCAATGATTCTGGAGGATTCAGCAGTAGAAATGAACATTTATCCTTATTCAATCTGCTCTTTGGCACAATTACACAACTGGAACAATGGATTTGGAGCTGATGGATTTCTCCAAACCCTTTGTGTGTACAGCTCTGTCCTCAGGCTACCTGGATCGCTCATACCAAAGCAATCTAGTGAAGCAAATCTAAGCTTGTGGAGCAGGAAATCTAACTTTTCAGCCACCATGCTCACACTTCAGATACTGTTGCACCTTCCATCTGTGTAAGTGACTCACTGCATTAGTATTAGAGTGCCTGCCCTGCTGTGGCTTTACATACATCAGGTCCCATTCATTACAAAACTATGCTGAGGGTTCAACTCCCAAATCCAAATTCAAAAAGCTCAATTTAAACTTAATTCCAGCATATTAGAGTAAATGTATCACAGCTGAGAGCTTTAACATGACGTATACATGAGCCTGCTTCATACATGTATACATTCATATGATCTACATGTATGGACGTGAGAGTCACATACCTGATCGCCTTAATGGCTGGTTGATCCGACGCGGAGACATTCTTCGACTTCGTCTTTAATGTGAATAACTTAAACTTCTTCTTCTCTGCTTTATTCCTGTCATCATCCCTCTCCACGGACTCGACCAGGTTGACTTCGCTCCTGGAGAACAAATTTCTCAGAGACTTGAAGGATGTGCTCTTCTTTGCCATCGTCTCCTCTGAGAGTAAATGTCCTCTTTTTGGTTGTTTAAAGGTCTTTAAAGTCCTCTTTTCCGCTGTCAGTGTAACCTGGGGATGAATGTCCCGGGGGTGGAAGGCACCGCGTGGATGAGACGTGTTGACAGGCGGGCGGGTGACAGCTGCTGCTCTGGCTCCTTCATTTTCGCAGGTGAAGCTCAGGTGTGGCGGACTGACAGACACGCCCCTCTACATCAACACACACACACGCGTGCGCACACGCACGCGCACGCACATACACACACGGCTCAGTACATAGAAAAACCTGCTCACTAAAAACACATATTATAAACACATACCTAAGAGAACATACACAGGCAATATCTCCGGTTGAAATTGAGGAATATAGATGTATTTTCCATTATTTACACAATTTGATTCATGTTTGGTCACAGTTCTAATATAGTACACACGAGATTTTGAGTTTTAGACGTTAGTTTTTGCAGTAATAGCTGTTTTCTGGGCTGGAGTCGGGTTGGAAAGGAAACACTGCCCCCCTCAGGTAGGTTGGGGAAGGACAACAGAGGGGTGTGAGATGGAGCAAACACACAAGTCAACAGCAGAGAGCAGAGTGGTAGAGCAGCTGAATTTGCATATAGAGTAAACGCTGTTCTTCTGTTTTTAAATATTGTTTTAACCCATTTGAGACTGTTTATCTTGTAGTAGCACTAGGTCACCGCTAGATGGAAGCAGAGAATAGTTATGGTGGTTTAGTGGTTTTATCTGTTTCTGGGAAGTTGATAGTTGAATAAATAACATGTGAAAATTAAAACTATATTAATGTCAAATGCTTTATTGTGTGGTTTTGTATTGTTTTATTTGAACCTTAACCTTGAAAGTAAAGGCTGATAATGGTGGCAAAAATAAGCCACTACAAGACTAAAAATGACTTTAAGTTTGTACTTAAAGTTTGTACTTCAAAATACATTTCAATTTGTTTTTATTTATCTGGATATTCTTGAATTTTTCAATGCGAGACCAGGTAGTCACCTGCACGCTCATTGGATAAAGGGCGACATCTTGTGGTCAAAAATGAACATCTACGTCACGTCTCGTTCTTGACACAAAATTACCACAGTAGCCTTATTCTGCCGCACGATGGCGCTGAAGCTTCATCCAAATCCATTACATGACAATAAAACTGACAAGGATAGGAAATGAGGAACCTTATAAGGAGTCAAATGAGTGACAACATTACATCAAAACACTTAGATTTCTCAATAACTGTACATCTACATTCAAGGAAAACAATGAATCATCCATCTAACAGAACTTTAAATACACAACATTACAACATTTTTGCAAACTGCCATGATTTTGACAAACAGAAACTCAAGTCAAACAAAAGTCCTTTAGAAATACAAATAGAAATCGGAGTAAAAGATCACGTAAAGTCATGATTTTATCTTTAATCTTTAAACCTTTAGACCCTTTTAAACCCAACCTTTGTGCCCACGCCCACGTCAGGACTATGTACTGAGGAAAGGAGAGTAAACACTGAAAACAAAAGCTGAAGTAAAGATGAACAGCAGCAATGAAACAGCACTGATGCATATTATTGAGGAAATACAACACAGTTTGATTCTCTCTCTCTCTCTCTCTCTGTCTCTCTCTCTCTCTCTCTCTCTCTCTCTCTCTCTCTCTCTCTCACACACACACACACACACACACACTATTTTGGCTTCATCACCTTTGGAGCTTTTCCTTGGAAGTAAAACTGAAACATGGCTGTGACAGCTATAACTCATGCAGGTGTCTCACAAACATGTCGCTCCTTCACCGAAATGACGCGTAAAGAATGTGTGTGTCATCTCAATCACATCTCAATTCTCCCTGAATTTCATATAAAAGGCATTCCCGGCTTTGACAGCGACAGTATGGGAAAATTCTGGCACTGGGGGAACGGCCTAACGATCAGTGAATCAGTTTTTTGAAGTATAACAAAGGAAAATCAATTTAGCCTTAAGCCAGTTAGTTCTGTGGAATACTGTTTGCCAAGGAAATGATAAAAATCTGGCACTGGGCCATCATCAGTGAGCTGGAGCTGTTTGATTGCTTTCAAGGCCAGTTGAGTCCCACGGGCATGACATACAACAGGAAACCCTTTAAGAGCTTTGTTATTATATTTAAGAAGAGACAGGTTAATAGAGAAGTCAGTGCTTTCATAAATACTCCTCATTCTCTTAAAAAATAAACTGTGGTTGATCGTGAAGTTGATGCATCATGTTTGTCGATATCAATTTCCTGGAAGACTTTATGATGTCATTACTCCTGACTGTATTCCTTTACGCATGGGACGTTGGCTTCACAGTGCCGGAATTTGCCCGATTGCTGAGTCACTTTTTGATCGACTAGAATAACTCCAAAGGTCAGATTCATATTGAGATGAGTGTCAGCGCTGCTTTCTAAAAGTTCAGTTGCGTTGTTGATTTCACTCTTGCCACCCCGAGTGACAAGTAAAGGATTTCCTGTTGTGATTCTCAAGGACCAGCGGCAGCAGCAGAGGGGCACAAGGGAAACTGGCTTTCAAAAGAGCGAGACAAAGAATGAGTCAAGCATCGGGAGAGCGAATATTAATTAGAAATACAGACAGGATGATGTGAGGGCCTCAGCCGGGACAAACAAAAGTGCATCCTGCATCGGAATTGAACTTTGCTGCCGTGTTGTTTCCGTGGTGTATTTGCACGTTCAGAAAGCGTATCTTCACATATTCGTCATGCCGTTCGCCGGGTGCCAGCCAGCAGAATGACACCGTTTCCTGTCACTTTCGCAGTTTGACAGAGGTGCATATGAAAAAATAAGAGACCTGACGTGTTTTTGTTCTGGTCAGCGGTGTGTAGGTGTTTGCCAGAGGGTTCTTCCCCACGCACAAGATCACACAAGAAAAATATAAAGAGAGAGAGGGGGGGGGGGGGGGGGGGGAGGAGGAGTCATGGTACCGCAAACAAGAGAAAGAAAGTGGTTTAGAGAGAGACACAAACAGAGAGAGAAAGAGAGGCTCTGACAGAAAATTACTGTAAGTGTTTCAACAGGGCTTACAGTAACTTTGCTAGAGTTTGTGTTGAGCAAGAGTGAGTGTAAATGTCACGGGAGGACAATCATCCTTTAAGAATGACATGTTAGGGTTTCAAGGTACACAAGCCGTGCCCGTAAATCTCTGATAGCGCGGTGACGGAGAGGAAAACAGACTCACAGGCACCACAACTTCAAGAGATTTCTGTTTTAGTCATACACATAAAATTGCAAAAAACAGACTTCAGAATTGCAGGTCATTGAACTCATCGGCTGCAACATGCTTTCACTGTAACGACTCTTCAGATACCTTGGGATTCTTTGATACATTCTGTATTTAAATGACCAAAGTACTGGCCTAAGTAGGAAACGTCATTGGTGCTGATGGTAAGTGAGGAGTTCTCTGTATCTCTGATCGGTTTCATTTCCTGCATTTTCTAAGAACGACAGGGGAGAGAAACACTGATCGAGGCACCTCGCCCCCAGACTCCCAGGCTAGAAAAGGGAGGCAGGCAGGATGTCACAGAGGCAGATTCCCGTCTACGGTTCAGATCCAATGTCATTCTTATTTTAAGTTTGTGTTCGCAGAAAGAGGATTTAATCATTATATAGTGGTTCGTACCTTAAGTCTTTGTCATCTGTTTGACCTTTTGGACTGCTGACATTAAAGAAAAATCACAGAAAAAACCCTGAAATACAGAATTTTACAGTACGAGCATGAAAACTCACCGACATCCATGTAGTTGTGTAGTTTCACAGATCATCCAAATTTAGATTTCAACTTTGTTTATTCCCTACAGAAAATTCCCAGTAATGTACTACCGGGGGTCCACAGACCGCACTTTGACAACCAATGTGAAAGTCGCTCAATTCCGTGTTTATCTGTGTCCAGTTTAGTTTCAGCACGTACAGAGAACTAAATAAAGAAGAGTCCAAAACGCCAAGCTTATTAGAGAAACAATATGTTTAATATGCTACATCATGTAAATATAAAAGTCATCAAAATAGTCTCTCACATAGAAATTCTCAACATTTAAAAATAGACTACAAAGACAAACAGACAAAAGAGGAAAAACTACAAATATGACAAAAGAAATACATTTCAGACTCAGTAGTAAAAAAAAATCCTAAAGAACAAATTCAGGTTTTGTGGAGCATTTTTTTCATTTTGGACACTATTTTGTCAAAGAAAATGGACTTTTCTTCTTTATTTGTGCTGAATATGAGTTACCTGAGTTACTGTGATTGTCTGGGGGACGATGAAGCTGCATTTAAGATTTGGTTGAAGCTTGTGCTGAAGCCACACACACACACACACACACACACACACACACACACACACACACACACACACAATCCCCCGGCTAAATTCTGAGAAGCTGCTGCTGCACATTGAAGCGAAACAGGCGAGTAAAGCTTTAAACAGTATCTGAGTCCCTCTCCTCTCCGGTTGTACCGTGTCAGATACAAGGCCCTGCTACACACTCACGTTCTTTAATGGTTGAGTAATTTTGGCAAATGCTAGTAAACACATTTCTTTCACTTTTTTTATTCAAAATAAATAGCAAAAATCGCAAAAAAAACAATTGAACTGAATCGTCAGGAAGACAGTTTTTCCGTTGTACACGTGAGCCCTGAAAGCAAACAAACAATCAATCAATAAATGATCTATAATAGATACCCGATAGCTGCAAAGAACGAGTGAAACCTCGTCCATGGTTTCACCCGTTCCTTAGTCTTTGTGTGACACATAAAAAAATAACTAACAGAAAAAACAACATATTAATAACACTAAATAAATAAAGACGACTCAAGTTCTTCAGAAAGGTAATAAGTTAAAGCACAAATAAGCAAACACTTGGCTACCTGAGTGGAAGGATTTGCAAATACTTCACAGTTTAGAAAACACACACACAACAGCCCCCGTTCTTCTTCTTCTTCTCCTTCCTCTCTCAGAGTTACGGGAGGTCAAGTACAATCACTGACTTTGACCGTCTTTGGAATCATCTGCTTTTGGTGCTGCGCTCACGCCGTTGTGACTCTTCACGCTCCCCTTTTCCACACACACATCCGTGAAACAAGGGGACGTTTTATTTGGTGATACGTACTTTTGCACGACTACGGTATGCAAACATCTACACTGGGTTTAAAGTCTTTTTCCTGCAGGCGTCTGTCATCCATCAGACGCTCTCTGTCTTTACTGTCGGCCGCTGGTAGAGATGGACGACGCTGGCTCTCTCCTGATAGGCCAGCGGCAGGCTGTGATGGGAGATGGGTGCAGCCGATTGGGCCCCGGGCGCTGCTGAGGTGTTGACGGCCATCGTCAGAGCCTTCAGGAGTAACGTGACCTCCTTCTGATCCTCCTTCCCTTCCCCGTCCAACGTGTGAGCCACCCAGCGCTCCACCGCCGCTTCCACCTGCGCCGGAGACGCCGCCTCCGTCAGCATGTCGGCCTCCTGGCTGGTGTCAAACCGCTCCAGCATGTCTTTCATGTGCTCGTTGATGGGAGAGATGGCGTTGCCGTTGCCCGGGCAGCAGCTGCGTTGATGGATGCGGAGCGAGAAGCGGTGGAGGAAGGCCTGGGGGCAGAGCTGGCAGCGGTACGGGTGCTCGCCGCTGCTGTGGAGGCGGCGGTGCAGCTTGAGGTGGATGTACTGGGTGAACTTGGTGTTACACAGCTTGCACTGGAAAGGCTTCTCCCCCGAGTGGAGGCGCAGGTGCGTCTTCAAGTTGCTGGTGCTGCTGAAGCGTTTGTGGCACACCTGGAGAGAGAGGAGGAGAGGTCAGAGTGTGAGTGACGTCCATACGGTTTACTCACTGCACGTTTGCCAGAAAACTAGCGTGACAACTATTCTGTCATTGTCCCTGAACCAGTTATAGTCGACTCATGAAACAATAACACTCACACCCTCGCCGTAACACTGGCAAACAAGAAGCACAAATATGTGGCTACATCAGACGCTGGGCAGTGGAGAGATTAAACCCTAAATAGACACGCCGCCTTAGCACAAAGGAATTCAAGCCAGCTTTCACTCACGCATTGTTACAGTGCGTCTGGGCGCGTGTGTGTCACTCTTTCCGCATACACACACACCCATATAAACAAGACATCAGCAGTGACAGGATTAGCAGAAGTCCTGATTTTCCATCACCTCACCTGACATTCGTGTGGTTTCTCCCCAGTGTGCACCAGGTGATGTTTCTGAAGGTGAGCCAGCTGGGTGAAGCTCTTCTTACACAGGTTACAGTGGAAAGGTCGCTCACCACTGTGCACTCTGAGATGGACCTATAAAAGAATTACATCATGAGTTATAAAGACATTCTTGAATTGTAATAGTTACATATTGAAGTGAAGTTGAGTTGGGGAGGCAAATCTAACTCACCTTGAGGTTTGACAGCTGTCCGAAAGTCTTCTGGCAGATGTTACAGTCGTACTTGATCTTCCCGTTCTGCTTCTTCAGCGGGTACGGCAGGGATCTGTGGCCCGGGCCGTTACGTGGTGCCGATCTGCTTTTGGTTGGAGCCAAACTCAGGTTCATGGCCTCCTCACAGGCCGAGGGGGAGTGCTCAGGGGTCTGACGCTGGCTGGAGGGTTTAGGGAGAGGCGAGAGCTCCGGGGTGGCGGGGGCTCCTTGAGGCGGGGACATATTTGGCATCCGTTCTTTCAGCCCTCCCTGAGGAGGCGGCGGGTACGGAAGAGACACCGGAAGCATACTAGGCGGGGCGATGGGCGGGTACGGGAGGCCGTCTGTTCCCATGTAGCCGCCGTACTGGAGGGGTCCTCGGGAAGGCAGCATTCCGGGGAAGGGAGGCGAGTACGGAGGGAGGAGGAGGCGAGGGTAGTGAGGGTTGTAGGGAGGAAGCAGCTGGAAGGCGGGCTGGAGAGGTCTGGGCTGGGAGTAGAGGGGGTAGGATGAGACCAGACCCTCCCTGTGCCCGTACAGGCCGTGGAGGTGCAGAGGAAGACTGTGGTGAGTGGGCGGGAGGGAGGGATGATGCGCCGCAAGGTGATGATGACTCAAACCTAGACTGGGCTCTCTGGTTTCAGCTGGAGGTGAAGGTGTGACCCTGTGCTCCTCCGGAACCTGAGCCCTCGCCTCATTCTCCACCTTTTTGCTAAAGTCCATGATCTGGTCGTCGGGCGTGTCGGGCGGCGTGTCTCTCTCCAACACCTCCACGTCGATCTTCTCCTCTCCCTCTTCGTCTTTCATCTCTTCCTTCGTCTTTTCCCTGAGCCACATATGAGGTAGTTGTTGGCGTTTGGTGTATTCTGGCTCGGGGTCACTTGTGTATTCTGACAAGGGAAATCACAACCGTGATGAGCATCGAGACAAATCCTACATTAAAAAAACGTTTCTCACACTCTTACACACACACACACACACACATATATCCACCCACGGAAGGCTCTCCCTCTTATGGTAAATGATAGTAGTTTCAGTTTTGAGTTGATACAAGTTTCTGTTTGTCATCGCCTCACTAGTACTGATTTGTTGTGGGAGAGTGGGTGGCTTTTCGAATGTGTGTGTGTGTGTGTGTGTGTGTGTGGGAGTACATATGTCAAGCATTAGCAGGAGTTTCGTTTGCAAAATGATTTCTGAGTAGCTGCCTTTACCGTATTTGCTTCAAGAAATTGTGGAACGACGCGTTTTGCAATAGTCTTCACCGCACGTTTTCAGCAGAACTGTATGAGTGTGTGTGTCTGTGTGTGTGTGTGTGTGTGTGTGTGTCAGCGTGTCCAAATACATACAGGAGCCACTGCTTTTACTGTTGTGTGCTACATAATCATCATTTATGTCAAATTCAAGGTTAAAGTTGTATAGACATAAAAGCACTGAGACGGTGCGTTCAGGTGCTGCTTAGAGGCTTGTTCATTTGAGACATTCTTTGGCATGTCATTATCTTTTTTACAGGGTTGATAAAGCTGCATAATGATACCAGTGTGCCATTAGTCACCAAGGTGATTGGTTATGTATCCGGTGTATCCAGTTGCTATGAATCATCAATCTTTGTGGCAGCAGAAGAAGAATCGCACAGAGACGACGATGACTGGTCTTTCTACTAATAGCTGAAAAGCGATGAGTCACAAGGTACTTTGATCAGACATTGTTCCCTCAGGTCGCTCCTCTCTCCTTGAAATTCCCCTATGAGTGTGTGTGTGTGTGTGTGTGTGTGTGTGTGTGTGTGTGTGTGTGTGTGTGTGTGTGTGTCCTTATCCTCCTTATATCCTAGGACAGGATGTGTGATAACATTAAATTGGGTTTTTAAGTCAACCAGGACAAGAACAAAAAGCCTCTGATGAAACATTTCTTCGCTGCCCGTAAAAGATAACATCAGATCTCAGCCGGTTACATATTTTCCTTACATATGCAACAATCCTATCCGTGTCATCTCCTGACTGTGAGACTATGTGGCCTTCCTCACACACCCCCAATCTATTTCTGTCATCTTTAATCAGATCTACAAAGCAAAATATCCAGGATTCTGACGGCATAATAGCTCAGAAGATGTTTTAGGAGACTTGGTTGTTCTTTCCTCCATCACATCTAAGCAGAAGAGGACCCAAACTCGACCCAAACTCTCTGTACTCACTGTGTTTGATGTCATCCTGTTGGCCGCAGAGCCTCTCGGCGAATTCCTGGCTGTACCACACTAACATCTCCTTGTTTGGCTCCACGGGCCGGATGGTGTAGAAGTAGACGTCCCGGCCGTTCTGGCAGGCCACCAGGTTCTGTTCGGCCACTGTGCGGGCCGGGTTGACGTAACGCATCCAGTTGCTCCTGTGGACGTCGTAGCCATCGATGAAGTTGTGAAGCCGCCCGCTGCTGTAGATCTGCAGAGGAGAGACGAGAAGATTTAGACTGAAACCGAAACACACATTCACAGATACCACACATCACGTTTGAATGCAACATGATGAATAAATGCTGGATCTCTACTAATAATTTGATCTAATACCCAGATGCAACTTTAAATCAGGCATTTAAAATTTTCATAATAATAATAATAATATAAAAGAGCAATTTAAAGTGAAAATGATCAAGCAGCATGAATGAACAAAGATCAGTCACCTCTGCCATGTACAGATAGATTCTCTGTCTCCTCTTCAGTTATTGCTATGAAGATTTCTTTGCTCTCTTTAAAACTCTGAGCTCTGTGTCCTGTGCTTTAAATGCTTGTGTGTGTTTTTATCAGGCATGAGCGGGGGGTGGGCGTGGCTATAGCTTCAGTCACACACTCTCTCTCTCTCTCTCCCTCTCTCTCTCTCTCTCGCTCTTTCTAGCTCTCTCTCTCCCATTTTCTCATCATTGTATTGTTTCCGTCTCCATGACATACGTGCCCCTTGTACAAAAAAGAAATTAATCTGGATTAATTGAAGTGTCACAACACGGAGATAAACCGCAGACGAAAAGGGAAATACGTGACGGACAGCTGTTGGCAGCGAGCCAAACACACAGGCACGCACGCACGCACGCCTTTGACAGCACGTCAAACCCACACCTGTGTCATGAGAGAGACGACATAACTCCCTCCCAGGGAGCGTCAGACTTTCACTATTGCAGCAGGAACACCCCTCGCACAGGTTTACAGGAAACAGAGCCGGAAGGAAAATACGTAGGACGGTGGCAGAAAGTCCTTATGGGAATTGAGTCAGCACAATAAACAAAATTTCCTGAGTGACACAAGGACGTGGCAGAAGAGAACAGGAGAGAGGAAAGGACGGCGGGACTAATAAGGAGTATGTGTGTGGGTTGTGTTTTAGGGTGTGTGTAAAAGAATAAACTCCTTCCTGTGAATGCCGCGCTTGTTGCACAGAGCCTGAGTGCTGGTAAAGCGGCGGCGGCGGCGTGACTGTGAGAATGACTCGGCTCTTACGTGCCGCCGGCATCCACAGGTTCCTCAAAAATTTTCAGCAAAAGCCCTGAGCGACGCTGCATTCTGTGTGAAAGCTTTTTTTGTCTCCTTTCTTTTCCTCTCTGACGTTCACACGTGTGCGCTCGGTGTGAAACTGCAGTGAGGGGACGAGGGGCCAACGTACACACACACAAACACACACACACACACACACACAGGATTCCTCTCATACAAACAGCAAAACAGAAAATCGCCCGTCTCTCTCCGTTCCCACACTTTTATCTGACACACTGTAACTTCCCCACGTTGCGTAATCGCCACACTTCAAAGCCCCTTATGTGTCTGTGCATGTGTGTGTACGTGTGTGTGCATGTTCCTGACCATTCTTTCCCATTGTTGCGTCAGTGTGTGTGTATACACGTTGCCACTCACCCTCCAGAAGTATTTCCTGTTGGCCTGCTTGGGGACATTGTCTTTGGTGTAGATGTCTCCCTGCAGGGGGCCGAAGCGGGTCCCCTGAGGTATGTATTCTTTGCTGAACACGCCTGTCACCTAGGAAACAAAGTTATTAAATTAAGTTATTAGTTAATGCCACAACGTCACAATAAGGAGTCCAGAGTATCAGCTGTAATATCAAACAGCAACCAGAGTTGTTGGGTTGCCAGATTGGTCCATATAACATCAGCGCCATGGTAACACCCTCAGATGACCCACTTTCGTAGTTAATGACTTAAACCAATGAAGAGAATTATACTTTCTCTGACCTACTCCACTGATCTCTGACCTGCTGGCCTCGTGAGCACGAGCGTCAGGCAGTGCCACCTGGGGTTCACCCAGCAAACTGCAGGAATTAACACGCACACCTGCACTCTGACCTCATTTTCAAGTTCTCTAGAATCTATGGGTGGGACCTGAAGACAACAACAGGCCCGGCAGGAGAGAATGGCGTAGAATGAGGCGTGGATGTTAGTAGGTTGAGTTGCGTTTTACAAACATTTTTCTGGGGGTTGAAACAGGAAATGTCAATCTTTACGGGTGACAACTGAACGAGGTCATCGAGATCATCCTTAGTCATGGATCATTATGTCTGCCAAAGGAAGCAGCAGGAGGTAAATAAAGACTTTACAGAGAGGAAGTGAGCGATGTCCATGCTCTGAGGTGCGTACAACACATTTGTCTTAACCAGAATAAGAATCTAAAGGGAAAATGAGAAAGTCCACTGAGTAGCAGAGGCCTGGGGACAGACACGCCCCCACCCACACACACAGACACAGACACACACTCCATTCTTGACCCCCCCTCCCCCAACACACTCTCTCTTCCTACCACCGAAGAACTACAACGCAAAACTCCCCCACGACTCTTCTGAAACATCAGCGTCAGAAAATCCGTTTATCGTTTCATGGAGAGCAGAGGTTTGTGTGTGTGTGTGTGTGTGTGTGTGTGTGTGCGTGTGCGTGTCATCAACGATCTGCTCCTATAAGCATTCAGTTAATTAGGAGTACAACAGGTTGCTGAGGGCGGCCAGAGTGATTCAGGGTGTGATGAGCCGGTGTGACAGGGACATTGTGCGTCGCTGGCGTTGCGTGACTAATGAATCACTGTGGCTGCCACCGCTCAACCGCTCAGGTCGGGTGGGAGGAGGAGGGGGGGGTGCACGGGGAGAAAGGAGGTGAGGAGGAACGGAAGAAAGAAGAGTGGGCCGCTCTTAAGTGAACCCACGCCAACGCCACACTCCCCCACCCCCCTTCTCTTTCTCCTCCTCGCTCGTGCGGTTGCCAGGTTGAGGCCTGACGCTCGCCTGCGTGTCCCAAACGAAAGTTAATCATCTGGTGTTAACCTAAATCCCCCCCCCCCCCCCACCCCCAAACCAACCCATCCGCCCACCCTACCCACGCGCACTCGTTGACCAGCGACCCCCCATATGCCGTGCACGTGCCCCTCCTCCCCCCCCGCTCCTCTCCGCTCTCTCTCGCCTCACGCCGCTGTCCCTCACATTCTTCGCCTTTGCTCATCACGACGACGACAACATACAGCAACATCAGAAAGAGATGAAAAACAGTAAAGGTGAGGGAGGTGGAGGAGGTGTGTGTGAAGAAATAATGAGGAACTACGCAGGAAAGGAAGTTGAGGAGCAAACGTCCCCCCCCTCGCCCGCCATGACTCGCCGTAAATAAACAGCTGCGGAACTGTTTGATAGAAAGAGTGTCGATAATGTGTCGATTTGCGAGGCGAGACACGCATCACCTCCTCTTATCGACTCATGAGATCAGACTAAACAGAAGTCGGAACGTCACTCGTGTCTCTTGTACGCTCTGCAGCTTTGACCTCTGACCTTTCCTCATCATTCCTTATACGGACTTCATCACAGGGAAATCGGTTTTGTGTCCTGACGGCAACAAGCCAGGGGGAACAATTCACATGACACACTTATTATGACGGGAAAGCACTGTGTGTGTGTGTGTGTGTGTGTGTGTGTGTGTGTGTGTGTGTGTGTGTGTGCGTTCACATGTTTAATTCCTTATCAGATTTTTTTTTTGCTGTGTCACTATGTCAACATGCATTAGTGCTTGTTGTTGTTCACTGGCTCCTATCAGGTCAGTGTGACGAGGCAGACAAAGTAAACAACATCCATCAGACAGACAGACGGACCAAATAGCAACTTTTCATATTGTTCACACGCACGGTCGGCGAAATCAAGTTTCAAGTGCGAATGTGTGGAGCCGCTTTCAGACGTGCGAAGGTGCCAAACGAGGGGCTGCGAGGGGATTTGAGAAGGAGCTGTCATTGTGATTTCTCTCGCCGCCCTGTTTCTCGACGCCTTTCTCTCTCTCTCAGGCGGTGCAGATAAACAAGCTGCAGAGAGGAAGAGACGAGCGGCAGAGAAGAGGAACAAAACACGGCGCCAGGTCAAGACTGAAAGAGGAAGAGGACAGCAAAGTCGACCGCAGACGTCAGTGTGTGGAGTGTGAACAGTAGAAGTGCGTGCATGGCTTGAGACTCTGCTTTCGCTTTTCTCCCTCACACCCCTCTGTCTCTCTCTCTCTCTCTCCCTCCCTCTCTCTCTCTCTCGCTCTTCACTAATTCTTTTTATTTTGTTTCCTTCTCTGAGAATTGTTTGCGGTGCTGCGAGCAACATGTTAGGCATACTGCAAAAGAAAAAATAAAAGAAGTTCCAAAGAAGTCAGCTGACTCAATCAGACACACACCCACACACACACACACATGCACACACAGTCACCGCCCACTTCACCTGAGAGAGAGATCAGGTGTTGACATGAAATGAAGACAATAAAATAGGAAGAAAGACTTGATGTGATTAGATCTGATTTAAACCAAGGAGATCCCTCTCTCTCTCTTTTTCCCTCTCTGTCTGGGTGTGTATGTATGTGTGTGTGTGCGCCCAGATGCATTAATATACATGTAACAAGCAGACAAAGAAGGTGTGAGTGACTCATTGGAAGACGAAACATGGCCCCCGACCTCAAGCTGTCAGTGGCCTCAACTGACCCACAGCTATACACAAACGCGTGCACACACACAGACAGACACACACACTGTGTGTCAAGAACACACAGTCAGCAAATCTTTTGTTCCAATTAGCCCAATACAGATGGGCCAACAGAATATTACGTAACACAGCATTGTATTATGGATGTAAACACTAAATCTCTAATCGGACTTCCACATAACAAGTTTATCTAGTTATTCCCTTATTTTGTGTTCAAACGCACAGATTTTTCCATATTAATAAGGAAAGAAAAGAAAAGAAAAGTGCGGCCTTACCTCATTGTCTGTGCCGTACTCAAAAGTGAGGTTTCGTGGGATGGAGGTCATGGCTTTGGGGAGGCTAAAGCTGGGGTCCGAGACCTGGTCGGGTACGATGTAGGTGCAGCTGAGGGCGAAGTCCATCTCCCGCCACTGGCTCATATCTCCAGCTGTGCTTTCCAGCTTCATCTCCACGGTTACAAGGGTGCTGCTGAAGGACAAGGACTCAGTGGCTGTGGAAGCTTTGGCTGGGTTTGGTCTTTGTTTACACTTTGGGTTGTTTGCTTTGGTATGGAAGTAACTTTGGTTCTGGTCCGGCCAGGTTCTTTCTTCTTAGGTACGTTGGTTAAAGCTCAAGATCTGGAGAAGGAAGGTAGAAGAAGTTCAGTGTCACATATTGCTGGATTAGTTTGAAGGTAATCAACAAATATTCCTAGACTACCCATGAGAAATTCAAATTCACCAGATGGTTCCATTCATGAGAGACCCAAGTTCATTGTTCTCAGCCAACATCTGCTCAAATTTATTTTAAAAAAAAGCACAAATTCTGACTTACTAGGTCACATTCATTCATCTGTAGGATCTTCATCTCTCTGGTTATGTCATGTCTCCATCATCAGTCTGTCACTCTGTCTTCTATTCTTCCGTTCCCCAAAAGTGTCTTGTTCCTTCTTGTATTCAGCTCAGTAAGATCCTCCGTGTGTCCACAACTGTCTCTCTCTCTCTGTAATGTCATCCACTAACTCACTGGGCAGGGCTGCGTCCAGGCTTTTTTAGCTCAGGATCCCGACCAATCCGCGGCGGCGGGGTCACATGACGGAGCCATCTGACACGCAACTGTTGGCTTCAGACAACAACATCAAGTGACGTTGTGCAGTTGCCGGCAAGTGGTCTGTTGTGATGGTGCGCTTACACATATGCGCACACACACACAGACACACAAAGACACACACACACACACACACACACACACACACACAAAAGGAGCGCGGCTTGCTGCTAAGACGACATGTTAATGAATGAATAAAGGAGCAGCAGATGGCCGGCCTGTTGCCACTGAAAAACACACTGATACACTTTTGCTTGGTTTGGCACTTAATGAGCAATCTGCTGCCACTGTATCTCCTTGACCTACATCTCACTACATCTTTAACTAAGACTCCTAAGACCCCTTCTCTTACACACACACACACGCACGCACACACACACGGTGACACTGCATGTGCTGATTTTTGCTGTTGGCTCACAGGTGGAGATGTAGGGCAGGTCAGGACAGGCTAAGACACCTGTCTGATCAACATCCCCTTCACATTTAGACACGCGCACAATACGCGTCTGGTTTGTCTCTCTAAATGGTGAGCTGTGTGTAAAGATAGCCAGGAGCAGGGAGAGCGTCCAAACATAGGAGAACATCACTTTTCTTTAAGTGTGTGACTGAATTCTCTTTCTCTCCGCAGCACAGGAATAACCTGTTTTCCGTTTTAATTATTTGCATCTTTGCCACACTTTCACAATGTGTCAGAACTTGGGACTGAAGCCAAAGTGTTGAAAATCGCAACAATACAGCAGCAACAGTGGAATAATTCACAGTAGATCAAATCAGAGGTAAAGACCGATTACGCAATATCAGATATGATGCAATTTTATGAAACGCAATAAAAAAAATATAACCCAAAATATCTGATTACCAAGCTTTACAAAAGTTATTTAAATTTACCAACATATAATAAAAATATATATTTCATGATAGAATGTGTATATTTCTATATTTTATATTTTCTGCCATAATTACATTTGTTTCAGATATTTCTCTATCTGAAGCTTTATAATTATTTTGTTTCCAGCCCCCCCTCCTCCCTCTCTCTCATTTTTTGTTCTTTCCTAACTTGGCTGGTGAAATAGTAAATTGGCTACCATATGGCAAGACTGCTAAAAGAGTGGAGCTTTACTGTGCTGTGTGTGGCGTGGGGGTTAAGTTTGGTGTGTGTGTGTGTGTGTGTCAGGGTGGAGAGGGAGGCAAAGGAAGGATTTGGGCTCTTTCACTGGCCCGCGCCTGGCTGAGCTAATTTCTCTAATTTGCAGACAGTCTGGGCTCAGGCTCAGGGCTCAGAGGCTAAAAGGGGGCCAGGATATCCAGCGAGCGACACACACACACACACGTACACACACACACATCACGCCCAGGGATGTCACCGCTCACACTTTGACAGGGAGGGAAACCTTAAAGCCTTAGTACACCTTGGTGGAGAGAGGAAGGGCGAGAGAGGGGCAGCACCGGGCCAGAAGAAAAGGATAAGTGGAGAAACGTCCAGGGGTCAGCGGGAAATTGTCCTGACCTGAGACGTGATTACAGCACGCAGAGGTGTAACAGGCTGGTGTTAGTGACCTGAAACTGCAGAGAAAGCTGCACCGGCTTTTACCAGTTTAATTATACAGTATGTAAGCAAAGAGACAAAGATAGCTGTGAATGTGTGAAAATGGCCGCAGTGGATGTTTAACTTTAGACTGAACGGCGGAGAAAATGAGTCTCCAAAGCCAGTTAAAGGTGGATTGAGTCATCTACCTCAGAGCAAATGACTGAAAGGTCTGACTGAAGCCAATTAAAGCCTACTGGAAATGTTTTCAGCCATGACTGAACATGTCCATGTCCAAACAGGCGTCATGTTATTCATTATAGTTCCTCAAAATGTCACAAACGGTGATTCTACCATCAATCCATCAACCAAAAGTTATTCATAGATCACTTATCATACAAACATGCCACTCAAGGTGGTTTCCACGGTTGACTGACATGACTATGAGACTATAATGCATGTAAAGATAAAGCAATAACATCTAAAGACGGTACAAAAAAATACAAGAATGAAACTGCAAATATTTACAAAAAGGCTTAAAGTCCCAAAAAAAGCTTGATGCTGGCTTATTTACAAGAAACAAATATGCGTCATTTCATCAGTGGCTAATATGAAAGAGGATAAAAAGGTCAGTTTCGGATGTAGCACATATGTTCCCTCTACGCTACCAAAAAGCAAATAAGGCAATTAAGAGTATAACAAATGTAATCCTATTGTTTGCACATCGCTAACCACTGATTCCCCCAAATTGCCCCATAAGCTGCACTGACCCACGGGCATCAGCCAAGCAGGCCGTTGGATGGTGCAGCACTTCATTTTATGCTTTAGTTTGACAAAAATCAAAGAATTTAATAAGTAAATAACATAAATTCAGGAGGTAGCTTTGTTTTATGTTTATAGGGTTTGATTTCTATAGAAGGAAATGATTTACAAACTCACATAAAGAGCTGGCCACCACCCATGCAGAGTCACGGGCGCCACAAAGGGGCGCCACAAAAGTGCCACGGCTCCAAACATCTACATGTAACTACGCAACCAAATGTCATGCAAACTCGCTTCCTCTTTCCTCGTCGTACACTCACAGTTCACTGTTCAGTTATTGGAGTGAAGAGAATCCCCATTTGTCACTTAGGATCATAAGATATTCAAATACCCGCACTGTGTTACAGTAGCTGCCCCGACGCCAGTATCTGTCAAATCAATCTCAACGCGAAAAGAGGGGGCGATCCCGTAATGTAACATAGGGCTGGCTTATCTGATTGTTCCTCCATGAGTCAGCAGGAGAAGAAGGTCAGGTACAGTTTGTTTCTCCGTGGGACGGTTAGAGTCATAAAGTGCATTCAAGCTTTACCTGTATGTAATGTAACTATGTTATGATCTAAAGTTGAAAACAAAGCTCCAAGTCATGCCTCCTCCAGAATCACAATCTGTATCTGTAGTAACATGATATAAAAGGCAATAAAATGTAATATTTGCTTGTAAATTGTGGTTTATAATGGACATAAGAGTATCTAGAACAATATATACATACACAGTGTTTGACAGCAAGTCCCTGACGTAGATCTAAGTGGAGGAAACGCAGTCTGAGTGCAGCAATCTTCTATTTGAGTGGGAGTTTGCCCGTAACAACAAATACACCCTGGGAGTTACTGGTGAGATTTGACCCGATACATGATTCATCTGATGTAGCACTTGGATCTAATCCAGATCCGCCAAAAGAAAACATTGAAAAGGCTGGAAACTTTGACTAGTCCTGCCATGCTCCAGGACCATGTGAGAGAGGGAAGAACTCATGTCAGAGGAAGGAGTCACCGTGTTTTCCATTCGCCTAGGATGAAAGTGAAAACAATCCAGTCACACCCTGAAAACACGAGTGTGTTTTTGTGTTACGGATAGCTGATACTGCTTATGGTTTTGGTGTGTTGTACCGTGTACCATTCCCTTCACGTGTGTGTGAGTGTGTTGTTTTTGAGTTTCATCACGGTAAACAGTAGACAGCTGAGAGAAACAGAGGATTACTTCTCTGTTTACACATCATTATGCTGCCACTCCCTCTTCATCCCAGCACACAAGCCCCAGCAGAGGTGCCCAGTGTGGCATTGTTATTCTTCTTGAGGGGAGCGTGTTGTTTATTGAGCCTGGCCAGATTAGTCTTTGCTGAGATCCTTTAGACAGAAGGATTATCCTCACTGGCTGCAACTTAAACACTGTATGTAAGGCTGCATTATTACATCGCATTGCTAAATAGCTGTGGGCTTTTGTTCTCCAGGAAACATCTTTGTAGAGTGTTTATTCATCTCTTTATCTGTAAGGACATAAATGTGTTTTTGATAGGCCTCTATTGTGCAATCAAGGGAGGTTTAAGAACACAACTAATTCAATGTTATATTAAATGTGAATGTGAAAAAGAATAATGTTTATGTCAAAAGAAGTCTGGAGAAATACAAAAGCTTTTATTTTGTAAATCTGTGTCAGTCTGTGAAAGAAGGCGTCTCCTGGCCTAGAAGCGGTGTTGCGCAATATTTGTGACTTTGGGCTGCAATAAAAATGAAAACAGATTCTTAAATCCCATCCAATCTCCATCTGTCTGAAGATTTGTGTCATGTGCTGACACCGTTTTCTGACTTCTCCTTCCTCTTACTGTCTTTTTCTCTTATTTCTAACCGCGTAGCGTCTTAGGGATGTTTACATTCTGCCTCAGACGTGCTAAACATCTGGCAACAGCTTAGGAGATGAGCGGGAGAGAAGCGAGAGGTTAAATCTTCATTCCAATAACAGCTGTACATTCACACCACCTGGATGAAAGTGGATTATTATGGAACATTTCAGAGCGACATCATCATAATCTGCTTTTTCATTCCCTTAACCGAGCCCATGTAAATGAGACAAGGACTCTTTAAGTCATACTGGAATACGACATATTCTCATCAGCAATGTCAATAAGTGTGTTACCCAGCTTCATCCCCCCCTGTCGGACATGTTTGTGTGTGTGTTTCAGCATCTCTGCCTGACCTTATAAGGACAGCATGAAGTGAGAGCTCACACTTTCTCAAAAGCGTCTGCAGCAAAAAAAAAAAGAGCATTTGTCCGCAGGAGGAATGTGACACATCGAAATAGCCCGTCTTCGTTTTCACACCTCGTCTCTGAACGCGTTCTGTCACAGAAGAGGAAGGAAGGAAGAAGAGTCGTCGGCGAAGGCATCATCCGCACCATCAACCGCATCTTATTATCTCAGCTACAACTGCAAGAACAGAGTAAGATGTGTGTGTTTATGAAATGGAAGACAACATGTTGGGCCTGCTGGTTTCATTTTTGAAGATTTGACGTTTGAGTTAGAGTTGAGAGTTGTAGGTACGTCAACCAATAGTGTAAGGTCGATGTATAGAAGTAAATCTACTCAAATACTGAGTAGAGTGAGTGTGCATGTTCCTATTTTGGAGACATTTGTACTTTAACTCTAACACTTTAACCTTATTTTTCTTCCACTCTCATCTTTTCAACCCGCTCCTACTCGCAAACAAGTTTCCTCTCATCCGTCATTACTTTAAACACTTCACTTGTCACTCTGCTGTTTTATTCCATCAGTGATGTCATCGTAATCTTCATGTTTTCACGAGTGAGCGGCGACAGATGTTGGTTTGTTATCGAGTGTGTGTGGCAGCTAATTTGTGACTTACAGCGCTTACATAATGGCTCCGTGTTCATCTCCATCCCTCTCTCCAAACTAATGAGTCTGTATTAGGCTGAAATCCTAATTACTGCCAACCCTAGCCTGTAGCTCTATTACCTACAACACAAGCAATTAATATCAAACAGGCTTGCACGCGACCCCCACATGAGCCCCGCCCCCCTGCCAAAGCCACGCACCCGGAGTGGAGATAGAAGGGGATAGAGGGGATCGAGGGGATAGAGGGGAGCGATGCAAGGTGGGGAGACTAAGTCAGCGTGCGGGGGGGATAAGAGAAGGGTGAAGGATAAGACGAGGGGTGATGTAAGGGTGCTGCAAAGTCTGCACGCTTCAGGCTGGGGGCTGGTTAACAGGTGGGCACGCATTCTGCTGACCCCCCCGACCCCCCACCCCCAGCTCACCCCCCGATCTTACAGACCACCAGCTAGAGAGAGAGAGAGATGGACTTTAGCCAAGATCTGTCTGGCAGACAGGGAAGGGGATTTCAGCGGCAAATCCGACGGATCAATAAAAATGTCTGCTAATTAGGTTGGTCCAGGGAAGGAGGAGGGGGAGGGGGGAGAGCGAGAGAGAGAGAGAGAGAGAGAGAGAGAGAGAGAGAGAGAGAGAGAGAGAGAGAGAGAGAGAGAGAGAGAGAGAGAGAGAGGAGGGAGAGGGAGAGAGAGAGAGAGAGAGAGAGAGGGAGAAAGAAAGAAAGAAAAACAAGAGCCACCCATGCTGATTCAGAGCTCTAGACAGATCAAGGAAAATCCCCAGACGGGCGTGCCTGCTGTGGAAATCAGGTGAGGTACACGAGGTGACACTCCGCTCAGACTCAGACTCAGTCTCTCCCTCCCTTCATCCATCACTCACTCCTGCACCACGACGATCAGTTTCTCTGACCCCAATCCTTCCCTCCTTCCTCCCCCCCAGCCACCTTTTCTCCTCCCCCTCCCCCTTCCTTTGCTCCTCCCGGACATCACTTCGACCTCAATCTCCTCGTTTAATCTTCACCTTCTTCTCTGCCTTTTGGACAACAATCAACCAGCCTAATTGTCTTAATCTCGCTGGTCTTTTATTGTCCGCAGCAGAACAAAAACCTAAACCCCCACAGATCAATATTTGGCATCATACCACAGCTACAGCCATGGTGTTTACTGACGATCACTAATTTGAAATGAACTTAAAGGCTGCTCTGTGGTTTATAGATTGTATATTCCGTAATTTGCCGTCGGTGTCTGCAGATTAAACCTTCCTTGAAAGCAAAAACAGCAGCCAGGCGTTGTTATTCAAATCCCTCACAAGCCTCTTTTTTCTCTCTAAATAAAACAAATCAAATTTTCAATTTTAAAAAAGGAGAAGCTTATGGAAATGTACTCTCTGTTATATTACAGTGAGGCTTTGGGGCCCCTGAGCCAGAGATATTAGCTTTGGAGCAATCATAACCCCCCCGGATCAGGCTGAGGTTAGGAGATGACTTGTGTGTGTGATTTTAAAATGATAACTGGGACCGTAATCAAAATATTCAGAACAATAACGGATTATGTGCTGCCACTCGCTGCACTCCACACCATCTGTTGATGAGAGGGGCAGGGGGCTTATGTTGCCCACTTTAGTGTGTGTGTGTGTGTGTGTGTGTGTGTGTGTGTGTGTGTGTGTGTGTGTGTGCCCTGAATGTGTACTTTATGTTACTTACATAGATCTGTGCAGGCATTTATTGTTTTACATTTTCAGTTTTGCAGCTTCTGGCGCCTCCTGTTTGTCTTCCACCATATTGTTTTGTCTTTAGATTCCTTTTCTCCTCTCTTTTTTCACTCCCTCCCTCCCTCCCTCCCTCCCTCTCCTGTGTGGGAGAGCCTGGACCTGCATTGCTGTCAGATGACACCGTCTAACTCTGCTCTGCTGTAATCTGACGTGGCTAATCTAATCTCTCTGTCTTCGCAGATTGGCACTGTACCTGAGGTCTTCTCCAGCCAATGAGAGCCCATCTGCACTGCACGCCATCCAGTCCACCCCCTCCTCCCCTTACCCCCACCCACCCCGGCCTGCAGCAGGGGCCACTGCGCGGCTCACGGGCGACTCATGCTGTCTGAGGCCCCACATATCTGCTTCCATAACAGCCCGTCTGCTCGGCCTGGTCCACTTTCATCCCCTAAGATTAGAACCTGGCTCCTTACACATAACGGCCAATTAAAGCACTTGCTGCAAGACATTAGTACAATCAAGTGGGCTGCTGTGGCTCAAAATATCAATTCTTACTACTGCTCGACTTAGTAAAGTAAGATTACATGAAACTCCAAAACTGGCTATAAAATCAAACGCAACATCGCCAATAAATAGGCTTCAACACTGAAAATGTTTCTCTATTCATTAAAAAGTCACTACGCTGTCAATTTCATCACGATTTAACAAATTCTGAATTAGTCACGACATCATCATCATCCTCTGACAGACAGGTGAGAGCATTGACAGAAGGTCAGAGGCCTTCTAACAGCTTAGTTTCTCATCAAGCCAGTCTCACTTAATCACCTTAGTTAAATTAGTTTGAAATTAGCCCTCTTTCCCTCCCTCCCTCCCTCCCCCCCATCTCTCCCTCCTTTCCTCCCCCTTTTCTGCAAGTCGTTTTCACAGCTTTATGGATTACACAGATTACGTGTCTGAAACTGTTTTTATTCTCTCTCTCTCTCTCTCTCTCTCTCTCTGGGTATTAATCCCTTATGTGCCGTATCTCAATAACACATCAATAACATGTTGTTTTTCTTTACACTCAAGTGTGAATCCGGCTAAAACGATGGAATTATGTGGATTTATGCACCATACATTTAATAACAACCTTTTTTTAATATATGCTATGTATTTAATTCCACATTTCAAAGCAGGAACTGTAGCCTGGTTGATCATAAATACACTAACAACCCAATCCACCCAGTGTGACGGGGTCACATCTGTGGAGGATATCTGGACGACGCGGCGGATACACTGTGACATTTGTGAACCCGGCAGCACGGAGGGAGCGGAGTAAGTTACTGTGAAATGCCAACTCGCTGACATTGTCTCCTTGTTTTTGTCCCCTATGAAGTTAATGTCAGAATTTTCCCTTAAGAGGTCGTTCCAATAATCCACACTCTCTTAAAGGCTCAGAGGCGTCACGAGACAACACAACACCAACCCAGACCACCAAAACTGGGGTTGAGCGTCACTCAACGAGTGTCACACGGCTCACACACACCCTTCCCTTTACATTTACACACATATGAAGGACAAACTGATCTCTTTTCTGACATCAAAACATCTCAATTAGCACAAAGTTCAAAAATACATGATCTGAATCACCGGCGGATCATTTTGCAAACACTGCACAATGATGTAATGTGGCAGGAGGAAGTTTCTCACACAAATCATGGTTGTGTATGCCCAATAAAGGACGTTGGTTTGTATCGGCAAAGAGGAAGAGCGGTGACACACAGACCTGTACGTGCATCCACTCAGATGATGTACAACAATCTAACAGGAAGGCCCACATCTACAAGTGCAGCATGTAGAAAACATAATGTAATAATGAAGGTCATCGCTCTGCGTTTCAAGTAATTTGAACCGAGAAAATGCTTTTCATACTGTTTCCTGTTTACTCATTTTACTGGTAACAGGTGTGTGACTAACTCAGATACGTGACCCCTACGTCTAAAAGGACAAGACTATGAGTGAGGAAACCGCGGTGTGTGTTGCAACACACCCTCGCCAGCCAGCATCTTAATGAGAAACCAACCACATCCGACATCATCCAGAAACTCTGCCATCACGCCCCTGGCACACAAACAGCCGGCGGAGTTTCCTGAACAAAGTAGCAGAGTTCAATAGGTGTGAGTTGGCAGCGGGATTTGGGGAATTTTAAGGAGATGGAAAGAGAGCACAGAAAGGACAGAGTGAAGTTTACTGGCATCGCATTACATCATTCTATGATTTACACTTATAGCCTCATCTCTCATTTCCTCATTCCCAGACAAACGTTGTGATCATCAGGCCAGAGTTGTATACTTCACACGCACAGACACTTCTCTTTCTCATCCTCTTTCTTTTCTCCTTTTCCTCTCTCTAGGTATCAGATGGTTGCATGTGGGCCGTTGGGACCATTTATCAGAGCTTTCAGCTGGTTAACCCGCTGATACTGTGACCTTCAACAGGTCACCAATGGGATTACAGGTCTGCGTTCTTGCAGATTGCAGTGATCTGGTTGAATTTAATGTAAATAACTGCAAAAAGTCAAATCTATTCCAAAGAGACTCACATGGACGGCGTGAAATTTTCTGTGAAAGCAAAACTTTAACTAATTTCTAGGCATTCAAAGGAATGGGTCAACCAATAACCCAGTCGGAATTCAGTCACATTACATTTACATGCTATAATAACCCTTCACAAGTCACTCCCCCCTCCCCCACCCACTGGAGTCTCAATACAAACAACAAACAGCTATTTATGCCTAATTGCGTCGATTGCAAATTGATGGATTGGTTGCATTCCTCACGCTCACTGACAGACGCAGATGTGTACTGTGTGTCACGTTGCACGCTGCTGTCATGAGTCAAGCTGCGAGGTCAATTGTGACGCTATCACAGACGTAAAGAAATGATAACCTCACAGCAGAGTTTGAGCTGGAAAGGGTTTGATTATTCCACTACAGGGAATTCATGGTACTTCCACAATTTCAACCCCTTCTATCTTGCGTAATGTCTTTTCGCTGAATTCTGTCCTAGTGTTTCGCCGCCATCCCTGACCACAACAACGGGGAAGTTCTCTGTGTTGCGGTCGTTTATCTTCGTCAGAGGGAACTCAAACAAAAAAGTGAAACTCGGCCCATAAGCAGGTTTTTTGCTGTCAGTCGTCTGAATGCTTGTAACTGTGCGTACGCATTACCAAAACAAACTTTGTGTTTTGCTTTGAGTTCTGCTAAAAAGTGGTTTGAGATATAGGATGTAGAAAATGAAATGATGGGATTTAAGTAACCTGTTCACTTACTACTTAGTGACTTAGAGGTGATTAGGAACATTTGTAAATAGTTGGTATGGTATGGAGAGTCCTACATATGTAGTTCAGGTCTCTAATATTTCTCTCTATGCTCTTCCTCTAATTATAAGCGTGCAATATGTTCAGTATCAGAATTCGCTCTAATTAAATCCAAGAGTGGACTCGTAGTAGTGGTAGAAGGGGTCAGGGGTCGGGGGTAAACTCATCGCCTGCTCCTGCGATGCTCTGAGCTCCACACTAACATGTACAGGCTGAATGCCATCTATGGGACTGTGGTTGAATTGCAGTAAACAAAGCAGGAACCGAGTAGAGGCAGACCTTTGAGGCTCCATAGTCATTGGTGCAAGCATCAAGCATTGGTGATGTGTTTATACCAAGGAAAGACTGCACAGACTGCCCCCTGCTGGCTGCTGATGGCCCGTGATCCAGAAACAGCAAATGAATCTGCAGTCTACAGTGAAGCCCCATTATCTAGAACATTATTATTTTCATCCATTAAGTCTACAAATAAAAAATGTGGATTATATGTTTTTAATGGATTATAAAACGTTTCCTAAGTTAACAAAGCTACGTGTACTGTGTGTAATCATTCAATTGTATATTTGTGTAAACTTAATATACCCCCTGTAAGGCTTTGTCTATGTGAAACAGCACCACCTGCTGGTCAACTACAGACACGACGTGACCTCTTCTACAACCTACTCTCTCTCAACCTACTTTACTACATCAGATAAGTCTATAAATCATGTAGTTATGCTATTTAAATCATTATCCTTTTTAAGTAGAATTTTTCATACGAGGGCTCATAACTGCTGCCAACATGAAGGATGAAGAGCACAACACAGCTGCTACATTTGATGACTTCCAGTGTGAAATACACCTCGGGCAGAAACACCACACACATCAGCTTGAGGGTAAGTATAGTGCGGAGTGTGTTTCTGTGTTAAAGCTAGAGAGAGCAGCATCCTGGGAACTATCAAACAACACTCCATTAACTTCACTGGGGAGTTGGAAATATCGTTAATCTGCGGTCATAGAGTTTTACTTCCACATAACGTCCATTTTGTCAGCTCACCGCCCCGACCACTTTCATTCACTCATAAGTATCTCAACTACAGGCGCACAGCTGTGTGTGCGTGTGAGTGTGTGTTATCTTAGCCAAGTCATTTCCCCCCCCCGATGTTACGCAAGGCTAAGATCTCCCGACCATCTCTGCGTCGGGCTACACTGATCCTAACAGTGATTTGTATTCTTTCTAGAATATTCTCAGCATAATTGCTAATGTCAAATTCATCTGACAGTAGTTAGCTGCTTAGCTTCAATTAATTTGGCTATTAAGCAGCACATTAAACAGTGCTTAGTCACATCATTTACCAAAGGCCGCCTGCCATATGGCGCCGCGCAAACCCAACTAATGCCTCCTTCCCCAGCGTGTAAGTGGCCTTTTAGGAGTGATTGTGTCCTACTGTCTGAGTAAAGTGTGTGTGTGTGAGTGCGTGTGATTGTAAGCAAATGTGATAGATTAAAGCATTAAGTAGATCATGAATATTATAGATATTAATTTGATATGGTGACCAATCTCTCTCCTTCTCTCTCTCTCCTCCTTGTTTCACCTCTGTCCTCTCCCTCTCTCTCTCCCCCAGGTGTCCTCCCCTCCATCATCCGTCCCCCGGCCCCTCACTCTATCTCCCAGCTGTCCTACGGCCGACTGAATCCCGCCTAGATACGGCTGAAGGACTCGCGGGCATCGCCGTTCATTGTGCGCATTGTGTAGCCAAGGTGTTTCACTCAAAGATCACAGAGAGGAACAAGAAAAACAAAGGTGGGGAAGGAGGACGGAATGCAATCAATCAAAACAAATAAACACGCAGAGATGACACGCAGTGAACTTTGCAATGAAAGTTTGGATTATTAAGCAATGTTATATTATGGAATCTCAAAAGATGATGATTTCACTGTAAAGATACTTTTATATTGGCTACTACCTATTTATTCATTCATATTGCAGTATTTGTAAATTCATACGGTGTCACAATGAAGTGGAAGTGAAGTCAATAAGTCTGTTTGTAATGTCAGGTTAACTCTTAAGATTCCAAATCATGCGTTTTGAGTTCACACCTCAGGTTCAATCTCAAGTAAACATGATCTGAGTCGGAATCTTAAGAGTGCAGTTATCTAATAGTCCACCGAGGGGCAGTATGGGACTATATACACACACACACACACACACACACACACACACACAAACATACACACACACAAACCCTGCAAGCTTGAGCCTCTTTATCAACAGTGTCCAGCTGTGCTCTACTTCTTTTCTCCCCATCAACCAAATACCATTAGTGTGAGGTCAAAGGTCATGTGTGTCAGTATAGCGTCACTCTGCTGTGGAGACAAACCCAGCAGGGTGCCACTAACTTAACGCCTAAATCCTTTATATCCCCTGTCAGGGGGGTCAAATCAGATCGCAGGGAGAGACGAGGGGAACACATCGAGATGAAGCAGGCGGGAAAGTCTGAGACGAGGGAGAAAGTGAAGGAAGACGACGGATGGAGAGGAAGAGGGTGGAGACAGACAGACGGGGAGCGGAGAGGAAACCTTTAGAGTATGGCGCAGAAGGTTTGAGCGATGGAGGGTGATGATAGACGACAGATATATGGCCAGGCGGAGGGGAGCAACACGCAGACAGGCGGAGAGAGGGAAAGTGCACTTATGGAGATATTCAGGAAGCCGCCAGACAGACGGGTGTTTAAACTGTCAAAAGAGAGAGAGAGGAGAGGAGCTGTGTGTTCGGTCACTCAGAGTTTAATCTCAGCTTGGCTCAAGTTCTGATTTAGTCGGACTGAACCCCAGGGCCTTATCTGAGCAGCTCTCTGCGGATGGATGGGGGTGTGGAGGGGGGAGGAAGGAGAGGAAGGCTGCAGGAGGAGGAGGATTTGGAGATGCCGACTCTTCCCACAGGGGCCTAAAGTGGCAGGGAGAGACAAAGCCGGTAATAAGCCGGACATATGAGAGGCAGAGACGCTCTAGGATCATACGGGCGAACGCGATTGCAACTCCTCGCTCTTCTCCCCCACCCCAGAGGATCCGAGAGGCTTTTGCTGCTTCATTTCCTTTATTCACCCCTTTGTCACCTCCTGAGCCCTCTCTTCCCTCTCTCTCTCTCTCTCTCTCTGTCTCACACACACACACCCTCTCACCGGGTCCCGTCCCCGTCCTCGTCGTTTGTTTACTCCCTTCCCCTCCATAATGCAGGGATTAATTTCTCAAAGCCGATTTGAGCTGCGGCACGCTTTCGGTGGAAAAAAAAGGAAAAGAAGAAGAAGAAGAGGAAGAGCGGAGGGCAGAAGTTTCCCCTTCACACCGGCTTAGAGGTGGACCGTCTCCCCTTTACGCAGCTCGCTTTAATCTTCACACGGAGCAGAGGGAGAGAGAGAGAGAGAGAGAGACTGAACTGGGAATCACTAATGTCTTTACAGAGTCTTTCCCACGTGCCTCCTTCTTCTTCTTCATCCTCAATACCTCTGACATTTCCTCCTCTTTTGCCTCTTTCAAGTTTGTGTTCTCTCTTTCACCTCCAATCCAAAAGTTTTCAAGCTTTCACACGCGACAAACTGCAAGGTCCGTGTCGTCACAAAGGACGCCGGGCTGAGGTATGAATCAGGCCGAGTGTGACGAAGGCCACAGATTATTTACCAGTTAATCAATTTAGCACATTTCAAAGTGAGGGAAATGCTAATCATAAATCAAGGTTCGACCTCTGACAAAATCAATTCTTTCTTTTTCTCCATTCCGACAGCTTGATTACTGCAGAACTGAACTGAAAGGTCACACACACACACACACCGGTGCGTTCAGGTGCGCTCGACCACTAAAAGCTCTGTCTTCCATCTTAACAAACCCCTCAAGATGCAATTCAAACAATTAACACCAAAAGCTCCACGCCACCGCAGGGACTTAAGAGTGGGACATCTCCTTTGCATACTGAGCCATCACACACACTCACACTAATAGCATTTATCACGTTACACCCCGTAATTACACCGCCGGGGGATCAGAGGCAAATAGCAGCTGATTAAACTCCTCTATTTGCTTCATTTAGCATCTGTACAGCTCATAACACAGAGCAGGCAGAAGTCAAAGGTCACGGCTATCAGAATTCCATAATCATCATGTAGATTAGGCTGTGATGGAGATTCCACATCGTCTTTTGTGTTTGGAATGAATGGGGTTATTACAATTTAGGTATTTGCGACGATTATTTATTTTCATGGATGAAATACAGCAGATGGTAGAGAGTACTTCACTTTTTATTCAAAATCTTATCATAAAAGCCAAATTCCATTATTTCCTAATAGTCCATCTGTCTCCTGCTTCACTCAGACTGAAGCAGAAGCAGCATGTTTATCGCAGTTCTCGTTAAAATGAATCTGGAGGAGCCGGACAAGTCAATAAGCAGTTTTGCGTGCGTCCTCTTCTCTTTACGTGCCGTATGCGTATGATAGAAATCTAACCCTCAGCTTCCAGAGATGGATTATCCAAATCCAGGATTGCCGCCGCGCCCGGGATTTGATGCTCCGTGTACCGGGGGGCTGCAAAGACACAGATGGAGGTGATGTTTGATTGCGTGGGCGTGGGGAAAAAGCTGAAGCCAGCGATGGAGATGGAACTCATTAAGCCTCAACGCTCCAATCCTCAACGCCAATAAGGCCGCGATATAACAAAGTATGGATTGGTGCAACCGACCAGGAGATAAATGAGAAAATCTAATTCACACACACATACACACACGGGGATGAGACTTTCTTTTCACACATGCAGAGACAGACGCATGTACCGCGCAGCCGCACGGTCGCCCCGAGCGATCCCACACAAAGTTAATTTGCATTTACAATCATTTCCCACACGCTCATTGCTGGTGTGAAGAGTGGGCGTTGCGTAATAAAGCAGTAAGTAATATAACATCAGCCCTAGAGAGAGAAAGGGAGAGAGAGAGAGAGAGGGAAAGAGAGAGAGAGGGAGGCTTAATAAGCTCACCGTGAAGCCCAGAGAGTGAAAGGGAGTGTGAGAGGAAAGCTGTGGACTTCAGAAGTAGGTTATATGCAGGTAATTGAAAGTTGAATTCGGCTGTAAGTGGATATAGGGCGACCTCATAATACACAGATAAGAACACGGAGGGTGACATGTGCTTAAGGTTAAGAAAAAGTCTGTGTGATATAAAGGCCAGCTATTTCTGTGAGCAGCAGAGGAACATTAAGAGGAAAGAGTTCAGCCAGTGGACCACGTCTGCATTTTACTTTACCCTTGAGCAAGGCAGGGGTGAGTCCACGTAGGCAGATTTCCTAAGGGAACAAGGAAGAGAACATACTTTGAAGCAATGTTTTAAGCATTCATATTGAGATATTAAAGTTAAGTTCTAATCCAAACTACATAACAATGAGAAATAAATATCTGCTTGTATTGGAGATTTTTTAATAACACGTTTCAATATTGCAACAGCCATCAGATCTTATTCTAACAGGTAAAAATCATCGAAAACTAACAAAAAGAACCTTTTTTTTTTAGGTTTTATATTCCAAACACCAGAGTTTCTCATCTATGGCCCTAAATTTGAACAAATAAAACCCTTACACAGTGAGCAGATACTATTCAACACGTTGTTCTTCAAACAAATTATAAAAATAGATTTAGCATTTTCAAATACATATGTACAGTATTAAACATACCATAATGGTTACAGTTACAGAGAGGGGGGCGGAGGGGGAAAGTGAAGAGGTCCACTTTGTTGTGTGTTTATCATTCAGTGTGTGTGTGTGTGTGTGTGTGTGTGTGTGTCTTGAGTGTGTGATCACATCTTTCTAAGACTTAAGGGTTTATTTGATTTGAGAAAAATTCAGAGAGAGAAAGTGTGTGTGTGTGTGTGTGTGTGTGTGTGTGTGTGTGTGTGTGTGTGTGTGTGTGTGTGTGTGTGTGGTTACTGTCAGAAATCTGCAATATTCCAGCCAAAAATCAAACTAAATCTCATGATCAAGTAAAATCCCAATAAACTTCAAGTTTCTGTACTGAAATACGACAGAAAAGCTCAGAGGGGCGGGGCAGAGAGAGAGAGAGAGAGAATAGAACTCTGGGGTAAAATAACATGAAACCACATTCTATGACAGTCAACAAAGAAAGTAAAAAGCTGTATTCATGATATTGTGTCATAGTGTAGCCAAACTGCAACACACACACATAGCGTTTGTTATGTTTACAGCATATCCAATGACTATGGACCATAAATGTATTCTAAACTGCATCAAGTCCAGTGTTCAAGAATACACAGATACTGTGTGTTAACAGCAAAAACCCTCCAGTTTTCATCTCATTTTTCCGCATACAAAACATCAAATTGTAGAAACTCACAGTAATACTGCAACGCAAACTCAGTTCATAGACGAAAATCAAAAAAAGAACCAAAAACAAGTGCTTTGCTCAACTTTTCTTTTTTTTTTTTTTTAAATACGAAGTTAAATAAGTTTTATAAATCCTCCCCCGCCTCTTTGTGGGGAGGTTTTTGCGGCGTCTCAGCCTGTAAACGTAAATAAATATGGATAAATATCTCCAATCCACCTTCCAAAGTTGGTGTGTGATTTATACAGAGCGTGAAATACTGTACGGTGGTGAGAGAGGAGGCGTGTGTGTGTGCGTGTGTGTGTGTGCGTTTACTGAGAAGCGTCGCGGCCATTCTGACATCCAGGCTTAAGGGACAAGTCCATGTTTTCAAATGCACGGAGGAGACAGGGGAGGAGGGAAGGGCGCACAGAGAGGGAGGATAAAGAGAAAAAACAAATATATCAGAGAGGAACAGACGACAAATGAATCAACAAACACATTTTTCGGTTTGGGTTTCGCCAGGCAAGCTCAGAAAACAGTCAAAGTGATGTGAGCGAGGATGACGGACACGCGTGTGACTGTACATACGACCGTATGACCGCCCCGTCTCAGCGTCGCATCACACTCTACCAACATCAACACACACGTCGTGGAAAGGGTTCGGCACAGTTTCCCTTTAAGGACCTCATACATTCCAGCCATGTTTGACTCTCTCAGTCTCCAGAGGTGAAAGTTCCTTTAACCATCTGACATGAAATCAACACGAAAACAGTAAACCTCATGATTCAGCATCCTCATAATGAGTTAAGTTCAGGGTTCGTGTCTCGTCGTCTCCAGCAGGTTCTGACCCCTGAGGCCGTCCGACGCTTATTTTTTTTCTATTTTAAATCAATGCCATAAAGGGAAAAATCCCACTCAAAATGTTAAGGTTGTCCGTCACCGCCGTGTTTTGCATTTGCAGCGCCGTACGCCTCGGCTCCGCCCATCGGCTTCAGACGGCGTTTTCGTTTCGCCTGTAAGCGCTGAGCCGGGACCGGTGAGATGAAGCTGACACAGTTATTGAAGGTCAAAGTGCAGACAAAAGGTCACAAAAGAGTCACATGACATCACTTCTTCTGTTATCCCACATCCCGTCACCGCGGGGGGGGGATTCATCGAGGAAAGGAAGGAAGGAATCGAGGAAGCCATGAGGAAGTGTGGGAAGGAGGAGTAAATGGAGGAGATCTGCCCTGTCGTTCCTTCAGTTTGGAAGAGCTCCCTCCTCCCGTCCCCGTCTGCCCCTGTCCGTCCACGTGCACGTATGGGTGTTAGGTCTGCAACCGTGTGGGAGTGTGTGGGCGCGCTCGTGTGTGTGTGTTTGTGTGTGTGTGTGTGGATCGCGTGTTAGACCTGCACACCGCGGCCGTGCATTTGGATGACCTGCGCTCGGAGGGTCTGGATGGCGGCCAGTATCTGCTTCTGGTGCTCCAGGGAAGTGATGCCAAGGCTGAGTACGTCTCTATGGAAACAGATCGGATGGAGCAAGGGTGGTTAGAATGGATTCTTATCAACAGAGTCTCATTTTGTCAGCTTTACATATTTCTTAAAGGAAAATTTCACATATATTGGATGAATTCCCAACAACTAAGAACACATCACACACTCATGTAAAGTGTGTGTTACTGCAGCCTGTGCCACGGCTTCACCAGGACAATAAGATAAAAGCAGAGATACAAAGAGTGTGTGAGATAGTGATCATGACTGAAGCTGTTCTGCAGGCTGAGCCAGTCGTTAGAGGGAAACTCATACATAAATTTAGATAAGACCTCACAGATGTTATTGTGTCTTATCTAATGTCAAGATGATGTGAACAGCCCTTTATTTTTGGGAGCGAGGTTAAAGATATTCTATACATTAACCATGAACAATAAGAATGTAATGTATTGAGGAGAGTTAGAGATGATTTGATATTTAAGTCAATTCAGTCCATGGATTCTGTGTTAAACTGAAATATGTGTGAATTCAAATGTTACCCATATGAGATAAAAGGAGGATATCATCTACTAAGCAGTCTACTTATTCATGAGTGTACACCTGCTGCATCATGAGCGGTGGGAGCTGTAAGAAGCCTCACTCACTGTACGGTCATGCGGGCCACAGACTCCAGGTAGCAGTATCCCGCCGCGGTGAAGTTGTCCTTGTATCGGCCCATGTCCACCGCGTCCAGCCACTCGCCTACTGAGTTAAAGGAGGGGAAGGAGGGCAGAGGCCTCTCCGCTAGCGTGATGGATGAACTCAGAGTTCTGGAGGGGGGGAGGAGAGACGGGACAGACAGGGTGAGAGAGAGAGAGAGAGAGAGAGAGAGAGAGAGAGAGAGAGAGATCTAAGCTGGAGTCTTGATAAAGTGAGAGAAGGTGAAGTGCGATACAATGAATCTCCGCGTTGACCGATGATGTCACATCGTTAGACGCCTAAATCGGTCAGAGCGACTCACCTGCGTGCCAGCGTGGACGAGCCGATGCCGTCGGGCGAGCGGATGCTCTTGCTGAGGGCCGAGTGGATCTGGCTGAAGCTGGGCCGCTCCGTCCGCTCCTTCTGCCAGCAGTCCAGCATCAGCTGATGGAGATGTGGGGCGCAGTTAACCGGGGCCGGCAGCCTGAAACCGTCCTCGATGGCCTTGATTACCTGCAGGCGGGGAGGACGGAGACAGAGTGACGTCTTTATACTGAGCGATGGCTTGCTGTTGTTGTGTGCAGGTTTTACTCTTGCATGCAGGATTGGCTGGGGAATCGAAATGGGGACTGAATGAATCACACACACTACTGAGCATTATGAAACATCTTGGCGCTGCTTCCCTCATGAGTGACCTGCTGGGCGGGTTGCGGGGTCACTAAGCAGGATATTAGACGTCACATCACAGGATATTGGACTGTGTATCACAGTGATTGTGTTTCTCTCAGCACGACACTGTAATCTGACATTTTCCATTTTTAACCATGGCATTTACTTGAATGTGGTCATTGTGGGATGTTGCCGTTAAAAGAGATTTTCCAATTTGAAGCTGACGGGGTTTTAAACGCTTCCTAGGACGGACTGTTCCTTAAACGCTGCGCTCCGGTTCAGGACTTTCCATGTCCGTCCTCAAACGGCCCCTCTGGCCCTCGGTGTTCCGCGTTCAAACGTTCCCGTCTCAATCTACCCGAGGAACGCACGGCGCGGCTTTCATCCGACGGAGGAGGCGCGGTCAGAGTAATTACAGAGACGACATCCATCACAAGCATTAATTCCTGAAACGCTCTCCGGCTCTTGCCGCTTGCACTCCGGCTCCACTCCTCCGTCCTTTCAGCCCTCGTGCTCCTATCACGCTAAACAGCAATCACAAAGTGCTTTTTAGCATTTGACATTTTCCATTTAATCAAAGCCCGGAGCTAAAGGGCACAGGTAGACCGGCCGGGGGAACAAACCCTCTATGATATAACGTATCACTTTAAAGTGGATTAATGTCCCTGCCACTCAACCAGCTCCACCTTTGCCCTGGCAATTGTGAAGTTGTGCGACGCTGGGAAACTTTACGCCGTATTTCAAAGGGGTGCCGGAATAAAAAGGGGGCTCAGCGTGTTCGTCCTTTCTAAATGACTACGTGTGCATAATAATGTCCGACATTCGCTTTCTAAACTGAAACACGGTAATCTTGTGCCGGCATAACATGACATTTTAAAGGACGTGAGGGGAGGGAGGGAGAGAGAGAGAGACTTGAACTGTGCTCTCAACTGCTTTTTGGAGCTTTATGTCTTCAAAAGATACTATAAGTAGAATAAGGAGGATAGCTGGGGTTGCCCCTGACGACAGTATTCCCGTATCACCTGGACAATCTCTATCTTCTTAACATTTCTTGGAAGTAATTTGATTTTTCAGAGGGGACTTTTAACTATCGGGGACAGGAGGAGGCCGCTGGAATATGGCCGCCGCGTCCTTAAACAGGATTTGCCGTCACGGTGCCTGCGCGGACTTAAAAAGTCAACTCGGGGCCCTGCGGAAGCTTCCGGAGGCGCCGTGGCTTGGCTTCCTTTTAATAAGATTCGGAGCGGGGGGAAGGAGGGAGGAGGGAGAGAGGAGAGGGGCCGCAGAGGTAGAAAGATATGAAAGAGGTGAGGTTCTTACGTCCTGGTTGCCCATATCCCAGTAGGGTCTCTCTCCGTAGGACATGACCTCCCACATGACGATGCCGAAGCTCCAGACATCTGAGGCGGAGGAGAAGCGGTGGTACTGGATGGCCTCCGGAGCGGTCCACAGCACCACGCTCTTCCCTCCGTGCTGGAAACGGGAAAGACACGGGAGGGGAGCCAGTGAGTTCATCAAAGGGGAAGCTTTCATATATTCCAGGAGCCACTTTTTAATGGATCGAAAGAAGGACCTTTAGAGGACCGGCTTCACCTTTCAATGAACCCCCCGCCACAAACGTCCAGGGAAATAAGGCGGGGAAATACATTTTGATGAAAGCGGGAATTATACGGCCCCAATAAATGAATAATAATATCCAGTTAAATGCCTCTCTTTCTATGGGAAACAAATGAACTCGCTCCCCGGCTTATTAAAATCTGACCACTGCGTGTCTGGATTGTCCGTCAGAAAATCAAACCGGCGAGGCAAAATTGCGTTCCCGCCCTTACCAGCGTGGTGTAGATGGCCTCGATCTTGTCGTCCTGAAGGGGTCTGAATCCAGACACTTTGCAGCCCAGGTTGGCGTTCACCAGGACCTGTGGTGAGTTTTGAGGGTGGGGGGGAGAAACAAACTGATTAGCACCGGTGACATTTGGAGGGGAACAAAACTCAGTATGACAGCTCGCCCACCCTGGCGGACAGGGCTCTTATCACGCCGGGGACAATTGATTGCTTACAGAAACAAGTGCCTGTGTTTGTTTTGTAATGTGACTGCTGCATTGCCAGTTCAACAGGCGGGCTCGGTTTGATAGGACCTATTGAGCGGAACGCGGCTGTTGGAGGCCGTTCTGTCGATACCGTCTCGTTTCTCTCTTCGCTTCGAGCCGCTTCCCGCAAAAACAAACAACATCTGACGGAAAGAATGGGAATTTTAATCCCATCCTCCCGCTCCTGCTCATTAATGGAGGTGTTTCTTGTTATCAGGAGTTGCGACTTGCTCTTAAATGGGGAAACAGGAGCTGCCAATCCGGATAAGGAGAATCCTCACGCGGGGAAGCTTTATACTGCAGCTTCACATTTGTACACGAGGCACGAGCGCAGACATAAATAGGAGAAATGACAGATGGCCCGAGCAGGTTTGCTCACAAGCCCCACGACATAAATCTGACACGCGGCTCCTCCGCAACTCTCCTTCCCAACTCCCTTTCTTTTTTTCTCTTTTACCTTGTGTGCAGCCAGCCGTTTGTGGACAAATCCCATTTCGGTGAGGTACTTCATCCCGGATGCCACGCCGGTCAGCATGTCCATCAGCTGCATTACACTCAGCTGGCCTTCGTGTTTCTGAAATACGGGGAGGTGAGGCGCGATGGAGATGAGGAGAAGATGAGGAAGAGGAGGAGGGTGAGAAGGTGACACATCTGTTACTGCTGGAGAACACGGAGACGGCGCAGATGCACGTCTTTATTCGGAGGTTAAGAACAAACTAGGCGTTAATCTGTATCATTATAAAGCGCCGCCGCCATGTTTCAGAGGGCAGAGGAGCACGATAACACGATATGAAAGCTTACAACATCTGCCAGAGGAAACAGGATTTGTGCTGTTAATTATGCACACACACACACACACACACATTTCCCTTATTATTGCAATATGTGCAAAAATTCCTGCCCTCGGATTGTATTAGTACAGTAATGCATTGTGGGTTGTTACAGAGAAGTGCTTTGTTCGGGAAGGAGCTGAAAAACAAAGCTCAGGATGAGGCATTATGCAATACTTTTGCATAGAAACACACACACACACACACACACACAGATGCACAGATTAAACTAAAAAGAATCTTCACACACTTACCCTAAGGAAGGAATCTAAAGCTCCATTAGACATGCTCTCCACTATGATCATCATGGTGTTACCTGAGGAGAGAACAGAGGCAGAGAGATGAGCACCGTAAAGAAGAGAGAGAGAGAGAGAGAGAGAGAGAGAGACAGAGAGAGAGAGAGACACAGAGAGAGAGAGAGCGAAAGAGAGAGAGGGGGGGCATTTTGTGGATCTATTCTTCTCCCAGTGAACTATGGGAAGCAGGGAGGACCTGGACCCCGACTGCCTCAGCAAGTTTAACGACCCTCAAACACACTCACACACTCACAAGCACGGACACAGGCGCGCACACACGCACACACAGACGCGGGCAGAGACAACACACAGCAGCAGACCAACAACTTCCGGACACGCACATTCATATTACAGCACACCCATGCACAACACACAAACACATAAGCCCTCTCTCTCACACACACACACGCGCACACACACACACACACAGTGCAGTGTGCCCAGGCGCAGATGGCAAAGATCCAGCAGTGCTATGAAGTGCACAGAGGAGGAAAATAAGACTGCAGCATTTGGAGAGGGAGAAGCGGGGGGAGCGGGAGGAGCAGGAGGAGCAGGAGGAGCAGGAGGAGCAGGAGGAGCAGGAGGAGCAGGAGGAGCGGGAGGAGCAGGAGGAGCGGGAGGAGCAGGAGGAGCAGGAGGAGCAGGAGGAGCGGGAGGAGCAGGAGGAGCAGGAGGAGCAGGAGGAGCAGGAGGAGCGGGAGGAGCAGGAGGAGCAGGAGGAGCAGGAGGAGCGGGAAGAGCAGGAGGAGCAGGAGGAGGGAGAGGCTGAAGTGAGGCTAAGCTGGAGGGACACGGAGACAAACTCAAACCTGCGTCTTTGGAAAGGAGACCAACAACAGCAGCAGCAGACGGGGAAGTGGGAGCGGCCATCATATCTGTCCATAACATTCATTTTAACATGAAACCTACCAGGATATGAGGCGGGACATTGTGGAGATCGATGGAAAATAAATGTTTAAAAAGTAAAATTGTCTGGACAGAAGTCTGATTGTGTTGTGGGACAAAGTGTTCATTCCCCTCATGAGACGTAACCAGGTCCTAACTCAGTCCTAGTTCGTCCCAGCTGGAGCCGAGCTTCGTCTTCCATCAGCGCACCTGTTTACCAGCTTTATTGTTTTGACGGGAGCTGACAGCCGGGTCACAGAGACGAGTACGAATCTCAGAAAGTTTGGCTGGAGGTCTCTGCTGCAGGAGTACAGCAGACAGGCCCCTATCTATATTTCATGCTCATCAGAGTTCAACTCCTACGTGTGTGTGTGTGTGTGTGAAAGTACAACTTTTTGTTATAGCCCTACTTTCAACTTTTACTGCTTCCTCCTTCTCCTCCTCCTCGCTCCCTGTGTGGACATCACTGCTACTGACGTCAGGCCCTTTAAGCGTGTGAAGACGATGTGCGCAGCGTCTCCTGCTCCTCGCTTTAAATATCTCTGATAAATCGGAACAGAGCGACTCAGCGCCGGCTCCTTTTCCTGTCCCTCGTCCCCGGTCATGTCTCACGCTCGTCTGTCTGACTTCCCCTCTCTCTCGGCGGGGATCTGTCGCTCTCTAATGACGCGCCCTGTGGTGTCCCGCTTTGATGGAGGAAGGGGAAGGAGGAAGAGGCAAGCGGAGGGAGGAAGCTGGTGGAAAAAACCTGCATCTCATGGAGTCATTTGTCGTGCATTACTGAGTCTTAATCCTTCAGAACAAAGACGATTAAACAATACAAAACAATGAGGTAAGAATGAAGTCATTGTTTGTTTTTTCAACACTCATCCCTACATCGTGCATTTCCATTGACAATTATAATAATTCCTAGAATAAAAATGGCTTTTAATCCTTTTTTTTTTAAGTCGGCTGATGACATTGATTGACATTTATGTAATGTTTGCTGGTGGAGCTAATCCGCCACTTGTAGGATTTCACCAGGCCTCGGATTCCGGTCGGGGAAATGAGAGGAGGCGGCAGGATCAAAGGGAGGGGGAGGGGGGGTGGTGAGGAAGAGGGAGGGAGGGAGGGAGGCGGGCGGTGCTGGCAGGTGGCCTGAGTGCGGCGGAGGGACGGAGGGGGGCTGATTGAGGATCTGACGGGGCGGGAGGTAAGTGATGTAAAGAAGGTGATTTGTAGTCTGATGATACGTGGGTGTGTGTGTGTGTGTGTGTGTGTGTGTGTGTGTGTGTGTGTGTGTGTGTGCATGGATGTGTGAATTTGTGCCAATTGAGGAAGCAGGTGTGTGTGTGTGTGTGTGCGTTTGTTCATTTGCTTGTGTTTTCCGCATTTCTGTCAGTGAAAGAGAAAGTGAGCATATGGGACCGTGTGCTTATGTGTGTGGGAGAGAATACATGTGGATTGTGTGTGCGTGTGTGTGTGTGCGTTTGTATGTGTGCGTGCGTGTGTGTGTGTGAGAGATAGTGGGAGAGATTGGAGTGGATCTCAGGGCCCTGCTGGGTCTCTAGCACCAATTACTGTACCCTGCACATCTGCTGCCATCCTACTGAGCACAGAGTGTGTTCGGGCAGAGTGCCCACACACACACACACACACACACACACACACACACACACACACACACACTGACACAACCAGCATCACTGCAGCAGAAACAAAAACTTCTAACTCCATAAATTGTCTCCCTTCAGCTGCCATTCCCATTAACCTCTACCTCATCGTCTGTCTCTCATGTGTCTCTCCACGTCTCCGCCCTCCCCCAACTTTTCCCGCCGTCCCGTTTTCACTCCGAGACCTCAATTGCTATCTGTCAGGCGAAAAATGGCCTCTGATGCATCTCGCCCGCCGACGTACAGCATCCATCCCTCCACTCCTCTCTCGCCTCTCTGACTTTCTCTCCTTGCTCCCCCCCATCCGTCCTTCTGTCCTGGCTCACGCGTGCTATATTGAAGCGTTCCCGACCGTCTCTTCCTGTTTTCCTCTCCTCTAGTTTCCAGCCCACCCTTTGTTTCGAGGCCATGACCCCCTCCAAAAACTCCAACTACCCTCCTCCTTCCCTCCATTCCCTCTTCCTACATTTCTTTTCCTGCCCCTCCCTCTTGTGTTAAGCCCCTCCCCCTCCCCCTTACCGGTGGTGATGACCCCCTCCACCCGGATGATGTTGGAGTGGTCGAACTGGCCCAGGATGCCGGCCTCGCTGAGGAAGGAGCGCCGCTGTTTTTCCGAGCAGCCGGCGCGTAACGTCTTGATGGCGACGGGAAGTTCCCTCTTACTGGGAAGCTTGAGGCAGCCGCGGCACACCTCCCCAAAGTCACCTGCAGGGGGAGACAGAGAGGGGAAGAGAGGCCGTGATCCCTATTGATACTGGCAAAGCGAGCGGAGAAAAAATAACAGAAGAAGAAAAGAGCGAGGCAGGGGTGGGGAGGGGACACGGAGGGATAAACGGAGATCAAAAGAGGAGCGGGGAAGGAGAAGGAGTGAAGGGTCAGGCGGAGGGGAGAGAGGGGAAGAAGGACGGATGACGCAAATGGACAGACACCAGCGAGAGACGGGGAGAGACGTGGAACACAAAGGGATGAAAGAGAGATCAAAGATGAGGCGGTGGAAGTGAAAGAGCAGAGAGAGACGGGCGAGTAAAACAGACAGCGCAGCGCAGAGACACACACCGGGGATTGAAGATTGAACCGGTGTGTGTCTGCAGCATCTGTGCGTGTGTGTGTGAGGGCCAGCAACCGCTTCTGCCTCCCTTTCTGATCCGTACGTACCCGTGTGCACGATTCTCTCGATCTTGATGCTGGAGTTGTCCAGCTCCTTGGCGAAGGCGTGGACGGCTTGCAGCAGGTCCTCGCACGTCTCCGGGTCGATGTAGGTCCTGCGAGTCGGGATCTTGACTGGAACGGGAGAGAAACATAAAGCGTGAGACAAGACGGAGACGAAGACAAGGGACAGAGACACAACTATCCAACTAAACCAAACTATCCCACGATCTCTTGCTTATAAAACGCCTTCAAAATCTTGCCGCTGCTTCATCGACGACATGGTTCAGAGATCCGTTTTCACTCAGTTTGACCTTGCGAACTGGCGAAGGCGGAGAGTGAAAAACCCACATCAAAGTCTGCCGGGCGTATTTTCTCGGCGAGGCTTTAGTCAGATCACAGCGCGGCGCCGCAAAGCTCTTTGTCTTTTCACTTGCTTCAAAATGTTATCTCGCCAACACACACACACACACACACACACACACACACACACAGAGAGAGAGACAGACGCAGACAATAACAACATAATCTTCCGTCTGAAAGTGGGACAGGACATAATAGAGACAGTAAAACGCTGAGGCAGAGGAATCGTCAAAGTGCCGCAGTCGCTCTGTTGTCGTCGTCGTTGTTGTGATGTTCCGAGTTACAACCCTCATCCCGAAAACAAACAGCAGCTTAAAACTATAACAAATACAATAAAACTTCCAATTCCCTCAAATGATTGAAACGACTCCCGGGCTGCTTCATCTGCGGCGCCGACGTTTGGGAAAAACGGCAACAAAACGGGAATGAGGTCAAACCAAAGGTCGGAAAGTTAAAGCTGTTGGATTAGACGAGAAGCGAATTTCAAATTTGGATTTAGATTTCCACTTTAGAGCTGAATATCGTAAAAATGATAAACAAAATGGCCGCTGAGTTAAAGTGAATTGATCCCGACGGCTCGACTCCATAAAACAATGAGAGCCTCGTGTTTATCTGCTGGATTTACTGAACACGTCCGTCCGCTCACATAAACCAGGCGGGCAGGGGCGTAAACCCAGGCGGATGATGGAGTGCAGTCCGTCAGTGCGCTGACCTTTGACCCCTGTTACGGCACGTGGAGGCTAATCTTCCAGGAAAACGCCGGGCGCTTTTCCCACCGAAAAGCCGGACCAAGGTCAGGCTCTGAAATGTTATTACAGCTGGGCATCGACCCGAGGGAGGCGACGCTGGATGCCTCATAACGGCTTATTGATCCAACGCGCACACACTCTTTCAGACACACACACACTCTGACACAAGCCTGAGTGCAGACAAACCCCCAAAAACGCAGAAGAGCACAAACCAATTAAGCAAGAACGTCCAATTACGAAACAAATTAAACTTTTTTTCCACTTTGAAACTGCTGCAAAATTGGTTTTCCAAACAGCACACAAACACCCACACACACACACACACACACACACACAAACACACAGAGGAGGGCATCGCTCACAAACAGGCTGAAAATGGTTCCAAACATTCACATACACACTTCTTCTTCTTCTTCTGCTTCTTTGTGACAGATTTGTTTCGTGGGTCCAGGAGCAATCGAGGGGGAAGCACAAGCTCACACACACACACACTTACACACTCCACTGCACGAAAGGCAACAGACTCAAACATTTCCATCCTGGACGGTGGCGGCGGCGGCTTTACCCACAATGCTGCTGCCCTCCTTAATTTCCCCGGGCTCCTCTGCTCTCTGCCTCTCTTTCACGCAATCAGACTACAGATGATATCTACAACCGCTCCAATAAACGGAGACTGTGGTCGGGTCTTGATCCCCCCACAGTCCAGCACCCCCCTCCCCACCCTCCCTCCTCCCCGCAAGTTTCTGGGTCACTGCACGACACCGAGGCGTCAAACTCCTCTGTCCGCCATCTTTCCTCCTTTTTGTCCTTTCACGTGAACATATGGCCCCGAGCACACACACACACACACACACACACACACACACACACACACACACACACACACACACACACACACACACACACACACACACACACACACACACACACACACACACACACACACACACTCCTCAAGTATCGGTCCACCAGAACCCACAGCTTTGTGAAACCACGGCAACCAAACGCTTGAAGAGAGAGAGAGTGAGTGTGTGTTAACGTCAGCGTATTGGTGAAGAGAACAAAAATGTGTCTGTCTGCACGTTTGTGTGTGTTTGAAAAGGATACCCAATGTGTGTGTGTATGTGTGTGTGTGCGTGTGTGTGTGTGTGTGTGGAGCGTGCTTGTCAGCTGTTGGCATGTCTTTGTTTGAGCAGATTTAATTCCCGGCCGCGTGGCCTCAGCTCATTATTCATCAGGCATAAAGCTCCAGACCTCTCCAGAGGGCTCAACATGCTGGGAGATTAAACAGAGCACACATGAGCACACACACACACACACACACACACACAGAGAACCTTTTACAACAATATAAACAGCATTTAAAGTCTTCTTTGGGGCAATAGAGGCACCATTCTTCTTACACTTGAGTATTTGTTATTGATACATTATTGGTGATGTCACTCATTTGATTCCTGTTCTGCTCCAGCTGAAGCACTTTGAGTCTAGAAAAACTCATTGCATACCAAATGGATCATTATTATAAATTCTTCTGGAGCTTTTAACGACTATCAGCCCCCCCTCCCCTCCGGCTCTTTATCTCCCCCTCCTCCTCTTCCTCCTCCTCCTCCTCCTCCTCCTCCCCCTCCTCCTGATCTCTATCTCTCTCCATCAAACGCCGCTCTAATGGAATGTGCCAGCGAGCCTGAGCACGCACTCAGAATTAAAAATTAATGCACCGCCGCTACTTAATGTCTTGCGTGTGATCTGCATTGCACGCACATACATGTACTCCTATGTACTCCCAACGCTCACACACACACACAAACACACACAGGCATTAATCAAAAGCTTTCTCCTCCCGTCGCTCAAGTTTTACGACAAACATTGCAAAATAGAGACACACAGCCGACGCGGCGGAGTTGATTGATGTCACTTACATTGGAAGTAGAGCTCTTCGTCGCCCTCTTGAGACGCTTTGCTGTAACCGCATTGTCTGCAGGGAGAAACAAAAGACAGGCGGGCGTCAGACAAGAGTTTAACGCCCGACACGAGCATCACAAATGCTTAAACCCAGATTAGAAATGTGCAAGGGACTCTGGGAGATGACGGAGTCGGTGGTAGTCGAGATGGAGAGGGTGCAGGGGGTGGGGGTGGTGGGGGGGCGCTTGAGCAGACACCCCGGGGTGACGGGCAAGCGAGAGTGAGCGATAGGAAGATGTGAAGGGGGAATGAGCGGAAATCCTCCTTGATTTGAGCGAGCGACTCCATATAGAGACATTGTTCGATCTAAACTGATGGAGGCCTCATGAAAAAGATGGGGGGGACTAGGGGGGGAAAAAAAGGCACGTACACACACACACACACACATGCTGACATACACACACACGCACACACACACACTGTTATCTCTGATCCCTTGTCACCTCAGGGGGTTCAAAGAGGACACAGCTCTTTATGATCTGACCGCTGATGGCTTTTCGGCTTAAGAGGGAAAAACTCAAACTTGGCTCTTTACGCTTGAACACACATGAGTACACACACAGACACACACACACACAGACACGCTCACACACACACAATTGGACACAAACGGGCGGAAGACAGATTAACAAGTGATGGGCGAGACATTTTGTCCGGCCGGCTCCATCCTGAGCTCAGAGAGAAGAGGTGGTGAGAGGCAGGACGGAGGGCGAGGAAGGGTCGGCCCACACACACACACACACATTCCACCTCCGCATGTGGGAAGTTTATGCAAATACAATCTGAAGACGCCGCTGGTGGCTTTAAGAGTTTATACGCCGAGGATCTGAGGCGGAATGTGAACAAGTCGATTTTGGGACTAAAGACGAGAGAAACACGCTGTAAATTCATTTATTGTCCTATTATGTGCACACACACGCACACACACACACACGTCATATAAATGTGTGTTTGCATTTCTGCTTTGGAGTGGAAATTAATATATCTGCTCAGGGAGGTGTGTGTTAATGTGCACGTCACAACACATCAGGCCTTCACACAGCTGGGAGGGAGACTCATACGGTGTGTGTGTGTGTGTGTATGTATGTCTGTGTGTCTGTGTGTGTGTTTGTGTGCTCGTCTGCTTTACATGTATATGTGTGCATGTGCAAAGTCAGTGCGTGCGTGCGTGAATTGTATGCGAATGGCTCTGTGTGTGTGTGTGTGTGTGTGTGTGTGTGTGTGTGTGTGTGTGTGTGTGTGTGTGTGAGGCTGACACATCCCTCAGCCTGTGCAGCAGCAGGATTTGGAGACAAGGTCAGGACCCTGTCTGTCAAGACACACCAGCAGACACATGCAGCACAGATCCTCGGGGCGGGGGAGGAGTTGGGGGTGGAGGGGGGGGGAGGAGGAGGAAGACGGGAATTAATAGATAAGGGAGCTCAGCGGGGAAGGGAGCGGGGAAGGGAGCGAGGTGAAGGAGCGAGGGGACGAGGGAGCGCGAGGGGAAGTGGAGGGAAGGTAGCCGGAGGAAACGGGGGAATGTGGATTAGAGGGGGCAAAGCCAAATGTAAGGGAGTCAGGAGAAGGGAATTCAGAGGAGTGTGAGTGTGTGTGAGGGTGTGTGATGGTGTGTGTGTGTAAGTGTGTGTGTGACGTCAATGATGCAACAATAAAAAGGAGGGCAGGTGGAGGAAACACACAGAGGGAGCAAGGCAGCGAGGGAGGAGGGGAGGGAACAAACACAGGCAGGGGAGAGGGGTGAGGACACAGCAAGAGTTTGTTAGAGATGAAGGTGTGTGTGTGTGTGTGTGTGTGTGTGTGTGTGTGTGTGTGTATGGGCCAAACAGCATCACTCAAAATAGAACTATTATTATGTCTTCTTCTCAGCGTGTAGAGAAGTTTTCGGGACGCAACCGCAGTGTGGAGGAAACGAAAAGGAAAGGAAAGAAGAAGAAAAGAGAAGAGAGGGAGGGTCATGGATGGGTGGGTGGGGGGGGGGGGGGGGGGGGGAGGTGGGGGGCGGGGGGTATGCAGACATGTCAGTGTACCTGGGCATCAGCTGTGTGAAGGGAGCAAGAGGAGAGAGAAGAGGAGGAGGAGGAGGAAGAGTGGAGAAGGAGGTCGAGAGCAGCACCACGCTAGCAGGAGTTACATTGGAGGATGCCGAGCAGACGCTGCTGGGGAGAAAACAAGGGGGGGAGGGGCCAGTGTCACTCCTCGCTCGTATCGTAATTGGTCAACACACACATATATACACACACACACACACACACACACACACACCGTGCCTGGGACCCGTCAATCAAATTTGCATCACTGTTAAGGATATCGTCTCACCGTCACGCAGAGTTAAATGTCACCGTGTTTACGTGTCGCCTCACCTCGTCACCTAGTCACCTAGTCTCTGCTCTGGGAATAGAAGCAGGTCGGCGCTGGGGAGAGAACTTTACCCCCCTATAGCCCCGCCCCCTTAAAATTCAATGCAGGTACGGAGGTGAGGAGAGTCGAGAGAGCAGGAATAGCATCGTCTCTGACACGGCAGGGGGGGTTGCTATGGGCGCGTGATGCCAAGAGGAAATGGATCGGTGGGGACACAAATTCACCAAGATGCTTTAAACTTTACTCAGGTTAACTTGGACAGAATTTAGGATGAAGTCATTAATCATCTCATCTGCAGCCGGCACGTTCCAAAAACTGACACATTTAGCAATCTTAAAAAATGCTGTGTGTGTGTGTGTGTGTGTGTGTGTGTGTGTGTGTGTGTGTGTGTGTGTGTGTGTGTGTGCGCGTGTGTGAATTATCCGATATAAAAGCTCCTTGGCTGTGCACATAAAGCAGCACAATGCCTTGCTGCAGACCGACCGGCTCTCATATTCTTCCCCTGCAGATCCAATTTTCATTCGCCGCGCCACTAAGAATCAATGGCCCCGCGAAATAACCCTCTGCTTTCACTTTCTATTCTTCCCCGTCCGTCTCTCCACATCCGGCCGCCTGAGAGCTTGTTACCCCCCACCGCACACACAAAAAATGGAGTAGTCAGTGAAGGGTCAACAATCCCTGCACTGACCAGTCAGTCAGGCCTTGGCTTCCTGGAGAATGTTTGGGCAATGCCCTGGAACTCTGGCTCAATCAAACTCTGACAGGCACCAGTGGATGCTGGGCGTGTGTTTGTGCATGTGCATGTGCGTGTGTGTGTGTGTGTGTGTGACAGAGAGATAGAAGGGATTGGGTGGAGTGTGATGATGGATCACAGAGACAAGAATACAAAGGATTTTTCTGGTTTTGTTCCATCCGTCTCATTCAAATCCTCTCCATTTTTACTCCTGAGACGCTTGATGACGACATCAGCCGGGAGACGCTGGACCCCCGCGGAGAGAGCGGGGCGATAAGAGCCGATGGAGCAGAGTGACGGGCGCCTGAACGGTTCTGACACCAAACGTTGCAATCCGGCGACCTGTGATATGATGTCGCTCGTTTCGAGACCTCGGCGAATCATCACATGGCGCGTGGCGGTAAATGCGAATCCACGCTGCATCCGCTCGCACGTTTCCACCCGAGCAGTCAGATCGGCGACCCCGCACTCGCGGCTCGGTGGCCCCCGGCTGTCGGTTTTCGCAAACGCGGACGCACGGTAATTGAGGCATCAAACCCTTTTCCCCTCTTTGTCTCTTATGCAAAACACGGGGAGAGTTAATGGCGCGGCGGGGACGAACAATGGAGGCCACTCGCAAATGAATGCAATGATGGAAATAAAAGGGAGGAAGATAAGCGGCATTATTCAACAGCCTGTCCACCAGGGGATGAGGCTGTGTTTCCCCACAACAGGAATAGATTTAAATACGCTTAAATGAGCTTGTGTTATGTGAACGCCAGGAAATCTGTGAATGCACGGATTCCCTTTATCCCGAGTTTGAGGTTTGACTGACGTGGCAGTTTGTGTGGCGTGCGGAGGCCCGTTTCTATTCTGTGTACAACGCTGGCTCCATATTCATCATCCCGGGTGGTGGGATTGGCATCGTGGCCTCTCTGGGCACTGAGCATCGACCCGCACTGCCTTATCTGGCAGACAGGTGGCGCTGGAGGCCGATGCGTCAGTGAGGGTGAGCGAGGGCAAAGCGGAGACAAAGAATGCAAAGGAATGCGTCTGAAAATCCCTCCACAGATAAGGAACGAGTGATGAAATACAACATACAACTGTGTAGCTGTTCCCTGTGTGTGTGTGTGTGTGTGTGTGTGTGTGCGTGTGCGTGTGCGTGTGTGTGTGTGTGTGTGCGCGGATATTTATGCATGGCTGCGTGGGAGTGGATACGCATGTACCTCACTTGTGCTTGCACGCGTGATAAAGTGTACAGTATGAATTGTGTGTGTGTGTGCGTTTGTGTGCACCTGTATGTCAGTATGTGTGTGTGTTCCTGTGTGTGGGCGTGCGGCGAGGCTGGCAGAGTGTAGAAGTGGACCGGAGTCAAAGGAGCAAAGCGTTGGGAGCGGCGGAGGCAGAGACGCCAATTAATCACGTGCGATGTCAGCCGATGCAGATTCGGGTTTAGAAAGTGAATGTTTCAAATCCGAGCCGCCATCTGACTGCACCGTCTGGAAATAGCCCACGTTTTATTTGGGTCAGTGAAGGTGTCACGGTTTGTAAGTTTTTATAACCAACTTTTCTGATTGGTGGCTTCGCTCCCCTCCCATCTTTACTTGCATATAAGTGGCCACTTTCTGTTTCCTCACCATTTAACCCCGACACACGAGCCGATCGCCTTATTTCGATCACAATCAAAAGTATTAAAGCGTGAGTTCATATACAGATTACGCGACTGAGGCGGCGGCATCAATCACTTTGAGTGTCGCAGGCACATTTACTCACAATTTGGTTGTTATCTGGTGAATGGCCTGAGACGTGAGGGCGAGCGAGCGGCGTGCTGAGGCCCGAGTGCTCCGACGCGCCGCCTCTTTAAGCCTCCTCAGAAATAAGGAAATAAAGCTGATTGCTGAGTGGTCTCGCCGCGCCATTACCAACGCTCCACTCAACTCCAACGCCACTCGTCTTAGTGAGACCGTGACCGGCGTGCTGATGAACGAGGGCAACGGCGGCAGCGGTATTCAAGCTACTGAGGCTTTCTGTTCATTCCTCCTTATTCATCTTGGTCCTTTCCTGCTGCAACGGCGGATATCAGCAAAATAACGACGAACTAAAATGCTTCATCTCTGACCCGGTGTTACTGTCGTACCCAATGACGTGGAGAGGAGCTGGAGGACTGTGAGCTCGCCGTGCGTTCCCTTTCACACAGCAATGCCTCCCATCACTGGATTACTGTAATCTGGATTATAATGGGGTAGTGTGTGTGACGGATGACTGAGTGTATAATTGAGTGTGTGGCTAAATGTGAACATGTGCGTGTGTGGGAATGACGGGATGTGAATAAGTGCGTGTGTGTGTGTGTGTGTGTGTGTGTGTGTGTGTGTGTGTGTGTTTACCTCCTCCAGATGAGCAGGCCGACTCCCATGGAGAGCAGCATGATCAGGGCGGCCACAGACACGACAACAATGATCACCACTGGACTCTGCTCGCTGGAGGCCAGAGCCACTAGAAATAGAACAAATCCAATAGTGTGAAAGTGGCGACACAAGTACAGGAGCACAGTGGAAACACATTTACTGTGAAAGAAACAAAGTAAATCCATAGTTTATTATCGTAAAGGGAAGGATTATATGTTTGTAGCACAGGCGAGTCGTTTAAGGTAAAAGCTAAATTGTCCTTCTTTCAAAGGACATCTGGGGGTTTTCATTGGACTTTGATCCTCTGAGCAAAATGAAATGAGTGAATATTAAACACACACACACCAGATTCCCTCAAGTTCATAAAACCGCACGCAGCTCAGTGTTCAGAGTTTACATGAAACAACAAAGCCTTTTTGGTCGAATAAGCAGCAACAACCGAGGATTCATGAGAACTACTAACACAGTTGTATACATGAAACCAGTACAAAACATGCATAAACACACACACACACACACACACACACACAAACAGTCACAAAGTAGGCTTGGAAGGTGGCACAAGGGAGATAGTATCAACTTGCACAACGAGGAACCATTTCACAGCTTACTGCTAAAATCCTGAATCTTCACACATAATCTCAGACACAGACACGTCTCTCTCTCACTCTCCCTCTCTCGCCCGAGCAGCACGCCTCATTGTTTGGGCTGGCCAGGTGCCTACACCGCCCCCCCCCCCCGACCCCCCCACCCAAAGCCCAATCCGCCTGGCAGCGCCTCGAGGAGGGAGAGAACAGAGAGGAGGAGAGGGAGGAGGAGGCGTAAAAATGGCTACTCACACTCGCCAAGTGTCTGGAGCTCCAGGGGAGCGCTGTACGCTCCGTAGTCGATAGGCGGTGGAGAGGAGGAGGAGGAGGAGGAGGAGGATAGTGAGGAAGAAGAGGAAGAGGAGGTGGAGGGAGACAGAGCAGAAGAGGAAGAAGAGAGAGGGGAGGAGGAGAGGGCAGAGGAGGGGGCTGGTGTGGAGAAGGGACGGATGAGGAAGACATATGTGGTGCCAGGTTTGAGGTTGTTGACGCTGATTCGGGCGGTGGCCGTCTTCACAGTGGAGTAACTCTGGTCCTTTTGTTCCTGCAGAGAGAGAGAGAGAGACAGAGAGAGAGAGAGATGAAGAGGCGGACGAGTGAGATGAGTAGGTGGAATCCATTGGAGAGACGCCTCGTTGGCTCCAACGGGCAGTTTACAAGCTGAAGTGTGAGACAGTTTAGCAAACAAATCAAGAGCTTAGAGTCAAAGAGTGGAGGATTAAAAGAATGAAAGAGGCAGAAGTTGTGAGATATTTTGCCCGAACTTGAAAGAGAAAGGAGGCAGAGACGAGGCCCCTTTCATGCTGCGTTCAGTGGAGCAGCAGCCTTCTGCATACTGAAAATGCCCTTTTGAGTAAAAATGAAAACACAAAAAAAAGAAGAACAAACGAGATCTCTGCAGTGATGGCGGCTTAAATCAATTCACGGGGAGAAGAAGTATGAAAAAAAAGAAAATGGTGTTTGTTTCTCTCCGACTCGCACCTTGCACCTACGGGTGCAGCCGGGGCGGCGAGTAGATATCGCACATTAGCATAATTACTCTATTTTGTTACATAATGCATTTGTCTTCGGCTGCTCGGTGCAAAGCCGTTCCACATCTGTGCCGTGTTCCCACAGCATTAGTATGCGCGTCGCGGCTTCGCCCGTCGATATGATCGCTTTCGAAGACGAAGCCGAGCATGTAGAACGCGCCGCGATTAATCTGACTTACGTGAGAGCGGGACGCGGAACCCCTGGAAAGAGGTCGCTCAGGGGAGCGGGTAGTTGGGGGGGGGGGGGGGGGGGGTGTGTGTGTTTGCGTGTGCTGATGAGGTCATGGAGGCACACGCGTGATCTTTAGCGCCTTCATCCCGCATGGGCATGAATAAGGTCGCACTGAGCCGGGACAAAGACGGGAGGAGAGTGAGAGAGAGAGAGAAAGAGAGAGAGAGAGAGAGAGAGAGAGAGAGAGAGCGAGAGCGAGAGAGAGAGAGAGAGAGAGGAAGAGAGTGACAGCTGTAATAAGTGACTCCTGTGGTGTGAGCTAATACGTGACAGAGTAGAGAGCTGAACAGAGGGAGGACTCAGCAGAAGGAAGGAAGGAAGGAAGGAGAAAGTTCAGACCGGAGCGATGAGATAAAAGTATTTGTAAGTGTAACTGGAGGTACGTATGTGTGTGTGTGTGTTCGGGTTAACAGTATGCAATTTAGGGCGTGCAAAGAGCTGGGGGGAGAGAGTGGAAATGTAGGTGCGGGGCTGATTCATCATGGCTGCTCACCGCTGCGGCGAAGCTAATTGCGTCTCTATGATTTAAGGTCTCTGAAACGCAGGTGATCACTGCTCTGCGGCCCCGGATCAGACGGCAGCTGTGATGATGATGATGGTGTCACTCTTGTTCTCTCCTGAATAGAATATGGATCGATCTGCTGCTGCTTATTGTTTGGAATCTTTCACCCGTCTGGCAACATCAGCATTTCTATTTTCTGTTTTACATTTTATATGAAAACTCTTTGGAGCGGTTTTAGAGGCGGTTAATCGGAGGAAGAGTCACGGCAGCACCGGTGGAATCAACTCAAATACAAAAAGTCAACTTGAAATGAGGACTTTACTTTACTGCTACGTATCAAAAACACAGAATTATGATCAATCAATGAAGAAGAGTCATCGCTTTCCTTTTCCTCCCTTCCTTGATTCCATCCTTCTACCCCCTTTTCTCCATTCATCCCATCTGTTCTTCCTCGTTTCTTCCCAACTCTCCTCACTTCCATCCAGATGGGAACATTTGAATTTGACATAATTCCAAATATGTTTGACTACAACTTTCTTTTCATCCCCATGCATTCCTTTGCTCTTTAGATCGACCTCCTCTCCTTTTAGCGACATTTTCCACGCCTCGCTCGCTCGCTCGCTTACTCCCCGCGTCTCTTCCTCGCACCCCGCATGCATCACTTTGCTTTTCTACTCCGTCTCCCTCGTCTCACAAAGCTTCATTCATTTCCTTCCGCCGACCCTCGTCTGCGGCAGTCGAGCAATAAGGAAAACGGGGAGGAAGGCCTATCTTAAATATGTTTGAAAGACAAGACGAGCGAAGAAGGTGTGAAGAGGAGTGGGACGAGTGGGACGAGTGGGACGAGTGGGACGCGTCCACATAGACGCCGCGTTGCCAGAAAAAGCGGCAAGATGACAACTGTGTCTTACGTGTGTGACAGATTAACTGCGAAGACAAAGAATGTTGACAGGACGGCCAGAGTCTGACTGGGCGCCGTGTTAAATGAGTGTGATTACGTGGATGAAATTATAGTGGGAGAAGAAGACAATGTGGCAGGAATATGGAGCGAGGCTCGGAGCCGTAATCAGTCTGTCAGAACAACACCAGGGTTAGGAATTCTCGGATAAGCTTCTTGGAGAAAAGATTTGGAGGGGATTTACCTTCTCGTAGTATTTGACCTCGTACTCGGTGCGGCTGCTGTTGGGGTAGGAGGGCTTCCTCCACACCAGCGTGACGCTCTTGTGCTCGATCTTCTCCGCTCGCAGCTCGCTGATCAGAGACGGCGCTGCAGGAGAGAGAGAGAGAGAGAGAGAGAGAGAGAGAGAGAGAGAGAGACAGACAGAAAAGTGAGTTGTTTCAGACCTTCAGACTTAAGTTTCCTGTATGTTTTTGGGACGCGGCCATGGTGGAAAACTTCAAAAAGCAGGCGATGTCATTAACCCTGCTGAGGTGAGAGGAGGTGAGAGGAGAGGAGAGGAAGCAGGGGCAGGTGTGTGAGAGAGCGAGCGAGGTACTTAGGAGTGAAGACTGCAGATGAATTATTGAAGCCGAGATGTCAGACAAGTTCACAGCTGAACCACACTGAAAGTTCAAAGATCCTGCACAGACGGTGGTGGTGGTGGTGCGTGCGTGTGCGTGTGTACATGTGTGTGTTTGATTATGTCTGTGTGGCAATGAACAGTGCCCGGGAGTGGAACTGACAACAGATCCATACAGGTATGGATTGACTGACAAGTGCGTATCGACAGGAGACTAAAGGATGGAGACGCTGCTAATTTGAGGCTCTCTTTCTCTCCCTCTCTCTCTCTCTCTCCCTCTCTCACTGACCTCGAAACCTCCCTCCCCCGCCCCCCCCGCGACGTACTACGGCCCGTAGCTCGCTGCGAAATAAAGCCTGACAGGTATTTCATCTCCTATTGATCCTGACTGGAGGACGAATTATCTGCCGGGCGCCAAATTCAGATGTGACATTCAATGGCAGCGGCTCGATAACAAACAATCCCATTACCGAGGGGGAGAAGAAGAGAGGAGAACCCCTTTGTTTCCCCCGTCGGCCATTGACAGGCGGTGCATAGTATGATAATCAGCCGGGCGCCACCCACTCCGGCTTAAGTGGTAATTACTGGCTTGCTTAGCGATGTGGCAAAATGAGCCGTCAGTCAGGAAAAGTAAGAAAGATCCAAAGGCCTTTAGGTTTAAGGGGGAAATGGAGCCATTAAGGCCATTAGGATCAGGTTTAGTGGCAGGGGAAGCTATCTGCTGCTCCATTTGTTAGTGTTTTGTACTGGGAAGATAATCAACGCTGTGCTTCGATTTAATTAACCGTCTTTCTATAAACCCCCTCGGACAGAAACGCCATCGCCTTCTTTTCTCTCTTACTGCCGCAGTCTCATTTCCGACACCGTTCCGCTTTTCTCTGTATTCCGTTCTCTTCCCCCCCCGCGCTCCAGGCCAACCTTTCCTCGTCTCCCCTCGGTCACCCCCATCAGTTGACTGGCATTTCAGCTGCATCATCGCCCCGCCGTCCCCACTTCCTGCTCATCTCGCGTGACCTTTAACCGTCATTTCATCTCTCTCCCCGATGAAAACAGACACATTAATGAATAAATTCGGCCTGTCACTCACGCGCGGGGACCGACGGTGTGAAAATTAAACTCGAGGAAAGAGGCGCACGGGCGACATCTGTGGATCGCCCGCGGTCCTTCGCCATCCCGCTGCAGGGTAATACAGTCATTTTAGGGACGCGGATCAAAGACGCGCTCAATCTTCCCGTATCTCACACCCTCCGTCCCCATCTGTCCCGTTTTTGATGTCTCTGAAAACACAGGTGTAATCCATTATTCATGCCGACTTCGCCGACTTTCCGTATCACAAAGGAACGAGGTGTGTGTGCGAGCGAGCGAGCGAGCAAGCGGGTGTGTGTGTGTGTGTGTTTCAGGTAGCAGATGAGAGTCGAACCTATCGCTGCATCCTGCCTCTCCAATCACGGATGAAGGGACCGAATCAGAGCGACGTGATTGTCCTGATTCGGGAGCAGGGAACAGTTTCCACAAAATCTTTAATAGTTCCAGAGACGCAACGAGGACAACACAGTCATCCTCTCAGTTTTGTCATTAATGACACGCTTGGATTGAAAAGTTTTATCATTATTATTAAGCTTCCTGTGGACAGGTGTAGCAAAATGAATGTCTGGCTCCGAGGTGAAATAGAGTAATAACAGACCTCTGACATGTGTACCGGCAAACAAACACCGGCAGAGGTATTTTTATCCAATATTGACTTCAAAATCAATACACCCGAGTCAAAACACTGCAGTCCTGGTGTTTTATGTTTGAATCTAAACAGACGCGGCTTGTATAGCTCCAGGAAAGCCTCCCAGGCCGGGGGGAATTGTTGATATTCGGAGGCGAACGGTTTAAAATACAGTGTAAAAAGGTTAGAGAGAGGAAGTACGCGGGTTAAAAGTCAATCAGATGAAAGACGCTAAGAACACAGCGTCGACTTGCTCCCCTCCACCGCCACTGCAGGCGATCGTTTGTTACGCTCGCCCTCCGTGCGCCGCTGAATAATGCAGAGGACGGCTGCCTCCTTCACCCCGACTGCAGGTCGAATCACAGCTCAATCTGACACACACACACACACACACACAGTTATAACAAGACCGGCACACTTAAACCTGAAGTTCCGGGTCAGGCCAGCCTTTAGGGGGCGATGTGACCCGGAAAAGCAGCTTTGCCAACTGCTAACATAAAGATGACCTCATCCCTGCCCGCTCCCTTCATCTGCCCTAACAGACACAAGCGCCCTGATCTCACAATTAGTCCAATTTCCAGACATTTAAACCCTCACATTCTTCTAAAAATCCCTCACCTCCCCTCCGACACACTAAATGGTATTGTCCAGAGCGGGAGCCGGGACACATCTGTCCTCATCAGGGGACAGTTTTGATCTTCTTTGATGGACGGCTGGACTGCATTTGCGCATAAGAGCTCAGAACAAGGAACAAACATATATAACAACAACTGCTGGGGTTTGAGAGGAAGAAATTGATGCGGGCTGTCATCTCAAATAGCTTTTACCGCCCATCCACACACACACACACACACACACACACACTTGCACGTACACACGCAATTCCACACTGATTTTCACAAGCAATATAGAAGAGGTGATGGCCCTGTGGGCGATAAACCTCTCAAATGTCGCCGTGAAAGCAAACAGCAGACGAGCTCACAGCCTCATCGCACACACACGACACACTGATAGGCCCTCGTCACAGACAACACACACACACACACGCACACACCAATCACCAGCCGCGGATCTGCTGTGTAAAGACTTCAAAGGGGAAGGTTTTGATGAAAAGGGAGAGAAATTAGGAGGCGTAATAGAAGGAGTTTGGCAGGAAGTGGCAGCGTCTCGGCGTGATCGTGCCGACTCGGACGCAGACTGCAGGCGTGTCATTGTACAGGCACTCGGGGATCCTGGGCTCAGGTCTCTGTGGCAGGTGTATCTGCCATTCCACTCTGCCGCGAACTGACGGTCACCGCTGCAGGCGTATCCGTGTACACAGAGTCAGCCGAGGTGCAACTGGCGTCTCTGTTTCGTTATCAAAGGTGACAGGCAGAGGCAGCGGCGCTCCCCGGGGGTGGGGGGGGGAGACGGGGGACGGGGGACGGGGGAGGGGGGAGGAGGGAGAGAGACACAGGCAGCGCTCAACATCTCCCTGTCATTCTCACTTTTCTCCTTCTCCTTCTTCCTCGCTCCAAAATGTCCTCTCTCCCCCCTCATCTTATCTCTCCGTTTTCCCTCAGCACAGCTCGGTCGTCTCTATCTGTGTTTTCCTGAGGGGGAGAATGCGCCCGTCCTCCTCCCCCCCCCTCCATCTGCAGGCCTGTTTGTGCCTCTGCCGGGATGACATCCATCACGGCGGCTGGGTCCTTTCTGTTGTTCTACTTCGCGGCATTCGACGCCGTATGCGTGTGTGTGTGTGCGAGTGTACGCGGTGCTACATGTCGTCGCATATTGAAGGGAGAGAGGCACAGAGAGAGAGAGAGAGAGAGAGAGCGGGAGAGACGAGGTGGCGGAGGCGCGAGTGGATGCGAGTCAAACACAGTGATTGAGGAGCTCCTGCGTCTTGTTGGGGCCTTTTTCATGTTCAAATGGTTAACAGGGAACAAGAGGCTCCATTCCTGCAGCGCTGGCGGCTCCTTCCTGGGTTAAACAGATAGCGCCGCCATTTATGTGACTGACAGCTGAGGGAGAGGGAACATTAGGTTTGTGTTTGGTGCAGTATTCCCTTTGGCTTCACACCCACACCGCTGCCACAATCCCCCCAGGAGGAGACGAAGACGTTCCCGTCTGCAATGAAATCATCATCACATGACAGCTGAGACGGGAACTTTCTGACATTTTGACTTCTTTTAACTGACCGCTGTGCATAAGAACCTCTCAGGAGATGAATAATTGAACAGATTTACATCATCGCAGAGATCCTGCCCCGACAATCTGAACCTAGAATCCAATTCCGGCGGTGGAGTAATGTCTGGAACGTTCACCAGGTGGTTCTATGTGCAACGCGTGCCATCCTGCCCTGATCTAATGATGCTGTATGTGGCGGCGCCTCCCCCCCCCCCGCTGAGGCCCAGCTGTTCTAATCTGCGGCCATCATCTCTCGCCCCTCCCCGACAGTGGCGCACTATCTGGCAACCTGCCTCCCCGCTCTCCGCTCACTACCTAATCTGCCGTATCAGCATCCCACAGCTCGGAACGCCGCATCCCAAAATGATTCCACTCTGCCCCCCTCCCCGGCAACGCGTACGTTGGAGCGGTTGGCACACACAGCGAGAGGAGGGCAGAGATGGAGGGTTGGAGCGATGGCGGCAGGAAGAGGAAGAGACTGACAGGTGTTATCTGCCTTTGTTGTCACTCATATCCATCTATAGGAGGAGGAAGAGGGGGGAAGTGTGTGTTCAGATGCAATGTGTAGCTTGAGAGAGAGAGCGAGAGAGAGAGAGACAGAGACAGAGAGAGACAGAGAGAGTCTGGAACAGAGTAAAGTGTCTCAGTGATGCCTGATTAAAATGTGTCAGTCAGGAGGCAGGTGGGCGAGAGAACGAGCAGCTCAGAGAGAGAGAGTGAGAGTGTGTGTGTGTGTGGGGGGTCTGTCTCTTACTGTGTGACATATTCAAAAGGGCCACTCAGATCAACGTAAACCAGCTGTGCACAAACACACACACCACTTCCGCACGTACGGATTTCTGCGTCGATTCTCCACAATTAAGCATCGGCGTGTTTTACCCGGAGGCACGGGGGCAGACGGTGTGAGGACCGGCAGGCTTTCTGGCTTCGCCCGCCACACACCTGAAGCTCCTGGTCTCAAATCTAACATCCCACACACACACACACACTCCCACCGAAGGGGCCGACCTGCTTAAACGGCTCCTGGCAGCTGCACGCCGACGGATTCCGAACTCTCCCGGAGCCGGTTTAACCTAAAGGCAGAGAGGGCTGGTGCGTCCGTTAAGCCCCGACAGCCTGTGTGTGTGTGTGTGTGTGTGTGTGTGGGAGCTTCCAACAAACAGATTAGAGAGAGAGAGAGAGCGGAAGAGAGAGTGAGAGAGAAATTCCTCTAACTTCTAGCTAAGTAAATGTTAGTTTGACGACAATGACATAAAAGAATGTGTATGATTGAGGTGTGTGTGTGTGTGTGCTCAGATGTTGAGCTGAACTGTCTGTCACCCACCCACTGTCGTACCAGAGCGAAGCACGCCGTCATTCAGAAAGACAACTGCCTCTCCTCACAACTTACACACACACACACACACACACACACACACACACACACACACACACACACACACACACACACACACACACACACACACACACACACACACACACACACACACACACACACACACACACACACACACACACACACACACACACACACACACACACACACACACCAGGATGCCTCCGAACCCTCCCACTCCCCGTTCTCCAAACAAAGATGGCGCCCACCCCTCGATGAAGACCTCACAAGACGTTTAGGCAAAGCGAGCGCGAGGCGAGGAAGAGGAGTCTGGAGACAACAAACTCTCTCTTTCTGGTCTTTTCATGTTGACAAGACGCCGCGTCTCCGCTCGTCTCGCTCGCCTCTTGAGGAGCGGAGCCACAAAAGATGAGCATCAAAGCATCAAAGCGGCCCCTGCAGCTCCGCACAACGCTGATTATGAGGATAACCTTCTCCATCTCTGCGTGTGTGCCGGTGCGCCAGCGTGTGTGTGTGTGTGTGCGAGTGTGTGAGCGTGTGTGATCTTCTGCCTCCCAGCTTTGTTTTTTGTTCCTCACGATCCATTGAACAACAAGAAACAGGATGTAAATCCACATCACAGAACACACACATTAAAGACCCTGAGAGCGCCTCTTCATACACTCCAATTATAAGCCGAGAGGTAGGCAATTAAAATTCCCATCACAGGGTGACAAAGCGTCTTAAGTGGCCCGGCTATAGTCCTGAAAAGTAGCTTGATGACTCCATTCATTTGGCGCCTACTGAAGCCTCACCTTCCCATCGCTTCTAATTAAGGAGGCAGGGAGGAAGCTGGGGGCCCCCGTGCAGAGAGGTGAAGAGGAAGAAGAAGAAGAAGAAGAAGAAGAAGAGGCAGAAAAAACAAACAAAACACGGACCCGGTTTGTGTTTTGAAGAGGCAGATTGCAGATTGGTTCAGACTTATGGGAAATCTCTTTATTTAGATGGATGAACAGGTGTGAGATGAGGAGGCCCCGCCCACATTTGGCATCCTCCCACTCTCCCTCGTCGCCTCTCCTGACTTCTCCTTACACACGGGAACTTGGGAATGTACTCCTCTTCACAGCTTCCGACTTAGAATAGGGAGATCACACACACACACACACACACACACACACACACACACACACACACACACACACACACACACACACACACACACACACACACACACACACACACACACACACACACACACACACACACAGGCCTCCCCCCTCCCCTCCGGCCCCTCAAATTTGTTATTCATCCCTCTCTCTCTCTCTCTCTCTCTCTCTCTCTCCTCTCTCCTGCTTTTATGCATCCATCTCACAGGCCCCTGTGACTCCGTGGGGACCGCCGATCTGAGGCTCGGCCGGTAATCCTCTCAGGATATTGAAATGCCAAATCCCCTCCTCTTCCCTGACCCCCATCTCCACCAAGCCTTGCAAGCTGCACCCCTCTCTTCTTCTTCTTCCTCTTCTTCTTCTTTCCCTGCCTCAGCTAAAGGGCTTTGGATGCACCACTGGGAGGGCCGGGGACATCCAACCCCAAGCCTGTTTTGATCACACACACACAAGCAGACACATCCTGTATAGTGCTGAGGGGCGATGTCATCATGTCGCTCTTCTCATTGCAGACGCTCGTACACAAATCAAGCATGGGCCAAAGAACAGAGCTTATGGCCGACCATCATGTCATACACGCATGGCCTGGTGCACGCAAAGGCAGACACACACACGCACACACATACACACACACACGCATCCCTAATCCACAGCTGGATAAGGGGCCCCATGAGCCCTGGAGCAAAGTTGATCCCCCCTCCATTTACCCGACCCGTGGCCCGTCCTCACACGCGACTCTCCAGCCGTCCTCGCCCTCCTTTGCCTTTTATCCGTCCCTGATGCTCCTCACTAAACTCTCCCCTTCCCCTTGGTGGCCTGTAGGGTTCTGATAACCCCCCCCACCCCCCCACCCACCCCGCCCCATCTGTCTTGGCGAACCCCCCCCTCCTGTTTCCAACCGTGCATTTTGTGCAAGCAAAGCTGCTTTTTGCAAGAATTCAATTTGGAGTTGGTGTCAATTGATCATTTTAATGTTGCACGCTCTCACTGCATTTCGACAACCGGCGAGGGGAGGAAGGGAGGGAGGGAGTGTCAGTGTGAATTTACCTCATGTGCTGTGTGTGTATGTGTGTCTGCTTGCCTTTGGTCGTTTTGGGGGCGACGCATCCAGCGAAACCAAACCAAACACTGCTAACAGGCTTACAGAGCCGCAGCAAGAGAATACGGAGCGAGCGGGACAAGTTTGTAGCGAAGGAGAGAAAGGAGAGAGGAGACGGGCCGACGGAGATTATGTCAGGATGGAGCGGAGAGAGAAAGAAAAGGTGGAGGAAAGAGAGGAGGGGGAGAAAGAGAGAGAGAGAGAGAGAGAGAGAGAGGAATTAGCAGCTAAGAATAGTGTGTATGGGTGCAGAGGATGAGGTGTGGGGGGGAAATGAGAAAGGAAATGGAGGGTAAAAAAAGACAAGGAACCAAGAGGAGGAGGAGGAGGTGAAAAAAAAGTATAATAAAGAGATGATTAGGTGGCAAGAGAGACAGAAGGGGAGAGAGGGAGAGAGAGAGTGTGTGTGTGTGTGTGTGTGTGTGTGTGTGTGTGTGTGTGTGTGTGTGTGTGTGTGTGTTGGGGTTTGTGTTAGCTTTGTTCCAAATCCCTGCTGCAGTATTTATAAAGGTCAGTGAGTTTTGATGGTGTAAAGCCCCGGCAGTGGAGGAGCACACGCATAAACAATCTCACACACACACACACTCACAAATCACCAAAACCCAAGGGAACGCTGTGTACTGAGGGAAACACGCAAGGGGGCAAGGCGACGGTTTGCTTCTGATAGGGACGTGTTTTTAGGAGTCACACACACACACACACACACACACACACACACACACACACACAGACACGATTTAAAAAGCCTCGCCCTCACTCTGACAGATCCTTCATTCATTAAGAGCCACATTCCTCCGACATCATTAGCTGTTAAATTTGTCCTCTTTGTTTCTCTGTCATCTGCTTTCTTTCTTTCACACACACACACACACACACACACACACACACACAGACGCTCGCTCCGTCACTTCGTCTTTGCGTCATTTTGGAAAATAAAGGGAGAGATTTGCTCCGGAGTGAACACAAAAAAAACACAAAAAACTATCATTTGCATAGCGGGTCAAGGCAGGTAAGTGTATGTATAGACTGCATTCAAGCCACAATGTGTGTGTGTGATGAGTGTTTGTGTGTGTGTGTGTGTGTGTTTGCTCTTTTCACAGTTGAGCTCCCCCAAATAATGCCGTCGCAGAGGCGGGTTGACAGGGCAGCTCGGCAAAGTGCTTTTTCACCCCGCCACCCCCGCCCCCACACACACACACCCCCACACACCCCCCCGCCCGCCGGCTAATGGCCTGCTGAAGGCTTTGGCTGATGAAAATGAGATCACCTCCACAGCTCGAGACTTTTAGCTCCCTCGGCAGTGACGGGCAGCCCTGTCAGCGCCGGGAAGTGGCGTGTGTGTGCGCGTGTGTGTGTGTGTGAGTGGGATCGGCTCTTATACAGCTGTACAAAAATACAAAAATACAAACACAGCTCCTGCTGTGGACACACACACACAAAGTTGAATGTGTGAAAGCAGCTTTCTCTCTCTCTTTGTTCATGTGTATTGCATGTACGCGTGTGTGTGTGTGTGTGTATGTAGGTAGACACGGCACACTGATGCCACATGATTAGACCCTGTCCCCCCCTCTGGACATAAAGCAGGCAGACAGATGCATTAAGTCACGATTTCAAAGCTCTTTGAGATAAAAGTAAGAGTGGAAGTCTGAGTTTGATATTCAGCAGCTGGAGCCACATTTTCATATCAATGGCTCAGATTCAATAGGATCAATTATTTTATGTTTTTTAGAAGAGTTACTGAAAAAAAGAGGAGAAACCACTCAGCTCTGCCTGGCTGCTCTCATCTCAGCACATCACACAAGAAGAATATTGATGGTGGATTATGACACTTCATGAGTTTTAAAATAGAAAATAGTAAACTGACACAATCTTAACTTCTTGTAACTAAACTTAAAGCCTTTGGGTGTCTGTGTGTCTGTGTGTGTGTGTGTGTGTGGGTACTCACCAGGCAGGCTTGTGGACACGTTGACCAGCGTGTAGAACCTCTTGTTGGGCAGCAGCTCCGACACGCCGTTCAGGGCCTCCACGGTGAAGGTGTAGTTGGTGTTGGGCAGCAGGTTGACCACCGTCACCGTCCTCTCCGTCAGGCCCACCTGCTGGGGGACGAAGCCCACGCTGGCCCCGCACGGCTCGCACTGCCGCCCCACGCACCGCCGGCACCCCACGCTGTAGGTCAGGTCCATGCGGCCGCCCGTGTCCGACGGCGCCGCCCACTCCAGGATCAGCGTGGACTGCTTGAGGGTGTAGACCAGGTCTCTGGGCGGGGACGGGGGTCCTACAGGAGAGAGACAGAAAGAATCAAACACTGGACCTCCGACACACACACACACACAGCTGGGCGTTTGTTCCTTCCTTCCGTCGTCTCCTTCCTGTCCGCTCTCATCTTCTCCTCTCTCTGCTCTGCTCTCTCTCTCGTCCCCTCCATCTGTCTCCGACTCACACTTCCCTTTTCTTCCCCTCTTGTTCAAACGGCTCCCCCGGCTCCGCTCACGTCCTCCACAGATGCCTCGTCGCGACAAATACAAGCTGCTTTTTGAAGGATTACAAAGTGTTTTTTTACTAGTATCGCGCCACCATTAAAAGCCAAACGTAAAGTAGACACGGAGTCAGACGCGCTCTGTTCTGCGGCGGCGGGCTTATCTTCTCCTTTTGGAAGCCACAGGCACCCATTATTTCCAAAAATCAATTTGCAGGGACGTGAATTAACAACCATTATAAATCACTGCAACATATTTTCCCAAGAATTACTCTTGCTACAGTTATTACTATTGCAGTCCTGCAAACTGGAATATGAAGCTATTTTTCATTTTCCATGTTCTGTCTTTTCCGGGGAGCTTTCGCCTCGTCTCCACCGCGGGGAAACGCCGTACGGAACTGAGGTGATGAAGTACGGAGTGTGTTATAATGGGATATGTGCAAACAGTCCCCATTAACACAAGTAATTAGCAGCGAGCTAAATTAGGCCAGCAATTATGATTATGTTATTGGTGCGCTCATTTCAAAAACATCTCCATGCGGTTTTAAACGACTCCATTTGAACACGACGAGAGGCTTCGACGTCATGGAGGTTGAACAAAGAGAGGAAGAAGAATGACTGGAGAATAAGGAGGACAAAGAAGGAGGAAAGGCGGAGGAAAAGATTGGAAGTACCTCAGCAAAGTTAAGTCAAAAAACTGAAGTGAACTACATTAAGCTCCTCCTGCTGGCCCCAAAACTTTCTCCTCGCTCTGAACGAACCCCCGCTCCTCCCCCCACCCGTCTCCACCCGACCATTCAGTGGATTAGCAGAATCCGGGGGACGATTGTAATTACGGAATCAATAGTGTAATTAATGTGGTCATTAGGCTGCTATAAATGTTATCACGCTGGGATCGGAGAAGGCGCGGCGGTCGATAGTGTAATTAAAGCCCTCCATCAGAGTTACAATAAAAGCTGCTATGACCGCACACATATATTCACACACAAATTAATGTGCATGTGGACAAACAGAGGGAGAGAGAGAGAGAGAGAGGGAGGGAGGGAGGGAGGGAGGGAGAGAGAGAGAGACCTGGTGACCCTTTGGTTTTTACTGGCCGGTGTACTCCTGGGATATGAAGCCCATTATTCCTCCATCTAATTACTAAACTATATCAATAAGCTGCTGCTCCGTGCTGAGATCGATAGGAGCTGCTCTGTATGGTCTTTGTCTTATTGGCCTGGCACGGCGTCTTAATCGGGGGGGGTGGGGGGGGGGGCGGGACAGACGGACGGACGAGAAGAAGCGGAGGGACGCAGGGAGAGGGAAGAGACGGAGGGAAGGAGGGAAGGAAGGAAGGGGGCACCTATTAAGAGGTCAAGGGAGGGAGGAGGAGGTGAAGATGAGGGTGTTGATAATGGACAGACGGATGGATGGTCGGGAGAAAATGGATGTGGGGCGAGACGGAAAGGAGGGCTGATGGGCTTTAGTGAGGAATACATAATGTGAGCGATGTAAAAGGGGTGAAAGGTTAAGTTAAGGGATGAGGGAGGGATGGATCAGTCTAACTAAGTGTGTGATCAATATTAAGAGGTTATAAATAAAGGGCTGGGCGACTGGGGGGCGGTGTGTATGGGACGCCACACCTTATATATGATGTATAAGTTTGAGGGAATGTCAGCAAATAATTCCACAAAGGAAAAACGTAAAGAAGACATTTCTAGGAAAAGCTTTAGCACTTTGATGTCTGTTATTATTGCCTTTAAGTGGAAAACAGGGTTTCATTTAGCAGAGCTTAAAGCGGGGATCAGTATTTAGTAAGGGGCCGGGGGAAAGTTACGGCATCCCGACGTATGTTGTGGGTCTTCGGGGGCCGTAGCTGTAAAAACACCTCGCCGCCTAATTGCCATACAACAGAGCGGCGAAGGCGTTTTTATCTTTATCGGGCTCGTAGTGTTAATTTACTGAACCATCTGGCGTGATTGAGGCGAACGTCCCAGATGTGTCGTTTTGTTTGTGTTTGCGTGCGGAGGAGGGGAGGGGGGAGGGGCAGAGGGTGAAGGACAGGTGAAGGTTACTGGAGAGAGCGAGAGAGAGGGATAGAGAGAGAGAGGGAGAGAGGGAGATGGGGAAAAGGGTGATGGGGGAGGGAGGATGGATGGTGATGCGTGGGGGGGGGGGGGCGGGCCTTGGTCTGATGTGAGGTAAGGGGTCGAGGATGTGAGGACGCAGGGTGAAGGACGGGTAAAGTGAAAGTCGGAGGATAACGAGGCAGATAATGGCCGCACCTGACAGCTGGCACATTACAGCCTGAACCAACGGCTGACAACATAATTGGCTTACAAACACCGAGATTGCTCACTTAAACGCAGGGATGCCTACGCCAAGCGACACAACACACACACACACATACGCACAGAGAGAGAGGCAAACATATGGAGTGTCCTTACGTGTGCAGGGGGCCGAGGGCGTGTCCAGCGGCGTCCTGAAGTGGTCGTCCTCGCACACGCACGCCACCGAGCCCTCGTCCTCGGCGACGCTGTTGGCCGGGCAGGGGAAGCACTCCTGCTGCCGAGAGGACATCTTGTAGGAGCCAGAGGGGCATGCTGGGAAAACATAACAGAGAACACACTACATCAGAAACTTTTTATTTGATACAGTTAATACCCAATTACTTCTTTGGTAGAGAGAAGGAGGGAGGGAGGGAAGAAGGGAGGAGGGAGGGAGGGGGGATCCCATTGGGAACCATCTGTGCGGGCGGGAAAGTGAACACATGAATCAACATATTGTAATGCAAAGCCATTTGTATCGCCCGAGTCTTATTTGCATGGGAAACTGCACGCGATCCGACTGGAGCGCGGCGGCATTCCCGGAGCCTCGCCGAGAAAATCTTTAATCTCACTTTCAATTCATAAGAGGGGAAATTAAGGATGGATGGAGGAGGAAGAGGAGGAGAGCAAGCGGCTGCCGAGGGAAGAATAGCCCAGATAAAAGATTGGATTATGGGAGGAGAGCGGAGGAGACTTTGGTTAAATCCCTCTGACAAACACTATTTCCACATAATGTGTGATGTCGGCATCAAAAGGCTGCGGTCGGGTTTGAACCGGAGAGGGAGGAGAGAAAGAAAACAAAAAACGGGGTGAGGTCGGGCGATAAACTTATTCCACCGCAATCTCCCTCTTTACTCAATTCTGAGCATGAGGAGGTGGAGAAGGGGGGAAGAACACGACATCATCAATGTACGCTTGGCTCTGTGGCGGGCGATTATGGCTGTGAAACCAGGCAGCCGAGCTCTCATCCTCCTCCTCCTCCTCCTCCCCTTCATCTGGGGCCGCAGCCTCAACATTAACACCTCTTCCCTCCTTTCCTCGCCCTCTTTCCTTCGTCCCAATTCACTTCCGTCTTTATCGCTGTTCCACTACGTCTTCGCTTGCCGTTTTCCTCCCCTTCTCTCTCTCTTTCCTCCCTTTTCCCCCCATCTGCTCTCCTTGCTCTATTCCCTCCTCCGTTTAACTCTCTCTCTCCTTCCATGACAGATCACCTCCTTCTCCTGGTGTTAATTCCCCAGATCGGAGTGGTTAAGTGGGGATAGAGTCCATTATGCAGAGAGGGGGGACAGACGGGTTGCTGCAGTAGTGCCTTTGACCTGCAGACGCTCACCGGGACACAGCCTGATAGAGTCAGCCCTTCTTACACACACACACACACACACTCACAGATCTGACCAGAGAAGGTGCACACATGTTCTGCACACACACTGCATGCCAGAGTTGTGCATCAGAAGCTGCTAAGAAGCTTGTAATCGACTTTGTAATGTCTGTGGTTACACAGAGAAAAGCTTCTCGCTTTCAGCTCACAGCACCGCCAAGCATGGAGACAGAACACACACACACACACACACACCATGTCAAACAGCACTGGAGTGGACTCTCTTTGTTCCTGACCATGCTGCCACTTCCCTTCCTTCACCACGCCAAGAACATCAAGCGTGAATCGCACCCGAATCAAGGCGGAATTATGCATAGACGAGAACTAAAATGGTTTTTTTGCGTTTTGGCATCCATCATGCTTAAAAGCGCTCTGGTCATACACGGGACCGACTGCGACTCAGAGGTTTATCTCCTCAATTCAGCATGGATACACACATTTCCCCGGCCCACCTCGGTAATGTGTGTCTAATGACAGGGGGGTGTATCAAGACAATATGTGCGCCTCAGATAACAAAGAGGGACGGCTGGCGTCTGGTGCCGCCCATCACTCTCCGCGGCGAGGGGAGCGTTGGAAGGGCCGCCAGCAGCCGCCGCCAGGCAAGGTGACGTCGGTCAGAAAGGGCCGACGGCCATCTGCCAATGGGAGAATGTGGGATCTTTAAATGGGATCCAACAGAGGCAGAAATGGGATGAATGGAACAAAAACCGACAGCGTTATTAGAGGATGTGTGTGTTTTTTACACCTCCTTTGCCTCATCGGCGCCAAGACATATGAGATAAACTGGGAATGAGAGAAAGCGAGCGGGGGGGTGGAGGAATAGCGAGACAGAAGGAGAGATCTGCCAGGACAGCTGGCAAAGCAACTGATCAATTTGTCCGACGCTCCGAGTGGGAGCCTCAATTAAACGGAACACGGCGGCGAACACGCGCGTGCAACCACATATAGGCGTTTCCCTCAAAGGTGCAAGGGTATAGATGAGCCGCAACACGCCAGCTTCTATAGGGGAGGAAGGAAGAGGAAGACAAAGGAGACCAACTGTGGTGAGAAAACGTTCAGAGGGAGGGCAAGACGATGAAGACAGATGGTGTGCAAGAGAGGAAGATGTAAGACGGAGGGGAAGAGGAGGAGGAGAAAAGGCCTCGGACGACGCAGGATTTAGACGCGGAGGGAAGGAATGCATGCAAGGACAAGGAGCGAGGTCGAGCAGAATGCAGCGGCTCGAGCAGAACACACACACACACACACACGCGTATAAGCCAGATACAGGGACGCATATATATTTCCCGCGGAAAGGCTCATAAGGAACGCCGAGACGCAGAAAGCAGGAGAGAGATGAATCACCGCCGACGGGAACGCCGGAGATACGGCAATATTTCCACTATAGCAAATTAAGCTAAAAGCAGAGCGAACAAATCCATAAATTCAACCAAAGCTTACAAGTAAGCTTTTGTCTTTGCCCTTCCTCCCTCCTTCGCTCCCCTCGTCTTCATCTTCGCTCTAACCTTACACGTTCCCCCATTAATAAATCATGAAGCACTTAATACAATAAATGTGAGCGATGAATTGTTTCTGTGCCTCTCTGATGGAGCATATTAATGAATATTAACAGTGCTAAAGGAGCTCCACTCCACCCACCCCCCCACACACACACACACACACACACACACACACACACACACACACACACACACACACACACACACACACACACAGGTTAACCCCCACTGTTATGCGCCGACATCCGCGTGAAGATGATTTCAAGGCAAACAGGCAAAAACCGCATGCATACCTTTGCATACATGAACAAGGGAGGGAAGAGAAGATGAGTGACAGGAAAGGAGCGAGAAGCATGTGTGTGTGTGGGCGGGTTGGTGTGTGTGTGTGTGTGTGTGGGCGGGTGGTATGTGTGTGAGGGCACGGTGGCACAAAGCGGAGATACAAGGGAGGTCGGATGCAATTCCAGCAGGTGGAAATCAATAATTCAGAGAGCTTTAATTCAGATCGGTGCCCTCTGTGCGCGGCTGAGGCTGATCCTGATGCTAATTCCTTCAAGCTGGTAGGCAGAGCTAACACACGGCAAAATGAAATCCCATTAGCATCAAAGAGAGAGAGGGAGAGAGGGAGGGGGAGAGAGAGAGAAAGAGAGAAAGAGACAGAGAGAGTGAGAGAGAGACAGAGAAGAGAAGAGATAGAGGGACAGAGAGGTAGACGGAATGAGAAGTCAGATTGTAACAGTGGAGTCTTGGCTTGGACCTCTCCTCTCCCCCCTCCCTCCTTCCCTCCTCCCTCCTTCCCCCCTCCAACCACAAACAGTATTTACTAAATAATGGGAGGGAAAGTGAATTGGGACATTGTCCACACTGAGCCAGAACAAGACATTTATGACCTCACGTCCAGCCCCCGTGCAGAGTATTTTACTATTATTGGACACTTGGACAGGCTGGGAGCTTGAAGGGGGACCAGAGTCTGGAGGTGTGCCAGAGTGTGTGTGTGTGGGGGGGGGGGGGGGGGGGGGGGGGGGGGGGGACGACGACACATCTCTGTCCTCCTCACACAAGAACAAGAAGAAGAAGACAACTGTGGTGATGGGGCTGCTAATGTTGCTCTGTGTGGGCCGGATGTGACGCGTGAGAGGACAAAAGACGACAACAAGAGCCACGACTTCAGGAGTAATCAGGACCGTGCGTCATTCCGACTCGTCTTTTCCCAGAACATCAAGTCCCGTTATTAGCGGGAGGAGCAACATGAGCTTCACCCGCCACAATCAGGCAGAGAGCTGAGGGTGCTGCTCCTTTCAGAGGGGTTAGCATGGCTTTGTGCTGCCCTGGTTACCGCCGAGTGACATCACACACAGAGGGCACGAGAGGATAACCAACAAAGCCCCGCTGGCACAAGCAAACACACAATTACACATTCATTCATTCATCCATTCATTCATTCATTCACCGGCTTCCTCACACAGACACACACACGACATTTAACTGGGACGCGCGGCGGTTACATCACAAGCCGTATGTGTGTGTAGTGTTACATCACACAGACGGCGGCATTGTTTCGACTGATGAGACACACACATACGCACACACACACACACACACACACACACACAGAGTGAGACAGGAGGAGATAAGGAAACAGACAGGCCGGCAGATACGCAGACGAATACAAACACACGGACAAATCGAATGCAGATGTCCTCGCTTCCTCGGCAAGACGGATGCGCTTGCATCACACACACACACTCACACACACACACACACACAGGGACATGTGAGGCAACAAATACAACCAGACACGCACAAATAAGACAAGACAGCACACAAAGTAATCAAACTATCTTCTATGTATGCAAAAGCTGAAACAAATACACAGTTTGGTCTTATTCCAACAGATGGAGAGACATTTTACACACACACACACACACACACACACACACACACGCCGACTCAGACATTACGCGCACACACAGAAGTCGATCCTCCTCCCTCTGTCGTCCTGACGACCTTTCCGCATGTCTCATCCTCTTACAATGGCTCTTGACAACTGGCAGTGCCGGCGATCGTCCCGCCCGTGTTTTTGTCCGCGATCCTGCTCCCTCCTTCTATAATGATACTTTATCGGATCATTATCGGGGGGGGGGCGGCCGGGCGGCATGGAACAAAGGACAGAGCCGGAGCAATTTCAGGAATTATTACCGGCTCCCTCCTTTCACCTCTTCATCTTGCCGACGGATGCCAGGCAGCGTTTCATTTGCATTTCTACCATTCAGCCGCGGCCGACACAATGAGCGTAAATATAATAAAGGGAAGTGAACCTATGACCTCCTCCTTTATGAGCTCTGTTACATAAGAGAAATAATCATCATCGTGTCATCCGTGTTTAACTGGGCTTAAGTCCTCACATCCATATTGTGACATCATCATCACTCCTGTCAAATCAGGATTGATGGTTGTTTGTTCCAACAGTGACGTCAAGTTGGGCCTCAACCTCAGCGGCCCCTGTGAAAATGGACTCAGCTGCAAGATAGCCAGCCGTGGCCAGCTGCGTGTGTGTGTGTGTGTGTGTGTGTGTGTGTGTGTGTGTGGTGTTTTTGTTCCCATCTTTCAGATTAATGGGTTCCATTTACTTTAACCACACAGCCATTTATTTACGCCCCTGTCTGTCACAGTAACATGACACTTGTATGCGAGCAAATGCACAAACGCACGCGGGCACAGACACACACACACATAATCGCAGGTTTCCATGTGACCTGGTGGAGCATTGAAAGGTGCAGCACCACGCTGCGATCATCCTTCACATCCCACTGAGCCCATTATCATCACCTCCACCTTCTCATCGAGACGGACAGTTCGGTGTGTGTGTGAGTGCACGTGAAAACAGGTAATGTCAGGATGGCGTGTGTGTGTGTGTGTGCAAGTGTGTCTGTGTGTGTGTGTGTGTGAGCGAGCAGCGGCGGGGAGTCGGTGCAAGTCAGCAGACGTGTTTTGCGTGGCAATTTCAGGTCGCTCGGGGAAATGAGATTCTGAGTTTTCGCTCCTTTTCACCGGTCACGCCGCTGTGCCGTGTGCGAGGGGGGGGGGGGGGGTGTGTGTGTGTGTGTGTGTGAGGACGAGTGTGTGAGGACGCGTGAAACATTTTCGCTGGAGTACAACTCCTACTTCAAACTGAGAGGGAAAATGGACTTGGCAGGTGAAGTTGTATTGATTTGTAAGGCGAGCTAAGGTTACACACACACACATACTGGCCTTTTACACGCCATCGCCTCGGATTTTCAATAGGGACGTAAAAAGTCCTTTGGCGGGTAGAGTTCATTCAAGCTGCACGGCTCACAGCGCTTCCTACTGGTGATATGGGGAATGAACCAAAGCGTGATATGTCGCGGTGGATCCTGGTGTTCTAAAGCGACACACACACACACACACACACAAACACACAGATCTACACTCCCTCACTAGAAGCTATTCAGAAGAGAAGAAGCATAGAGTTGAACTGGGGTGTGAGTGTGTGTGAGGACAGCCTTGGTGTGGAAATAACCGCGTAGAAATCATCGCCCGCCCGCAGACTCTTCATCGGATTCCTTTGGATCAGCCATTTAAATCTGGAACATGAACTCCAAACGAGCCGCGCCGACTAAGCGATATTCTCATCTCCCGTTTCGCCCCTGAATGGACCGTTTCCATCAAGACGGCGACCTAGATATAGACGAGCCGAGAGGATACGATTGATTAACAGAAGCAGAGACGGACGAGCGCCGCCGCCGTGTATCCTTAACTAAAGAGGAGAGGAGGAAAAGTGCGGAGTGGTTAATTCAATGGAGTATCTTGTCAAATTGTTAAACGAGCGGAGGTCAGCGGTAATCAGATAACTCCTCAACCCTGGAGGCCGCGCCCCTTAAAGTCACTTAAGTGGAAGAAGAAGAAGAAGACGGAAGAAGGGACAATCTGTGTGTGCGTGTGCCTGTGACCTTGAGTGTCATTATAGCATGTATATGACGTCGCCGATGTTTAAGCCATGGCGCCATTTAACTTCGACCTTCGCATTCTCGTCTACGATGATACAACGTTAAACTCACACACACACGCAGATTAAAGACACTGAACCTGACTGACCCTCATTTAGGTTTGTGATCTGCATGTCAAACCAGGGTCGCAGGGGTCAAACATCAGCGACCACGACCTCCATAAAGACGAAGTAGGAGGAGCTTGATAACTACTCCAACAATCCAAATCTGAAAACTGCCATAATCTGGATGAATCACATGTAAAAAATGTAGTCATCTAAATCTGGTAACACTCTTCAAACTGAATACTTTACACACCTTACTCACTCAGACGCCGGCGTTCCAAACCCTAATCTCCCCTCATCCCTCAACTCTCTGGCACATTTGAGCTGCGGCGTCCCTGATCCAACGTTATTAAAAAGCCGAAGCGGGCGGAGGGAAGAGATGGATGGAGGCCACAGCAGGGGGTCACTGCCACCATAAGGCTGATTAAGTGTTTCCACTGGGAGGGGGGGCAGAGTGTGTGTGTGTGTGTGTGGGAGGGAGGGGAGTCATGGTCAGAGCATACAAAAAATATTTTGGGAGTGTGTGTGTGTGGCTGTGTGTGATGAGGAACAGTTGGTCTATCAAGGAGATGGATGAGGTGGGCCCGTACTCCCAACCGCCACCCCCGCCTCCCACCTCCCTCTGAGCGCTCCGTGTCAGGGATCAAAACACACACAAATACACAAAAAACAGGATAAACACGCAAACAGGTACACACACGCTCCGCACACACACACTCAGGCACATATGCACCTGGTAATGAATTCTTCTAATTAAGAGCAGCTCAAAGTCCGGGCGCTTCTTCTCGAGCGAACATGCGTTTATCCTGCACAGCGCAACACACACACACACACACAAACACACACACACGTGCATACACACAGAAACAATTAGTTAACAGTTTAGTTTGCCTGCTGTTTGAATTAAAACCGAGGAGTGGGAATGCAATTAGGGTCCGCAAATTAAGCTGTGAAGGTAAAGCGGCCCTGACCTTGTTGTGTAATTAACGGACTCTTCTTTTATTAATCCCCCCCTCCCATCCATTCCTTCACTCCTTCCTCCGTTTAATTAAGACATCCGAGCTGGCGTCAGAAGGAGTAGGGAGGGAGGGAGGGAGGGGAGGGAGGGAGGGAGGGAGGGATGGAGGTCATGCAATTAAGAGGAAGAGAAATAAGGGATGAAGGTCTTAGGTTTGTTCTCGTCTCCTCCCCACATTGTCTTAAGTTTGCACTCTCTCTTCTGTTCTGCTGTGAGTCTCAGTCAGCCTCATTCACTATTCTGCCAGTGTCAGCCTGCGACACACACACACACACACACACCTCAAAATACTGAGGTCTCAGCGAGGAATTAGTGTCCAGACGCTGTAGCATGTGGCAAGACACTAAGTCAGACGGTGAGTCATCAGCTAAGTGACTCATGAAACACTGTGGCGCGTGTGTGTGTGTGAGAGAGAGAGAGAGAGAGAGAGAGAGAGAGCGAGACCGATACAGTGACTGATGCTAATGGAGAGCAGAGTGTCGCCGACCTGAAGAGACGACTCGCCGCCCGAAGCCGACTCGCTCCCGCCGAGGGGAGAGGAGCGGAGCTGAAGAAGCACAAGCAGATACGACACACACACACACACACACACACACTTTGCAGATTGTCGCTCAAACGGCAAACAAACAGAGGAAACGCTCGGCAGATTGGACTCGTTTCCATTTGGATTTGCGGGAGTGAGCTTCATCTGGATCAGAGGCTATCAGTGGTGCCGTATAGTTGCCATGAGAACAACGTCACTGTTTCCCTTTTGGAACAATCCGTTTGTTTTGAGGATGAAAGATGTCACAAAAACACAAAGGCCATTATCCATTTATGTCCTTTTTAAACAGGAACATGCATTAATGTGTCAGACTTCCTGCTCATTCATTCTTTCCCAACTTCAAATAATAATAATTCACTTTCCGATGACGAGTAAAAAGCAAAGGAGCAAATCAGCACTTTGGCAACTCCTGCTCGACATTTATACTGAAAGGCAGCAGACAGATCTGCTCTTTTATGTGACGTCTGAAGTACTTGGCACCTTTGCTTAAGTGACTGAGTGGCTCATCATCACTCTGTTACACGAACACGCCGACTGCCGACTGCTTCTGAACGTCACGCCGCATCTCATTCAGGGTTCCGTCTCTATTTGTACATTTCGGGTTGTCTTCTTAAGACAGATTGGGGTCAGGAGCGGAATTCATATGGATGCAAACCCATTTAGGAGGACGTACTGTCTTCTTTAGCTCATTTGTGTGTGTATTGTGTGATGGAACACCTCGTGCTCGCCCTTTAAAGGATGAAGCACGTTTGCTCTGCATTTTGCCGGAAGCATCCGTAACATTTGAACAAAATGCTCCCAGGATGTTCGGGGGAAAACCCACAACCAGGACTACGCCTCTCCTCATAATGTCTCCTTACCGTCTTCACTAGACTCCAACATGACACAGAGGAGACTCGAGAGTGAAGCCTGAATGAAACTGCTTTTAAAAGTCATTGGGAGAACTGGCAGAAATGAGAACTTGGCAAAAGTTTCGACAAACATCTCATTATAGATCCGATCGGGGAGAGAGGAGAGCAACGAGCAGCAGATGGACCATTCTGCACCTTCACCTTGACATACTGCAGTGTTAATGACCGAAAAATGTTCAGTCATGTTCCAACCTCCAATCCGCTTCTCTAAGCAACAACTTGAACAGATTGAAAGAAGACGTCTTGGGACGACATCTGCTCCAGAGCCGGGGGCCTTTTTGAAAAGAGTCCACAAAAGAGACTGGGAAAAGCGCGGAATGGAAGCTTTTTCTCTTTCCACGTTTACAGAAGAATTCATAATAAACCCTGCGATTGCACGTGAGAGGTAAAAGCAAGACGGAGTAGCAGCATTATTTAGCCTCTGCGTGGGAGTCGTAGGCGCGCAAAAGCATCGATTTGTCCTTCCCCTGAAGCGCCGCAGCCCCATCGCTCCCCCCCCTTCTGCATCTACTTCTTTCGCTCCCCTGCTTTTCCTTGTTGGCTGACACCTTCTTTACTCGGAGCGCCGGGCTGCTGAGAGGAGGAGGAGGAAGGGGGGCTGTGAGCGTAGGCGTGTCTGTGTGTGTGTGTGTGTGTGTGTGTGTGTGTGTGTGTGTGTGTGTGTGTGAGGAGGAAAAAGGCTCCAGTGATGTGTTGTACAGTTCAAGTGCACCTTCTTCACACAGACTAAAACTGGATGCGGTATCGATCCGGCGCCGCTCGCTACAGTTCGCAGCTTCTTTGCTGATTTGCTACGGGGGTGTGAACAAAACAAAATCGGGGCTGATGAGTGCAGTTAACAACCTCATATTTCTGTCTTTCACTATGGTGCTCAAGATTTCAGATTGATTTTCTTCTTCTTTTCTTTTCTTCAGTATTTTAGAGGAAGATTGTTGAGTCTTTGAAATGAGGTGATTATTCTGAGTGTGATATTTGTTGATATTTGCATGGAGACTCCTCTGCTCTGGCCCTGTTTGTTTACAAGCTACCGAGAAGCAGACGATCTGCCAGGCATCCTTCCCAATGTTCTACTTCTCTGAATCTGAAAAGGTCCTGAGGTCTTGACTATGCACAACGGAGTGGAGCCAACTCATACAAACCACATATCTCCATCTCTCTCTCTCATAACTCTTTCTCACTCACACACACCTATTCGGTCTCTATCACTTATGCCCTCTCTCTCTCTCTCTCAGCTCCCTGCCCTCTTGCTGTGCCGTGTCCTTGTTATGCTGGATTTCCTGCCTTTGGCACGTCAGCCGCTCGACTCCGCCGCAACACGAGTGCTCTCCATTATGCAGAGTCAACAAATATTCAGACGAGGGGGGTTGGGGGGTGCGGACACGGACGAGGGGGCAGAAAAACACCTCCGTACAAGAATGTTATGGGTTTGTTGTTGTTAAGGGTTTGGCAGGATGTTGGAATTCAGACTCAGTTGCGACGTGATTCAATTAAACATCAGAAAAAAATCCATTAATTTAGTAAGAAGTAATGGGACTTTGCTCTGTGTTTCCTCTGTCGCTGTCTGTGGTACTGAAAGCAGATTCCTGCTCCTCGTGTCCGGCTCTGTCCGTGGTGCTGGGCTCTAAACCAACAAAGCACTTATTTCCTCTCCGAATTGGAAGTGACTCATTTTAGGAGGCGGGCCAGAGGATCAGCAGGGCCACAGTGTCGCCAGGCAATGTCTCAAAATACACACACACACACACACACACACACACACTACACAGAATCAACATTGAAAGAAAGGTTTTAAGTATTTTGGAACAATGTCCTTACTTCCAAGGTTTTAATAGCTGATTTCCAAACATCCAAAACCAAAATGGCAAACACAGGCAAACTGGCTGCTGACCCACTTTGGTAACAGCCTCCACCAAAACCAAATCTTTTTTATAAAGTATTAAAAAGAGTGGGGGGATTGACTGAACTGAAACTGAAACTACTCAGGAGAGGTCAGTGAAGGGGCGAGGAAGAGCGACGCCGGAGAGAGAGAGTGAGTGAGTGAGTGAGTGAGCGAGTGAGGGGGGAGATGTGTGTGTGATTGGTTTCTATCTGGGGCCAGGAAGGTCATTCCTGGCAAGTTTCTGGAGCCGTCCGGCCAGCTTGCAGGGGGTGCGCTATGCCAAAACAACTTCCTCAATTTGGCTGTCTGCCTCCCATCGCCGCCCCCTCCTCCTCCTCCTCCTCCTCTGGCCCCCTTGCTGATCAGCACCTCTGTCTTCGCCTGACCTCCTCCGCCTACTCTCCTCCATCCATCCATCCATCCATCTTGGCCTTTCACCCCTGCCTCACCCCTGTCCATCCATCCCCCCAGCCCCCCCCCTCCTCATCCTCCCTCGCTCTCATTTTAACATTCCTCTTCCTCCCACCTCTCTCTCCATTAATCCCTCTCACCATCTCCACGCCCTGAGGAAAGAGCAGCGAGTGAGTGGGATCACTCCAAGTCGACGAGGGGAGGAGAGGAGAAGCTGGGATCTGTGCCAAACAATGAACAATGCCGATCTTTTCGTCCAAACTAAAACTTACAAACTTAGCAAATCGGCCGCATTCTAATTCTTCCCCCAGCTTCCTTACGGCCATTTTCCCAAGTTGGGACAAAACATGAAAAGTGTGTACGAGTTTGGTCTTTGTGCTACAGAGTAATAATGATCTCTGTTGAACATTTGGGAGATTACACAGAGGGCACCGCCAGTGGTTGCCATGGTAATGGCGAGAATATTTCAGCGGTATCGTAGAAACTAGGCGATCGTTACACGGGAACCACGGCAACCTACGATCCATACTCCTAAATCCGTAGAAAACTCTTCCTATTTCTCCCTCCTATCATCCGGCATATCCGTCCCCGCTTGCTTGCATGAACGCCGTCGACCAAAGTGGTAGACAAAACAAATCCGGGGATCAGGACGAGGCGTGACCGCACATGTGCCGAGGGGAATTCTGTCCCCGTTTCGATCTGGGACCCCCTGGAGAGTTTAGCTACTTGGAATGAGGAAGCCGTGAGGACAAAGCAAGACAGACAGAGAGAGAGGGGAAGAGAGTGAGAAGAGGAAGATGGCAGCTGAGAGGAGAGATTTCTTTCCCTCTCTCTCTCTCTTCCTCTATTTATTTGACAATGACAATAGGGACAGAGACATGTCCGCCTCCGACAAGGACAAAGTAAACTTTCCCCATGAAGGTCTCATCTCTTCCCTGCTGAGTGTAAGATAGCAGTTTTGTCACCGAGTGTTAATCTGTGGTTTCCCGGGCGCATGACTGAGACAGAGACACACACACACACACACACACACACACACACACACACACACACACACACACACACACACACACACACACACACACACACACACACACACACACACACACACACACACACACACACACACACACACACACACACACACACACACACACACACACACAGGCACGATGCTGAACACAGTCTTCAGGTTGTTGGTTGACACCCTGTTGAGTGTCAGAGGACAAAGTGAGACCTACAACAGCTATATGAGTGTGAAGGGAAGGAGACAGGAAGAGACGCATGGAGACCGGCTCACTTGCTTTCTTTCTGTCTGTCTGTCTGTCTGTCCGTCCTTCTCTTCCTCCCAGCCACTTCCCATTTTGTGACCTCAAATACAGACCAAAACTGAACTCAAAACCCTTCAATCCTCAGAAACACAACACACAGGCACACACACACACACACACACCATCTCAGTCCTCCCCGTCCTCCCCGTCGTCTGACAGAGCCAGCTGGGCGAATTAGACGACATGACAGTTTATTAGAGAGGAAGCGTCACGAGCAAGACAGGAAACGGCATCAATGTCGCACGTGCGGGAACGAAAAATCACACACTCACACACACACTCACACTCTATTCTGCAGAAGATGCAGATGTCAGGTCTCTCACCCCACAGTTCACACACACAGGCACACACACACAATCCTAGTCTTGTGGCTTTCCGAGATTCGTTTCTCACACGACAACTTCGTCTGAACTTTTGGCAAAGAGCAGCGAGAAAAACAGGAAGTAAACAAAGTAAGAAAAGAGAAGACGTTTGGTTTTTTTTACATTTCAGTTGTGACAATAAACGAAAGAGGCAACAAACACAAACAATTAGCATCAAGCCGCGTTTTGCGAGCGGAACGCGTTACGCCAAATTGCTTTGGACAACGCGGCTGATGTTGACTGATTGCGAGCGGCTCTCTGTGATTACAGTCAAACTCTCCGCCGTCTCCCGCGGGTCCTGGTGGGAGTGCGGGAACGTAAATAATCAACGCTTACACACGATTAAACGCCGTCTAACAATTGATACTTGTTTACTGGACGTCATTGGGCAAATTAATTTCATAACCGCTGCGTCGTAATGACTCGTTAACCGGAGTTGGTAATTCAATTTAAAGCATTAGCTTTGCCAGGCCGGCGACGCAACACGCAACACTACCGTGCGCCGACATTTCCCTTCTTGCTCGGTGTGTGTGTGTAAAAGATTCCTCATTAGTATTTCCTCAAGATACTTGTTTTGTTAGTATGGCGTCGACTGCTGGGAGACGCTTTAATTGGAACAGAATGGGGTGTGATGACTCTAAATGGGCCCCGCTCTCGTAGTTAGGGAGCTAAACGGCCACAAAGCCTGCTGGGTAATATTCAAACAACAAGAGGGGGAGGGGGGGCGGGGGGGATTGGGGGGGGGGGGGCAACGACGAGCGAGGAGTCTTTGTCTGAGTTAGTCTGCTTGTGTTTCTGCTGACAGAGAGCCAAGTCTTTTATTGTCGAATCTTGTTCTCGCTCTCGTACACCCACACACACACACACAGACACATACACACACACACACACACACAAAACACAGAAACATACAATGGGATCATGGAGCCACAAGATGTTATAGTCACTGACAGGTACGGCCAAATAATGCACGACCTTTCCTGTCTCGCAAAGCAACATTTCAATCACTGATCACACACACACATTTAAACACACACACAGTAAAACCAAAGACCCAAACATGCTGAGAGATAACGCGCACACAAACACACAACAGTCAATAACTGACACAAGCCATTTATCCTTTCATCCATCCTTCCTTCCTTTTATTTGTACCTGGCGCTCACTCAATGGATGTGATTGGCTGCTGGGGGACAGGCCTGTGTGTGTGTGTGTGTGTGTGTGTGTGTGTGTGGTGGAGGGGGGCCCAATTAGACTGATCTTGGAATAAAGGGGGAAAACAAAGGTTGCCAAGACAACAGTTGGCAGGAGGATTTGCCAAAATGGTGGTGAGAGTGTGTGTGTGTGTGTGTGTGTGTGTGTGTGTGTGTGTGTGTGTGTGTGTGTGTGTGTGTGTGTGTGTGTGTGTGTGTGTGTGTGTGCAACGACTAATCTATTCCGTCTTCTTCACTTAATGGATAGAGGTATGAGTGATTTGTCGGGTACACACACACACACGCACAGACAGACACACACACACACACAAACACCGCAGTCGCTCCTCATTCATTCCTCAAACATGCAATCAACTTCATTATACTGAGCAAGCAAATGTGTTTAGTTTGTGGGTTACGGCGCAGTGTGATGACACCTCTGAAGTGTGTATGGCGGGCCGGCATACCTATTGATTTAGTATCAACACACAGAGACAAAGACAGAGAAAGAGAGAGAGAGAGGGAGAGAGAGCAGCAGAAGGCGACGTGTCGATATACAATCTGGAGAATTCACACCTAATTGTGTTTGATCGCAACCCGGTGCAGATCAATAACACCAGACGGCCGCCACACATGTTATACACACATGAGGAGGCAGGCAGGAGCCACACACACACACACACACATAGGGAGAGATAGAGTTATGATATGTCAAGGAATCATAAATACTGTAAATAAAACTACATAAAACAAAGTTCACCCGCGTGTGTGTGTGTGTGTGTGTGTGTGTGTGTGTGTGTGTGTGACATTCTGTAGCCAGTTGAATGTTGGCACATCTGTCTGTTGGACTAAATCACACACAGCCAGCAAGAGATGAACCCACCCTCAACCCCCACCATCATCCACCACACACACACACACACACACACTTCACCTGCAGCAGCTTTCTGATGACACGGGGGTCAGACGGGGTGGGGGGGGGAGTAGAGGAGAACGAGTAAACACGCTTCATGAATTATTCAATCTAGGGCATAACCCTAGAGATACTGCTACACACACACACACACATACACATTAGTTAGGTCACTTGTAAGGGAGGGATTACTGTACTCTCCTGACAAGTCAAATCTGATCCAGAGGAAGATGCCTCGGGCAGAGAGAGAGAGAGTGAGAGTGAGAGTGAGAGTGAGAGAGAGAGAGAGAGAGAGAGAGAGAGAGAGAGCAAGTGGTTGGCAGATGTGGGCGTTACATCTTTAGTTCAATCGCTGTCTCCCTCCGTCCGTCTCGTCTCTCAGTCTGGGGACCCCACACTCGCCCTCTGTCTCTCTCTCTCTCCCTCTTCTTGATGTCAAGTGGCTCATTTTTCCCTTTCAACGTTACAGAGACGAGAGAGAGAGCGAGAGACAGAGCGAGAGCGAGAGACAGAGTAAGAGAGAGAGGGAGAGAGAGAGAGAGTCTAGACGCATATTTGGATCTGCCATCTTCCTTTGCCACGGCTGACAGGAAGTGACCCTGTGGCGCTCTCACGTCTCACATTTCCGTCTCCTCTCATTTGTCCGCGCCTGCTTTTGTAACAATAGATAATGGGAAAATTGCAGATCTGTTCCGATGAAGAGAAGAGGACAAGAGGTGATGAGGTCGAGGGAGGAGAGAGAGAGAGAGAGAGAGAGAGAGAGAGAGAGACAGAGAGGGAGTGTGTGTGTGTGTGTGTGTGTGTGTGTGTGTGTGTGTGTGTGTGTGTGTGTGTGTGTGTGTGTGTGTGTGTGTGTGTGTGTGTGTGTGTGTACTGGACATGAGCAGCAGGGAGCTTGCTGCTCTCAGCGGGAGTAACTTACACTTCTTCAATCTAACTGACAGCACTTGACACACAAACACAATCGCACACACACACAAATCAATCAATCATGCAAAAAGCATCTGATCACGTCAGCGTGTAGCCGCGGGTGCGATGAAGAGGACGTGCTGTGCTTCATCACAGTCTACAGTAGGTTGTGATTGATGAGTCCTGGTGCCTGCGTGTGCACTTTTTCAAATTTCAATGTAAATGTAAGTTAATTGCACGTGAAACATAAAGGCAAAGAATCGTTGCTGACCTCTGACCTCTGACACACACACACACACACACACAAACAAATAGAATTACTCCTCAGAGGGGAGGGATCGATAAAGTTTGACATTCTGATTGTTATTGACTGCAGTCGCTAAACTGCCGCGGCTGTGGAATCCATACACGGTCGCACCGCCCCAGGGAGAGGAGACGCACACACACGCTGGACCGTGTTTCTGACGGAGTAATGCGGCGAGAGTAGAAATACATGATCAGAGATGAGACGAGGGCTTTGAGACAGAGACAGAGAGGGAGAGAGAGAGAGAGACAGAGACAGACACAGAGAGAGAGCGCAGTCTGGGGAAATCCATAAGGCAGAGAGAGAGAGAGAGAGAAAGGGGGGCGAGATAGAGACGAGTACGTCCTTGACTGGTGCGGCGGTTATCTTCACGCTTTATCAGCCCTGTGCTGATCTGTACTGCAGAAGGCAAACACACACACACACACAAACACAGACAATGTGACACGGCTCACATCCCAGGGACATTTAGCATGCTCTATAAACCCACACACACACACACACAAACACAGGCGGCATCCTGCGTCCTGAAACGGCACTAATGGACGCTGTCGTCCCTATGGCGGCTCAACGGAATCCTTGGTAACCGATAAAACAAACGAGTGTAAAGTAAATCACACAAACACACACAGGCGGCGGCGTTTGCCTTTGTTGTCTCGGGGGTTTGAGAAGGGAAACGGGGATCAGAGGTGTGTGACCCTCAGGGTGTGTGGTAGGGGGGGAACGGTTATATAGCTTTTTAAAAATCAATTGAGCACACAAACACACAGAGATGTATGATGCCCCCCTGCTGTGATGAGAGGCGGCGGAGGTTTCACTCCCTAAAAATTGAGCGAAAAAGGAATTCCGGCTCATCCACCATCGTGAAGAATACACACTTGTTTTGCCCGCTGAGCCCTCCCTGGACGAGGAGCTAATGATGATGATGGTGTGTGTGTGTGTGTGTGTGTGTGTGTGTGTGTGTGTGTGTGTGTGTGTGTGTGTGTGTGTGTGTGTGTGTGTGTGTGTGTGTGTGTGTGTGTGTGGGGCCTTTACCCTGAGCCTTGGGGTGCTTCTATGCTATAGTAGGAGATCTACTGAAAGCTATTAGACGTGTGTTAAATGAAATCTGAGTGTGTGTGTGTCCATTGGAAGTGCTGTTCTTTGACACACTCTTAATGCAGTTAATGCTACATAAGCTCACACACGCGCAAAAATACATGAGGAACTACATGATGAATAGATATGTCGTCCACTCAGGGGAGTGAAGAGGAGTGGAATTAGTGATAGATCAAAGTCTCTCACACACACAGAGAGAGAGAGAGCGAGCAGTGGATCCTCTCTCTCTCTATTGTAAATGGGGCACTTTAGTCGGCTGCAAATCGGCCAATTACAGATGTTATGGATGGCAGCATATGGCGGCAGAGCATTTGCAGTGTGGGGTGAAGTACCTGTATGTAGTGCAGGAGGGGGAGAGAGAGAGAGAGAGAGCTGGTTATGAGTGAAACTCGCCCGTTCTAAAACACGCTGGAGTTAAAGTCGCTTAGCTGCCAGAGTTCATTCAGTCGACTAAAGACAACAAGGAGCGATGAGATGAGAGTGTGAAGCAATGCGGCCGGAGCGAGGGCTGCAGCTGCGTCGTGTCCAGCACACACACAGAGAGAGAGAGAGGGTCTGACACACACACACACATCCACATAACCCAGCCAGTGAGCCGTGGGGACTCTGGGAATGACAAAGTGACAAATGTGTCTTCGGGGAAGAAGATCTGCAGGGTTAGAGGGGAAACACAAGCCCCTCCTCTCACACACACACACACACACACACACACACACACACACACACACACACACACACACACACACACACACACACACACACACACACACACACACACACACACACACACACACACACACACACACACACACACACACACACACACACTTCAGGAAAGTTGATGGTGTGTTAGTGATGTAATGGCTTATTGACTGTTCGGGCGTCTGAATCTCTTGATGTGTATGTGTGCGTGTGTGAGATCTGCATTTGTCACACATGTCGATACGTTTGATTGAGAGTTGACAGCAGATGTCACTTTGGACAGCATTTGACAAGCTCTCTCTCACACACACACACACACACACACAGAAGACCTGAGCCAGACTATGTTAACTTGCTGTGTCCCTCCTTTATTGATTTGTTCTTCTCTTCCCCTCTTCCTCACTTTGTCCGTTTGGTTTCCTGCCTCTTCCCCGCTCCGTTTATGAGGCCTCCTCCGGGGTCAGAGGCATGGAAACGGGGGGAAGAGGGAGAGAAACACAGCGACAGGGGGCGAGATAGATGGAGGAGGAGAGGAAAAGGGTGAACAAGACAAGAGAGAGAAAGGGGGATGAAGAGAGGAGGAGGAGATGAGAGATAAGAGGTTTGCCACTAGGGGTTATTGTGTTTCTCACACTGTGTATTGACTCGCCCCATGGGGGAGCGTGCAACAATGTCAAATACGCACAAGCACACACACATAAATCTCCACTAACTTCTGTTTGCGCGGAGTTATATACGTCTCGCAGTTTACGACGAGCGATCAAACACACACACACGGAGCGCAAAGTCATAACACACACACGCGGGCACAGCGAGCGCACAGCCCGACAACGCTGCTGCTCATGCACTAATTGGCATTATCCTCCTGTGAGTTGCAGGGAGGGCATCACACACACACGCACACACACGCACACACACACACACACTTCGGTTGAAGGACACGGGAGCGCGGAAAGGAGCGCAGACAAGCGGAGAGACAAGTGGCTAGAGGGGAAGGTATCGATCGAAGGGCGCAATCAAAGTGTCAGAGGGATGGGAAAGCAGAGGAAGAAAGTGGAGGGAAAGACAAAGAGAGGAACACGGCCTAATCCCCCCCCCCCCCCCATGTGGCGTTTAATGGTTTGGCCCAGCGGGTCGAGGTCGCAGGCGGGAGGTCTGACGGTGGATCGACCCAAAAGTCTGAGACTGGGGGGAGAGGAAGGCGGGTGGAGAAAGTTTTTGTCTTTGAGAAAGACGATGGAAGCTGGAGCGAGTGGCGATGAAGAAGAAGAAGAAGAAAGTTGGGGGGGAGCGGGCGAGCGAGAGAGAGAGAGGGAGAGCGAGAGAGAGAGCAAGAGAGAGAGAAAAGTAAGAAAAGAGAAAAGTTTCCAGAGATGCAGAGCTGATTCGGCCATTTTGCGACCCGTGATCCTTTCCTCTGTGTCAACAAATACCAAGCATTTCCCAGCATGCCATCCTCCTGTCGCTCACCCCCTTCATCCCTCCCTCCCTCCCTCCCTCCCTCCCCTTCTGATGGGGGGGGGGATTAAGGCCGGAAACACAGACAACTAGATTTAAATAAAGACGGCCGCCCCTGCAGGGAAAGCTGAGGTAGGGGCAGACGCAGGTGTGTGTGTGTGTCTGTGTGTGTGTGTGTGCCAGGAAGAGACAGCAAGAGATGAGAGGGATGAAAAGAGAACGACCCGGAGCAAAGAAGATGCCCCCGTGTGTGTACCAGCGTGTTTGTATTTATGTGTATTTATGTGTGTTTGTTTGTGTGTGTGAGTGCGTGAGCGTGTGTGTGTGTGTGTCATGGCGATAACCGCTTCACAAAAGCAAATCTTTATGGAACATCTCCATCGGAATATAAAATGACATTTTTATTTTCAAAGCCTGTGGGGTTAAGGGAACAAACACACACACACACACACACAGCTTGATAACATGCAGATACACCTGAAGGTCAGCGCCGCCGTCTCCCGCTGCACTGCAACGCATCGCGGGATCCCGCAAAGAGTTTTGACCGTTTAGATCGCTGAGCCGGCCTTATCGGAGGCGTCACATGGAAGCCCCCCACCCCTCAGACCCCCACACACACCCCAAACCCCACAGCCTACATCCATGCGTGTGTGTGTGTGTGTGTGTCATGTCTGTCACAGCGCTGCTTTCAGTCCAGAGGATATTGGACAGTTTTATAGGGACATAAAAGTGGCCAGCAGGAAGGAGTTTAGTGCCTTACGAGAACTGACCGTCACGCTATAGACGGCAAACGCCAGCTCATCGACTCGACCGACCATCAATCAAACCATCTGTACACACACACACACACACGTGCACAGAACAACTACACGCATCTCCATATGAAGATGGAAAGGCCCAGATTGCCCGACCCCGCAGATGCAAACACAAAGAGATGCAGAGAGTCGACCTTTGCAATCTCCCCCTCCGTCTACACACACACACACACACACACAAAACAAACCAAACACTTGAACAAATCAGAGGTATAAAACAGGAGCACCGACACGTTCAGACCTCAGAATGAGACACAGGCTCTATTTCTTGCAGATTAAGATCTACGCCACTGGAATAAAAATGCTGGGATGTTTTCCTGAGCGAGGGATCGGAGCGAGCGAGGGAGGGAGAGAAGGAAGGAGGGAGGGAGGGAGGCTCTAATGTCTCCTCCGTGTGGATGTCATCGCAGCAGATTATGCAGAGTTTATACTCCATTTATGTAGAAATCCCTCCACTGTGTAATGGGAGTTGGTTTATGCTTTAATTTGGTGATTTTCCTTGCGCGCTTTTCCCAAATCGCTCCGCTCTGTTTACATGGCTTTGATAAGCGCAAAGGCCGGTTTCCCTTCCTCTCTTCTCCTTGCCTTTGCGGCTGGGATGCGGGCCGGGAAATCCCTGCGCCCTGCACTCTCTGACCTACGGGTTCTGGCCGTCGGATTCTCACAAAACATACACAGTGTTATTGTTCATGTCCTCGGGCGTAGACGACCTCCTCTGGCCCCGTTCTCGCCATGGCGACGTGAGGCGTGTTAGATAGATGTGTTTTCTCCCCCCTTTGAAACGTTGAGGTTCTGGCCCGGATCAAACCGGAGGTTGGAGTCCTCGCCTTGAAGACGCCAAGAAAGGAGACTCGGGAGACGGACGAGGCCAAGCGGTGGAACAGATGGACGGGAACAAAGGGAGATAAAAGACTGAGGGAAACAGAAAGTTGGGACGGGAGATGGCAGAAGTTTGTGTCGTGCCGGTTGTTTAACACCGCGACACACGAGAGGGAAGAGGAGGGATGAAGGGTTTACGCCGTGGAGGAACGCAGGGAGGGAGGCGGGGAGCGGCGGTGAAGTTTAGTGGCACAAAGAGAGAGAGAGAGAAAGAGAAAAAAATGGAATGGAGAGAAGAAGGGACAGATAGCGGGAGAAGTGTTGTTTTGCTCGCCGCCCTCTCCTCCTCTGGCCCATGATTCATTGCAAATGAAATGTCACCCTGGCAGGCAGTAATGCAGGCCGGCCCGCTCCCCTGCAGCCTAATTGAATTTTACAGCCATATAAACAACAGTCAGCCAGCAGTGTGCGAGCGTGTGTGTGAGGGGGAGGGAGAGGGAGAAAGAGAGGGAGAGAGAGAGAGAGAGAGAGAGACAGAGAGAGAGAGAGATGTTATTGATGCTGGTGTTTATAGGTGGAGGCTTCTGATGTGCCATCAGAGAGTGTGTAAGGGCCTCTGGGGAACCATCGCACAAAGCGCACAGATGGAGGGGACGACAAAGCAGGTTTTCCGCTAACACACTCTGCGCTCCCTCAAGACGCGTGCGCACACACACACACACACACACACACACACATAAAAAAGAAACCTCACAATATTAAAGCTCGTCTGCACCCTGAGACGCCGCTGCACTAAACACTCCAGCGAGCCGCCGCCACAACACTCAACAGGGGCGCCTTCTTCTACGTTCGGACGCCTTCCTGGCCGCCGCTGCCACCGCCGCCACCGCTCCACAAACACTGAGGGAATTCAACTCCATATTCATGACGTCTAAGAACACAACACTGATGGCGTACAAATGCACTCAAGTTCATTTATGAGGATATAGAAGTTCAAAACTCATAAACCCGACAGAGCCTTTCTGCGGCGAGATCAGAGCATCTTGACCCTGGCGGTCAAGTGAGCGAGTGAGAGGTGCCGGTCTGAGCCAGCAATGTGAGCCGCCCCCCCCCCCCCCCCCCCTCCCTGAGGCACCCAGGGGGGCCCAGCAGACATGTCCTCTCCTAATAGAGGGCCTCACCTTCCAGGCACCCGGAGCAGGTGGGCAGAGCCACAGAGAGGAATCTACTAATAGAGACTAATTCCTCTGCCGGCGGTCAATTACATCAAATCTAACAGGGGGATTATGTGAGCGGCAGACTCAATACACACACACACACACACACACACACACAGAACCGAGTCCACAACACACGCGCATAAAATCACTATTAAGAAATACTATACGCCTCTTTAGGTCGGCTTAAGTGTTCCTTCCCTTCGTGGAGGAAACTGACCGCCGCTCCCTTAACTGCCATAAAGGGCCATCAGGCCGGCGGCGGCGGCGGCAGCAGCAGCTCGCTGAAAAAGCCGTTTCATCATTCGGACGGACAAGCGGAGGAGGTAATAAACCGCCGCCATTGTTGGTGGTCAAACCAATTCAGGCTCTGGCTTGACTCTGTGCGGTGTAGCAGCGTGAGGTCAGATCCCACTGAGGGGAAACAAATCATCCCAGAGGCAAAGCTGGTTGTATGGTTATTTAGAGTGAAAGCGGGGAAACAAAAACACGAGCAACCTTCCGATCTTCATCTTCATCGACTCTTCATCCGCCCCTTCGTCTGTTTCGTCCTCCCTCACAGTTCCTGACCTTTGTTTGCCTTTAGCGATGTGTCGTGGCGGCAGATACGCGTGTCCAGCAGCGCCCCCTGATGGTCACGCCTGCTGTCTTCAGAGCTGTCAGACTTCTGGACACTAATTTGATTCGGGTTAAACCTCGCTGAGCGATGAGCCTCCGGCGTTTCGAGGTTGGAGATGGGCGCGCCTACTTGTCATGCATCCTTGTTTGTTTTTTCGCTGTGTCCGTCCGCCGCCTCTCACTCAAGTCTCCTCCCCCCCTCCCCCGTCTGCCTGCTGCCAATTCATCTTTTCCGTTTAACAGCTTGCTGGCGTTTTCGCCCGTCTGTCCCCCGCGCTGCTCATCTGTCTCCCGATGTAATAGTTCACTGGCTGGTCTATCTGCCTCCATCTCGCAGCACCAAACCAAACGCAGCATCGTAAAAGAAAAGAAACGGGAAGGAGGATTTATGCTCGTGCCAAGACGGAGTAACGACACGGGGGGAGGGGAGGTGTGGGGGGTTAGACAAGGAAACCAGGGGGGGAAAAGCGTAAAGGAAGAAGGAGACGCAGCTGGTGTGTGCGTGTGTGTTGTGTGGGCGCGTGTGTGTGTGTGAGATCATTGGCGTGTAAGAAACGACTTCTGCTCGATATTAGAAAGTAGAAAGTGAAACTCGAGACCTGTAAGAGTTTACGAGATGATGTAGAACTATTTTTAGAGTGAGAGAGGGACTGACTGTGTGTGTGTGTGTGTGTGTGTGTGTGTGTGTGTGTGTGTGTGTGTGTGTGTGTGTGTGTGTGTGTGTGTGTGTGTGTGTGTGTGTGTGTGTGTCCCAGGCTTTGCAGGACTCCAGCCCTCCCTGCTGACTGTGACCTTCCCTCCAAGCAGGCGGTCCCTGTTTCTGTTATTCCACTCTCACGACTCTCTATCCGTCTCCGAAGCGTTCCATTCCTCTTTTCCTTTCCCTCCACCCCCTCCACACCCCCCCCCATCTGGTCTCTGTTCTGTTCCTCCTCTCCTCCGTCTTCCCTTCATTCTCCACTTCCTCTCTCGTTTGCCACCTCCGCCTGTCCCTTGATCCAGATCGGGACCAAAAAAAAAAGGGGACTCCTTAAATACACCACATCCATCACAGCCAGCCAGGGACGATTCAAACCACACGACACACACACACACACAAACAACATGACACACACAGTGCCATGACAACACACTCCAACATGAACATATGCAGCATGGCACACAAAGCAGGAGAGCAGAAAAAGGCAAATAAGCTAAATCAATATGTACATTCAGCTGTGTGTGCATTTTCACATCACCGTGTGTAATGAGCACACGGAGCACATGCGGACAAAAGTGTGTGTGTGTGTGTGTGTGTGTGTGTGTGTGTGTGTGTGTGTGTGTGTGTGTGTGTGTGTGTGTGTGTGTGTGTGTGTGTGTGTGTCCATTTCTAGCCAGCTATTGTATACGGCAACAAGGAGACCACCCAGGCAAAAACACACTGAGCACACACATGCAGGAAAAGATATCAATGCTACTAAACCACAACCTGTATGCACAGCTTGTATACACACACACACACACACACACACACAAACACACAGAGCTGTACTTGTTCCACATTTTGTGTGCGTGTGCGCGTGTGTGTGTGTGTGTGTGTGTGTGTGTGTGTGTGTGTGTGTGTGTGTGTGTGTGTGTGTGTGTACACGGGCAGGCACGCATGAACTTTCAGTTTGTCCGAATTCTCAATCTGTGCAAACGTAGCGCAACGGTTCAGCGCGTCACACTCCGCCCTCTCCTGTATGTGTGTGTGTGTCCGGCGTGATGGATGACAGGAAGGGAGACGAACTTAGTCAACAGTAGATTCCTGTTGTTCTGGAAGAGGCGGAATCCAAACGCACGGCGACGCGGCGAGGAGGCAGAGGGGAAGTAGAGCGGCAAACGTCTCCAGGTACACAGAGCCAAAGTGACCCGACAGACATGTGACATTCAACCTCAGCGTCCCCCCTCCTTTGTCCTTCCCTCCGTCCTGAGCACACACGGCACACACACACACACGCACACACACTCTTCCAGTATGCCAGAGGGCCTGTATTAACCCGGAGGCTTGGCGGGAGACCTCTATACCGCGGCACGGCGGAAATGTCACCCATAACACTCGCCTCAGGACGCCAATCACCTCACACCGCACCCTGCTGGGCGGGTGTGTGAGAGCGAGGGAGTGTGTGGGTGTGCGCGTGTGTGCAGGCCACAGATTGAGAGTGAGAGTGTGAGAAAGGAAAAGAGAGAGGAATACACAGAATTACTGCAAATAAGCAATAATGTGTGTGTGTGTGTGTGCACGTGTGTGTACCGATAAATTTGTTTATGTCTTTTTTTGTGCAAGAGCTTAATGAGCCTGTTGATCCAGAGGGATTATGGGACGTCTAGTCAGTGTGAGGACTACAGGTGTTTGTAAACCTAGGCATGATTATACGTGTGTGTGTGTGTGTGTGTGTGTGTGTGTGTGTGTGTGTGTGTGTGTGTGTGTGCTGAGCGAGCCAGGCCTTTGATAGATGGAAGCAGATGGAATGAGTTATGGACAAATAACACACACGAGCCTGCGAGGGAGTGGGAGAGAGTCCATGTCTGAGCATGCATATGTGGTGTTATTTGTGTGTGTGTGTGTGTGTGTGTGTGAGATTGTGTCCAAGAAATGCCAGGGTACATTTACGTGCAAATACGCGGCCATGGGCATATACGTGCAGTGTGTGTCGAGGGAGGGATTTGACGCACGGAGACGCAGGTGTCCTTCAAAATGTCACTGTGTGTGTGTGTGTGCGTGTGTGTGTTTATGTGTGTGTGTTGGATGATGATGGAGAGGTTGATGACAAATGACAACGGAATGAGGATTGCGGGGGGAAACGGAGCCAATCTGGCACAGACTGGCACGCTAGAGGGAGGAGTGGGAGGGGCCTATGTGCTCATGGCAGGCCCCTCAACCGAGCTGTGAATACAGAGGGAACAGCCGGCGCACACACACACACACACACACACACACACACACACACACACACACACACACACACACACACACACACACACACACACACACACACACACACACACACACACACACACACACACACACACACACACACACACACACACGAATAATTCTACGCTTTACCACCTGAATGGCGTACCTGCTTTGTTGTACGTCCTTCTGTGTCCGAGCGAGTGTCTGCGTATATGTGTGTCTTTTGGAGAGAATGATTACGTCTCAAAGGTTAAGTGGGGTCAGGCGGCTCTAAAGGGCGATCCCACATCCATTTTTGTCCAGATGGAAAGTTATTAGCAGAGGAAGAGCGAGGATGAGGAGAGGCGATTCTCAGACAGGGGGGCAAATTGCTGCACGTCGGGGGATGGATGTATGTGAGCCGAAATGTGTGTGTGTGTGTGTGTGTGTGTGTGTGTGTGTGTGTGTGTGTGTGTGTGTGTGTGTGTGTGTGTGTGTGTGTGTGTGTGTGTGTGTAAAACCCTTACATGACACACTCGCAACCACACACACACATCAAGTCTTTCTACTTTCGGTTTTCGGCTTATCGAGACAATATTAAAGCAGCACAAGATCACTTTTAGAGCCCCCTAGTGTTGTGTGAATGTAATTGCATGCCTTTAGTCAACATTTTGCCAGGTTTGACTTTTGTTTTATAGCAAAAACAATCCGCACAGGGCCAGAACCAGAGCAGAACCCTGGACCAAACTCACATACCCATTACTCTGATATATATACTGTTTAAATATATATGTTAAGTAATTATAATGTCGGTTAAAAGAAAGCACAAAGATAATTTATGTTTTACGACTTATTTGCTGCATATTTTGTTGTGGTGCCGAGTTTGTTGGCTCTCTCGTTGCTCCAAGTTACTTTACAAATCAAAAACTAAACCCTAACTTCATGTTATATGCTGTGTACGTTTTAAACGTCAGTAGAACGGCGCCTCTCGCTCCCGCCGCTGCATCAGAGAGACGCAGGGAATCGTTTTGATCCACGCATTCCAATTTGTCCGAGGAGTCTCGACGGAGGCGAGGAGAGGAATGAAGCCGTCACGTCGGGGGAAGACGGAGAGAGTTAGCGGCGTGATTAACCTCCATGCCAACCTTCGCCAACTTTGATGCACGCATTGGTGCACGCCAGAGTTAATTTACGAGTAGAAGACAGAGAAGAGGTAGAAATGAAGAGAAGACGAGATGAGAGGACGACAGCAGCTTGTCACGATGTGGCAGGTTTATACCAGGAGTCAGTCTGTGGCCCAAAGCTCCTCATTATCATCTTCTTCCTCCTCCTCCTCCTCATCATCACCCCCCCCCCCCCTCCATCTCATTAACCTGCATTTCCATCCCTGCATATTAACTCCTCCTGCTCTCCATCTTAACATTTCACCGCCATCGTTGCAGAGTCGTCTCCCCCCACACCACTTCGCCCTTGTGTGTGTGTGTGTGTGTGTGTGTGTCTGTGTGTGTGTGTGTGTGTGTGTGTGTGTGTGTGTGTGTGTGTGTGTGTGTGTGTGTGTGTGTGTGTGTGTGTGTGTGTGTGTGTGTGTGTGTGTGTGTGTGTGTTTTAAATCACCTTCAGCTTTTACAAGTCGTACTCTAATGCAGAGCGACTAACAATAAGTAGAAGTCTGGCAGCTCTTTTTTCCAGAGTGATGCTCTTTTTCCACCTCCTTACCTCCCAACGCTTTGATCTCCCTCTATAACTTTAATATCCTGCACTTCCTTCCTTCCCTCCTTCCTTGCCTGCTTCCTTGAGGAATGAGGTGAATGCTTGGCGTCCCTCCAGCTCACATACTCAATAACCCTGGGACATTTTAATGGTGCCTTCTGCATGCATGTGTGTAGATGGATGTCCCTTGGAGTTGTTTCTACTTTGATATCAGAGTGTGTGTGTGTGTGTGTGTGTGTGTGTGTGTGTGTGTGTGTGTGTGTGTGTGTGTGTGTGTGTGTGTGTTGGGCCCACTTGTTGGATGGCCAGCCGGCTAAATAAATACATCAGATGCTGAGATCAAAAGAACGCATTTGTCTTTCTCCCAGGCAGAAAGTGAATTATTCAAAATGAAAGCTGGAGGGATTGAGAGAGGGAAAGAGAGAGAGAGGGAGAGGGAGGGAAGGGGGGGAGATGGAGGGAGGGAAGGAGGGAGGGACGGAGGGAGGGAGACCGACCAGATGGGCAGGGGTGGCACCAAGCCAGTGAGAGCTGTAGAGAGGAGAAAGTGTGATAAAAGTGAGAAGGGGAAATGATGGGAAGTCTGAGAGCGGAGATGGAATAGTGGGCGGTGACAGAGAGGGGGAGAGAGAGAGAGAGAGAAGGAGAGACAGAGAGAGAGACGCAAACCAGAGGGAGAGAAGCCAAGAGAGGGAAAGAAAAGGGAAAGAGTCAAAGATGGAAATGCAGGCCAAGAGAGTTAAGGGACAATACGAGCTGTGAGGAGAGAGGAGAAGGAAGAAGAAGAGGAAGAAGAACACAACAGAGGGAGAGACTTCAGAAACATATGATTGAGCACTGGGGCCAAATCCTGAGCACACATGAACACACACACACACACAATATTTCCCGAGCCTCCCCACAGCAGATTTGCGCCCTTTAACCTGACTCACCCTGTCTCACCCCCTTGCCACATGGTCTCTTTGCAGGGGAGAGGAAGAAACGAGCGAAGAAGATGAGGGGAGAGAGAGGAGAGCGAGGGAGAGGAATAAAGAGAGAAGGAAGGAGGGAGAGAAGGAGGGAGGGAGGGAGAGAGAGAGCGATATCAAAGGTGTTGGAGGAAGCCATAAAGCACTGCTGGGATCGGCGGGACAGAAATTAAGTGCACACTTCTTTGGCAGCGGAGGAAGCGTGCGGAGGGTAAATGGGCAGGAGGGGGGAGGGAGGGGGGGATAAAGAGAGGCGTGCTGTAAATTATAGAGGCAAGGAGCGAGGGAGGGAAGGAGGGAAGGAGGGAGAGCAAGTAGGAAGAAAGCGCTGGGTGGTGAATGTGCAGCGAACGGCATTGTGGAGCAACAAACAGAGATAATAAGAGAATCTGCTGAAGGCACGCAGCATACTCAGTAATTACACGCAAAGAGCAGCCTGCTTTAATTAGAACAGGATGGAACTCATGAGACACACACACACACACACACACACACACACCAGCAGCATAAACATATTTGCGAGGTGAATTATTGCATCGTTTGCTCTCCGTGGCTCCGTTCCTGCAGGCGTTGGCCTCACGTGACGAGACTGTGTGTGTGTGTGTGTGTGCGTGGGTGTGTGTGTGTGTGTGTGTGTGTGTGTGTGTGTGTGTGTGTGTGTGTGTGTGTGTGTGTGTGTGTGTGTGTATTTAGTTAGTACTTCTGGGAGCTCAGTGTTACTGTAAGTACTCCACCGTGTGTAGTAATGTGGCGTGTGTGTGTGTGTGTGTGTGTGTGTGTGTGGTGATAATCCTCCTCTGTGATGCAGATCGCTACCTGCTCACAGCCTTATCAGTGCCTCCTCGCCGGCTACTCGATAGTATTGACGGGGCGGGACGAGATGCTCACTGCACACACACACACACATACACACACAGAAACACACACGCTCTCGGTTACTTACACAGTTAGAGCCGTGAGTAAACAAGACACAGTCACGCGGCGGCATTTACGCCGACGACTCGCCGCTGTAGCCGTGATTCATGGTTCCACACCAGCAGGTTGCGCATGTCTCCTACACACACAGACACACACACACACACACTCATACGTGATGCTACAATGTGTACATGCAGATATACAAATCCCCTCTCGCTGTGTTTCCATTACGCAAACAGGCAAAATGAGCGAGTTGTGTGCCTGTGAGTGTGTGTGTGTGTGTGTGTGTGTGTGTGTTCAAGGAGAGAGCGGTCCCAGCGCAATTCCTCAGTTTAGCGGAGCATTACGGCTGATCAATAGCTCTGGTGCGGTGGGAGAAGTCACGGCTGGAGCTGCATATTCCGCAAGATTACAGAGGAATGTAGAGAAGGAGTGTGAGTGTGTGTGTGTGTGTGTGTGTGTGTGTGTGTCTGTGTGTGTGTGTGTGTTGGGGGACAGGACAGGTCCAAGTTTACGGTAATTGATCACAGTTGACCACAATAAACTGAACTGATGGAAGCTGAAGCCATGATTCTGTCGCTCTCTCTCATCTTCATCACTTGTGAAGGAAGCTGTTCCGTCGTCGCCGTCATCTTCCTCGCCGCCCGACATTTCCTCAGAGTTTCATTTGGAGTTAAGCATTGTTCCTGCCCTTTGTTCTGGTCCTGAACCTGCTAAACAATCTAATCTCTCCCATTTTCATCCTGACTTCATCTCCCGTTGCTCTTCTCTGGATCTGCCATCCTCCTCCTCCTCCTCCGCCACACTTTGCTTCCATTATCGCCTCACGTCCACCCGGCCCTCCTCTCACTTAACATGGCTCCTCATACTTTTTGGTCTCCATTTAGCCTACTCAACTCTTTCCATTGCATCCCTCTTGCTCTCTCCCTCTCTCTCTCTCTCCCTCTCTCTCTCTCCCTCCCTCTCTCCCTCTCTCTCCACTTCTCTTTCATCTCTTCTCTCCCCACTCTTGTCTTTCTTTCTCCATTCCTCTGTTTATCCTGATCGATCCATTTGAAGAATTGGCAGGTGAGCTGGACAGGATCAATACTTTGATACTTTCTATGCTCTCTGCTGTGTGTGTGTGTGTGTGTGTGCGCGCGCTGATGGCTCTGTCACTTAAATTCATGGTGCCTTGAACACTGAACATTGAAAAAAAATATTTCTCACTCTCTCCCTCTCAAATACACACACACACACACACACACACACAGGCAATACAGAAGCTCATTCTCTCCCTCTCAAATACACACACACACACACACACACACACACACACACACACACACACACACACACACAGGCAATACAGAAGCTCATTACCAATAATGCCAATCAACTTCACCCTCATCAAAATCAGCAACAATTTCAGTCCTACTAAATTTCAAATGCTCAGCGTCCACACACATACACACACAAACACACACATCCAATCCTGCTCCGTCTCTGCTTTGCGTCACAGCGGCAACACCACCATGCCACCCACTGGTTTACGTGTGTGTGTGTGTGTGTGTGTGTGTGTGCGCAGGATGGTATGCAAATGTAAGAGGTGAGGGCTGTTGTGTTAAACAATGCACAAGGCCATCTGATTAAGGCGTACATTAGTCATCTGGTTCTCACACACACACACATCTACACACACAAAGCAATTCAGACTGCAGGTTCACGTCCCACATGCCAATACAAGCAGTGTGACTCGCAGCAGCTCAAAGCTCCTGCGTCTCTCTTCTATCGACCTCTTCCTCCCTCCTATCCATCTTTGTATTCTCTAACAGAAGCTCATTTCCTTCCTCTTCCTGTTTCCAGGCGTTCAAAACCCGATCCGCCCCTTTCTCTCCCTCTTTCCTCTCCCATCTATATCTTTCCCACGCCATCACTTCATCCGTCCTCTTACCTTCACAGCTGCTGTGTCCCTCCTCGTAGCCGGCGCTGCAGCTGCACTTCCCGATGGGCACCAGCCACTCCCCCTCGGCGCTGCAGTGCATCCTGGGAGGGCTGTCGGCGTCCACCTCGGAGTTGTTGACGCAGGCGCCGCGCACCTCTACCAGCGTGGCGAAGGAGGCCTCGGCCACGGTGTCGGGGAACACGGCCAGGTTCTGGACGGTGGCCAGGCAGCGCTTGTAGTACACGCGCACGGCCACCAGGGCCACGCAGGCGCCCACGTCCTGGAACGCCAGGTGGAAGCCCTTGCGGTTGAGGTGGCCGATCTCGCGCACCTCCGTGTTCAGCTTCATCTTCCGCTCGCCCAGGTCGCCCTGCGTGAAGCTCTCGTCGGCGGCGATGGTGTCGATCTTGGTGTAGCGGTCCTCGCGGGTCACGCCGCGCAGGTCCCGGTCCGACTCCACGTACAGGAGGTTGAAGGTCTCCTTGCAGGTGCCCGCCACGCCGGGGATGCTGTTGCAGTCGCGCAGGGTGAACTGCAGCTCCACGAAGATGCGTTGGCCGCCGCGCCGCGCCACCCAGCCCGTCTGCAGCCAGTTGTTCTGCTGCGTGGGCTCCATCACGTTGCAGACCTGGTACGTCCGGATCGGCTTGTACTTTTCATCCACACCACTTATCTCCTCCCACTGTGGAGAGACAGGGGGGGGGGGGGGGGGGGGGGGGGCGACGGCACAGTTGAGAGACACGGACAACAGGGAGTGAAGTGACAACATGAGGGAGTGGGAGGAGAAGAGAAGTAACAAAGTGGGTGGGAGGCAACGCGGCGGAAAACAGAGAGATTACAGCCGGAGCAGGTTAACAGCCTAATGACACAGTCTGATGAGTGTGTGTGTGTGTGTGTGTGTGTGTGTCTGTGTCTGTGTGTGTGTGGGCAGCTGGATAAACACAAAAACAACTAAAAACAACAACATTGGCTCCTTAATGAAATCATACTTTTTCGAAAATGACAAACTGGGCATGGAATCAGGAGAGGAGAGAGAGGAGAGAGCCATCAATCAAATTGTGGGCGGAGTTATGATCCCGGCGAGTGGGTTTACCCAATGCAAACGAAAAAGTTTTGGGGGGAAAACTTCTGTGCGGAGTGCGTTTGGTGTCCTGAGGTCACACTGTGCCGGATGAGTGATGAATGACGAAGAGTCGGCGTCGCCCTCTGATTTATTGAGACACTCGGGCTTGACAGAACCTGAACGCTGGGAGAGATCGGCAGACGGGCGCACACACACGCCCACAAACAAGGTGGCGGGAATGGATTATCTACGATGGTAACGCGATAAACCACACTGCTGTCAAGGTGTGTAAATAAAAAGAGTGTGTGTGTGTGTGTGTGTGTGTGTGTTCTCTCTCTCTCTCATAGGGGCTGGTAGGTGAATTAGGTCCATTAATCTTGGTTTTTACTTCGCCGGCGTGTTTCTCCAAAGAGCCACCTGGACCCGACGCTAATTTGTATACACAACGCGTACGTCGTAATCTGACCGTTCCGAGGGAAAGTCCGAGTCTCCAGGTGACAAACTGCCTAGGTAGCCCCCCCCCCCAGTGCCCCCCCCTTGGCATTTGTCTCGCAGTCATAACTTGGCACGCAGCGGTTTTTACAAGCGGAGTCAATCGATGGGGAGAGCGGGAGCATTTATCTGTGTGCCTGTTTCAGGACGGCGCGGCATCCTCGCCCGGATTAGCCCCATCGATCGCCGATAATAATGAGCTCTGGACTGCGAGGGTGAGGTGAGAGAGAGACGGTGAGAGGAGTGTGAGCGGGGCGGGGGGGGAGGACACAGGTGCTGAGGGAGAGAGGGGTGGAATCGAAAAATGGATGAGAAATGTAAGAGGGCACAACTCACGCCGTTGGGAGGGTATGACGTCCAGCCGAGCTCCGCCTGAGTCTCTTTGGAATTCAGCAGCACAACTGGAGAAGGAGAAGAAAGAGAGAGAGAGAAACAAGGGTAAGAGGTCGGCTGTGGGTGCGGAACAGCGATTGTGCTCTCGTTTGTCGGCAACTCGGGTGACCTTTGACATTTCCAACACTCTGCGCTCGAGCGAGGAAGAAGAAGAATTCCAACTCTCTCCCCCTCAATCGTACGGCTTCAGGAGCACAAATGCGGCGGACACCAGGAAACTTTGAGCTTGAGATTTGAGCAGCGCAAAGAACAAAGACAACAAAGACAACAAGGCAACAATGTCTTTGCTGGCGCTCGTCTCCTCTGTCCATGGTGCTGAAGACGAGAAAAAACAGATTTCAGCACCACGGACAGCTACAGATGCTGTACAGCTCCTCCATACCATACAACAAACCTATAGATCTGTTAAAATAGATCTGAAATAATGCAACAACACACACGCACACAAACACACACAGATCCAAATCTCCATCTTTACTTACACATGAAGCATTATAAGCAGAGACTAAGCGGACAAAGACTCCAGCCGGCGTCCTTGGAAGAGTTTTTCCAAAGCTTCAGCGTGTTACTTTAACTTCTGTAGCACCTGTTTGTGTGTGTGTGTGTGTGTGATGGGGAGAGAGAGAGCGAGCTAATCCTTTCACTTCATCGGCAGCAGTTCCGGTTGTTCCGCTACATGACAAATATTTGACCTTATCCACATTAATGGACGCCACGCGTCACACGGGCCACACGGAGGAGCAAAGGAGGAAGAAACCTACGCAGCCGTGAGTCACGCCGCGGCGCCCTTT